>NC_091261.1:1838181-2141212 GCF_042477335.2 Ovis canadensis | reverse complement strand
CCTCATCTCGAGCTAGGAGGAGGAAACGGGGCTCCTCTGGATGTGTGCGGGACCGCACGTGCTTCCTCTCGAGTGGAGACGGGTATGTCGCGGAACTGCTTCAGTTGCAGCAAGGGTGTGAAGGACCCTTTGGAAGTTCCAGTGGTTAGATGTGATTAGCCTCGAGAAGCCTCAGCGGAAATGGGCCTCATCTCGCCTGGAGGGCAAAACCTCCTGGATTTTCTCGAGTTGCGGCAGGTGCTCTCGACTTACGATGGGGACCTCAGGGACCCGCTCTGGTGGCCTCAGGAAAGGCCAGTCCCCATGCGAGTTCCTCGGGGGCCTCTCGGCATTCCTCTCCCGTCGATGCCGGGGCCTAAGACATTGTGTGGAGTCGGGGCCGGAACCTGAGGATTCCTCTCCAGTGCTGACATGGATCTTGGGGTACTCCTGGAGTCTCCCCAGGGGAGTCAGTCCTCGTCTCGAATGCGGGCATGCACTTGCGCTTTCCTCCAGAGCGGTAGCAGCAGTGTCACGCAGTCCGCCGCATGGATCAAAGGATCTATGGTTTTCCCTCGAGTCTTTCCCACGAGGCTTTCCCACGAGGCTTTCCCACAGGGCTGTCCCACGTGCACACGTGGTGGGAGTCGATCCTCGGCTTGAACGTCAAGGCAGTGCAGGGAAAACAGGTTCCTCTGGAATGGACTGACACATCTGGGGGACTCTTGGAATGGTGTCACGACCCTGGAGTTCCTCTCGCCTTTCCTGTGGAGAGCGCCTCCTCTTGAGATGCGACGGGAACGCCGGGAATTCTTTCCCTACGAAACAGGGAAAGGATCCCTCATCTCGAGCTAGGAGGCGGAAACGGGGCTCCCCTGGATGTGTGCGGGACCCCACGTGCTTCCTCTCGAGTGGAGACGGGTATGTCGCGGAACTGCTTCAGTTGCAGCAAGGGTGTGAAGGACCCTTTGGAAGTTCCAGTGGTTAGATGTGATTAGCCTCGAGAAGCCTCAGCGGAAATGGGCCTCATCTCGCCTGGAGGGCAAAACCTCCTGGATTTTCTCGAGTTGCGGCAGGTGCTCTCGACTTACGATGGGGACGTCAGGGACCCGCTCTGGTGGCCTCAGGAAAGGCCAGTCCCCATGCGAGTTCCTCGGGGGCCTCTCGGCATTCCTCTCCCGTCGATGCCGGGGCCTAAGACCTTGTGTGGAGTCGGGGCCGGAACCTGAGGATTCCTCTAAAGTGCTGACATGGATCTTGGGGTACTTCTGGAGTCTCCCCAGGGGAGTCAGTCCTCGTCTCGAATGCGGGCATGCACTTGCGCTTTCCTCCAGAGCGGTAGCAGCAGTGTCACGCAGTCCGCCGCGTGGATCAAACGATCTATGGTTTTCCCTCGAGTCTTTCCCACGAGGCTTTCCCACGAGGCTTTCCCACAGGGCTGTCCCACGTGCACACGTGGTGGGAGTGGATCCTCGGCTTGAACGTCAAGGCAGTGCAGGGAAAACAGGTTCCTCTGGAATGGACTGACACATCTGGGGGACTCTTGGAATGGTGGCACGACCCTGGAGTTCCTCTCGCCTTTCCTGTGGAGAGCGCCTCCTCTTGAGATGCGACGGGAACGCCGGGAATTCTTTCCCTACGAAACAGGGAAAGGATCCCTCATCTCGAGCTAGGAGGCGGAAACGGGGCTCCCCTGGATGTGTGCGGGACCCCACGTGCTTCCTCTCGAGTGGAGACGGGTATGTCGGGGAACTTCTTGAGTTGCAGCAAGGGTGTGAAGGACCCATGGAAGTTCCAGTGGTTAGACGTGATTAGCCTTGAGAAGCCTCAGCGGAAATGGGCCTCATCTCGCCTGGAGGGCAAAACCTCCTGGATTTTCTCGAGTTGCGGCAGGTGCTCTCGACTTACGACGGTGACCTCAGGGACCCGCTCTGGTGGCCTCAGGAAAGGCCAGTCCCCATGCGAGTTCCTCGGGGGCCTCTCGGGATTCCTCTCCCGTCGATGCCGGGGCCTAAGACCTTGTGTGGAATCGGGGCCGGAACCTGAGGATTCCTCTCCAGTGCTGACATGGATCTTGGGGTACTTCTGGAGTCTCCCCAGGGGAGTCAGTCCTCGTCTCGAATGCGGGCATGCACTTGCGCTTTCCTCCATAGCGGTAGCAGCAGTGTCACGCAGTCCGCCGCGTGGATCAAAGGATCTATGGTTTTCCCTCGAGTCTTTCCCACGAGGCTTTCCCACGAGGCTTTCCCACAGGGCTGTCCCACGTGCACACGTGGTGGGAGTGGATCCTCGGCTTGAACGTCAAGGCAGTGCAGGGAAAACATGTTCCTCTGGAATGGACTGACACATCTGGGGGACTCTTGGAATGGTGGCACGACCCTGGAGTTCATCTCGCCTTTCCTGTGGAGAGCGCCTCCTCTTGAGATGCGACGGGAACGCCGGGAATTCTTTCCCTACGAAACAGGGAAAGGATCCCTCATCTCGAGCTAGGAGGCGGAAACGGGGCTCCCCTGGATGTGTGCGGGACCCCACGTGCTTCCTCTCGAGTGGAGACGGGTATGTCGGGGAACTTCTTGAGTTGCAGCAAGGGTGTGAAGGACCCTTTGGAAGTTCCAGTGGTTAGACGTGATTAGCCTCGAGAAGCCTCAGCGGAAATGGGCCTCATCTCGCCTGGAGGGCAAAACCTCCTGGATTTTCTCGAGTTGCGGCAGGTGCTCTCGACTTACGACGGGGACCTCAGGGACCCGCTTTGGTGGCCTCAGGAAAGGCCAGTCCCCATGCGAGTTCCTCGGGGGCCTCTCGGCATTCCTCTCCCGTCGATGCCGGGGCCTAAGACCTTGTGTGGAGTCGGGGCCGGAACCTGAGGATTCCTCTCCAGTGCTGACATGGATCTTGGGGTACTTCTGGAGTCACCCCAGGGGAGTCAGTCCTCGTCTCGAATGCGGGCATGCACTTGCGCTTTCCTCCAGAGCGGTAGCAGCAGTGTCACGCAGTCCGCCGCGTGGATCAAAGGATCTATGGTTTTCCCTCGAGTCTTTCCCACGAGGCTTTCCCACGAGGCTTTCCCACAGGGCTGTACCACGTGCACACGTGGTGGGAGTCGATCCTCGGCTTGAACGTCAAGGCAGTGCAGGGAAAACAGGTTCCTCTGGAATGGACTGACACATCTGGGGGTCTCTTGGAATGGTGGCACGTCCCTGGAGTTCCTCTCGCCTTTCCTGTGGAGAGCGCCACCTCTTGAGATGCGACGGGAACGCCGGGAATTCTTTCCCTACGAAACAGGGAAAGGATCCCTCATCTCGAGCTAGGAGGCGGAAACGGGGCTCCCCTGGATGTGTGCGGGACCCCACGTGCTTCCTCTCGAGTGGAGACGGGTATGTCGCGGAACTGCTTCAGTTGCAGCAAGGGTGTGAAGGACCCTTTGGAAGTTCCAGTGGTTAGACGTGATTAGCCTCGAGAAGCCTCAGCGGAAATGGGCCTCATCTCGCCTGGAGGGCAAAGCCTCCTGGATTTTCTCGAGTTGCGGCAGGTGCTCTCGACTTACGACGGGGACCTCAGGGACCCGCTCTGGTGGCCTCAGGAAAGGCCAGTCCCCATGCGAGTTCCTCGGGGGCCTCTCGGGATTCCTCTCCCGTCGATGCCGGGGCCTAAGTCCTTGTGTGGAGTCGGGGCCGGAACCTGAGGATTCCTCTCCAGTGCTGACATGGATCTTGGGGTACTTCTGGAGTCTCCCCAGGGGAGTCAGTCCTCGTCTCGAATGCGGGCATGCACTTGCGCTTTCCTCCAGAGCGGTAGCAGCAGTGTCACGCAGTCCGCCGCGTGGATCAAAGGATCTATGGTTTTCCCTCGAGTCTTTCCCACGAGGCTTTCCCACGAGGCTTTCCCACAGGGCTGTCCCACATGCACACGTGGTGGGAGTCGATCCTCGGCTTGAACGTCAAGGCAGTGCAGGGAAAACAGGTTCCTCTGGAATGGACTGACACATCTGGGGGTCTCTTGGAATGGTGCCACGACCCTGGCGTTCCTCTCTCCTTTCCTGTGGAGAGCACCACCTCTTGAGATGCGACGTGAACGCCGGGAATTCTTTCCCTACGAAACAGGGAAAAGATCCCTCATCTCGAGCTAGGAGGAGGAAACGGGGCTCCTCTGGATGTGTGCGGGACCGCACGTGCTTCCTCTCGAGTGGAGACGGGTATGTCGCGGAACTGCTTCAGTTGCAGCAAGGGTGTGAAGGACCCTTTGGAAGTTCCAGTGGTTAGATGTGATTAGCCTCGAGAAGCCTCAGCGGAAATGGGCCTCATCTCGCCTGGAGGGCAAAACCTCCTGGATTTTCTCGAGTTGCGGCAGGTGCTCTCGACTTACGATGGGGACCTCAGGGACCCGCTCTGGTGGCCTCAGGAAAGGCCAGTCCCCATGCGAGTTCCTCTGGGGCCTCTCGGCATTCCTCTCCCGTCGATGCCGGGGCCTAAGACCTTGTGTGGAGTCGGGGCCGGAACCTGAGGATTCCTCTCCAGTGCTGACATGGATCTTGGGGTACTCCTGGAGTCTCCCCAGGGGAGTCAGTCCTCGTCTCGAATGCGGGCATGCACTTGCGCTTTCCTCCAGAGCGGTAGCAGCAGTGTCACGCAGTCCGCCGCATGGATCAAAGGATCTATGGTTTTCCCTCGAGTCTTTCCCACGAGGCTTTCCCACGAGGCTTTCCCACAGGGCTGTCCCACGTGCACACGTGGTGGGAGTCGATCCTCGGCTTGAACGTCAAGGCAGTGCAGGGAAAACAGGTTCCTCTGGAATGGACTGACACATGTGGGGGACTCTTGGAATGGTGTCACGACCCTGGAGTTCCTCTCGCCTTTCCTGTGGAGAGCGCCTCCTCTTGAGATGCGACGGGAACGCCGGGAATTCTTTCCCTACGAAACAGGGAAAGGATCCCTCATCTCGAGCTAGGAGGCGGAAACGGGGCTCCCCTGGATGTGTGCGGGACCCCACGTGCTTCCTCTCGAGTGGAGACGGGTATGTCGCGGAACTGCTTCAGTTGCAGCAAGGGTGTGAAGGACCCTTTGGAAGTTCCAGTGGTTAGATGTGATTAGCCTCGAGAAGCCTCAGCGGAAATGGGCCTCATCTCGCCTGGAGGGCAAAACCTCCTGGATTTTCTCGAGTTGCGGCAGGTGCTCTCGACTTACGATGGGGACCTCAGGGACCCGCTAAGGTGGCCTCAGGAAAGGCCAGTCCCCATGCGAGTTCCTCGGGGGCCTCTCGGCATTCCTCTCCCGTCGATGCCGGGGCCTAAGACCTTGTGTGGAGTCGGGGCCGAAACCTGAGGATTCCTCTAAAGTGCTGACATGGATCTTGGGGTACTTCTGGAGTCTCCCCAGGGGAGTCAGTCCTCGTCTCGAATGCGGGCATGCACTTGCGCTTTCCTCCAGAGCGGTAGCAGCAGTGTCACGCAGTCCGCCGCGTGGATCAAACGATCTATGGTTTTCCCTCGAGTCTTTCCCACGAGGCTTTCCCACGAGGCTTTCCCACAGGGCTGTCCCACGTGCACACGTGGTGGGAGTGGATCCTCGGCTTGAACGTCAAGGCAGTGCAGGGAAAACAGGTTCCTCTGGAATGGACTGACACATCTGGGGGACTCTTGGAATGGTGGCACGACCCTGGAGTTCCTCTCGCCTTTCCTGTGGAGAGCGCCTCCTCTTGAGATGCGACGGGAACGCCGGGAATTCTTTCCCTACGAAACAGGGAAAGGATCCCTCATCTCGGGCTAGGAGGCGGAAACGGGGCTCCCCTGGATGTGTGCGGGACCCCACGTGCTTCCTCTCGAGTGGAGACGGGTATGTCGGGGAACTTCTTGAGTTGCAGCAAGGGTGTGAAGGACCCATGGAAGTTCCAGTGGTTAGACGTGATTAGCCTTGAGAAGCCTCAGCGGAAATGGGCCTCATCTCGCCTGGAGGGCAAAACCTCCTGGATTTTCTCGAGTTGCGGCAGGTGCTCTCGACTTACGACGGTGACCTCAGGGACCCGCTCTGGTGGCCTCAGGAAAGGCCAGTCCCCATGCGAGTTCCTCGGGGGCCTCTCGGGATTCCTCTCCCGTCGATGCCGGGGCCTAAGACCTTGTGTGGAGTCGGGGCCGGAACCTGAGGATTCCTCTCCAGTGCTGACATGGATCTTGGGGTACTTCTGGAGTCTCCCCAGGGGAGTCAGTCCTCGTCTCGAATGCGGGCATGCACTTGCGATTTCGTCCAGAGCGGTAGCAGCAGTGTCACGCAGTCCGCCGCGTGGATCAAAGGATCTATGGTTTTCCCTCGAGTCTTTCCCACGAGGCTTTCCCACGAGGCTTTCCCACAGGGCTGTCCCACGTGCACACGTGGTGGGAGTGGATCCTGGGCTTGAACGTCAAGGCAGTGCAGGGAAAACATGTTCCTCTGGAATGGACTGACACATCTGGGGGACTCTTGGAATGGTGGCACGACCCTGGAGTTCCTCTCGCCTTTCCTGTGGAGAGCGCCTCCTCTTGAGATGCGACGGGAACGCCGGGAATTCTTTCCCTACGAAACAGGGAAAGGATCCCTCATCTCGAGCTAGGAGGCGGAAACGGGGCTCCCCTGGATGTGTGCGGGACCCCACGTGCTTCCTCTCGAGTGGAGACGGGTATGTCGGGGAACTTCTTGAGTTGCAGCAAGGGTGTGAAGGACCCTTTGGAAGTTCCAGTGGTTAGACGTGATTAGCCTCGAGAAGCCTCAGCGGAAATGGGCCTCATCTCGCCTGGAGGGCAAAACCTCCTGGAATTTCTCGAGTTGCGGCAGGTGCTCTCGACTTACGACGGGGACCTCAGGGACCCGCTCTGGTGGCCTCAGGAAAGGCCAGTCCCCATGCGAGTTCCTCGGGGGCCTCTCGGCATTCCTCTCCCGTCGATGCCGGGGCCTAAGACCTTGTGTGGAGTCGGGGCCGGAACCTGAGGATTCCTCTCCAGTGCTGACATGGATCTTGGGGTACTTCTGGAGTCACCCCAGGGGAGTCAGTCCTCGTCTCGAATCCGGGCATGCACTTGCGCTTTCCTCCAGAGCGGTAGCAGCAGTGTCACGCAGTCCGCCGCGTGGATCAAAGGATCTATGGTTTTCCCTCGAGTCTTTCCCACGAGGCTTTCCCACGAGGCTTTCCCACAGGGCTGTACCACGTGCACACGTGGTGGGAGTCGATCCTCGGCTTGAACGTCAAGGCAGTGCAGGGAAAACAGGTTCCTCTGGAATGGACTGACACATCTGGGGGTCTCTTGGAATGGTGGCACGTCCCTGGAGTTCCTCTCGCCTTTCCTGTGGAGAGCGCCACCTCTTGAGATGCGACGGGAACGCCGGGAATTCTTTCCCTACGAAACAGGGAAAGGATCCCTCATCTCGAGCTAGGAGGCGGAAACGGGGCTCCCCTGGATGTGTGCGGGACCCCACGTGCTTCCTCTCGAGTGGAGACGGGTATGTCGCGGAACTGCTTCAGTTGCAGCAAGGGTGTGAAGGACCCTTTGGAAGTTCCAGTGGTTAGACGTGATTAGCCTCGAGAAGCCTCAGCGGAAATGGGCCTCATCTCGCCTGGAGGGCAAAACCTCCTGGATTTTCTCGAGTTGCGGCAGGTGCTCTCGACTTACGACGGGGACCTCAGGGACCCGCTCTGGTGGCCTCAGGAAAGGCCAGTCCCCATGCGAGTTCCTCGGGGGCCTCTCGGGATTCCTCTCCCGTCGATGCCGGGGCCTATGTCCTTGTGTGGAGTCGGGGCCGGAACCTGAGGATTCCTCTCCAGTGCTGACATGGATCTTGGGGTACTTCTGGAGTCTCCCCAGGGGAGTCAGTCCTCGTCTCGAATGCGGGCATGCACTTGCGCTTTCCTCCAGAGCGGTAGCAGCAGTGTCACGCAGTCCACCGCGTGGAGCAAAGGATCTATGTTTTTCCCTCGAGTCTTTCCCACGAGGCTTTCCCACGAGGCTTTCCCACAGGGCTGTCCCACGTGCACACGTGGTGGGAGTGGATCCTCGGCTTGAACGTCAAGGCAGTGCAGGGAAAACATGTTCCTCTGGAATGGACTGACACATCTGGGGGACTCTTGGAATGGTGGCACGACCCTGGAGTTCCTCTCGCCTTTCCTGTGGAGAGCGCCTCCTCTTGAGATGCGACGGGAACGCCGGGAATTCTTTCCCTACGAAACAGGGAAAGGATCCCTCATCTCGAGCTAGGAGGCGGAAACGGGGCTCCCCTGGATGTGTGCGGGACCCCACGTGCTTCCTCTCGAGTGGAGACGGGTATGTCGGGGAACTTCTTGAGTTGCAGCAAGGGTGTGAAGGACCCTTTGGAAGTTCCAGTGGTTAGACGTGATTAGCCTCGAGAAGCCTCAGCGGAAATGGGCCTCATCTCGCCTGGAGGGCAAAACCTCCTGGATTTTCTCGAGTTGCGGCAGGTGCTCTCGACTTACGACGGGGACCTCAGGGACCTGCTCTGGTGGCCTCAGGAAAGGCCAGTCCCCATGCGAGTTCCTCGGGGGCCTCTCGGCATTCCTCTCCCGTCGATGCCGGGGCCTAAGACCTTGTGTGGAGTCGGGGCCGGAACCTGAGGATTCCTCTCCAGTGCTGACATGGATCTTGGGGTACTTCTGGAGTCTCCCCAGGGGAGTCAGTCCTCGTCTCGAATGCGGGCATGCACTTGCGCTTTCCTCCAGAGCGGTAGCAGCAGTGTCACGCAGTCCGCCGCGTGGATCAAAGGATCTATGGTTTTCCCTCGAGTCTTTCCCACGAGGCTTTCCCACGAGGCTTTCCCACAGGGCTGTCCCACGTGCACACGTGGTGGGAGTGGATCCTCGGCTTGAACGTCAAGGCAGTGCAGGGAAAACATGTTCCTCTGGAATGGACTGACACATCTGGGGGACTCTTGGAATGGTGGCACGACCCTGGAGTTCCTCTCGCCTTTCCTGTGGAGAGCGCCTCCTCTTGAGATGCGACGGGAACGCCGGGAATTCTTTCCCTACGAAACAGGGAAAGGATCCCTCATCTCGAGCTAGGAGGCGGAAACGGGGCTCCCCTGGATGTGTGCGGGACCCCACGTGCTTCCTCTCGAGTGGAGACGGGTATGTTGGGAAACTTCTTGAGTTGCAGCAAGGGTGTGAAGGACCCTTTGGAAGTTCCAGTGGTTAGACATGATTAGCCTCGAGAAGCCTCAGCGGAAATGGGCCTCATCTCGCCTGGAGGGCAAAACCTCCTGGATTTTCTCGAGTTGCGACAGGTGCTCTCGACTTACGACGGGGACCTCAGGGACCCGCTCTGGTGGCCTCAGGAAAGGCCAGTCCCCATGCGAGTTCCTCGGGGGCCTCTCGGCATTCCTCTCCCGTCGATGCCGGGGCCTAAGACCTTGTGTGGAGTCGGGGCCGGAACCTGAGGATTCCTCTCCAGTGCTGACATGGATCTTGGGGTACTTCTGGAGTCTCCCCAGGGGAGTCAGTCCTCGTCTCGAATGCGGGCATGCACTTGCGCTTTCCTCCAGAGCGGTAGCAGCAGTGTCACGCAGTCCGCCGCATGGATCAAAGGATCTATGGTTTTCCCTCGAGTCTTTCCCACGAGGCTTTCCCACGAGGCTTTCCCACAGGGCTGTCCCACGTGCACACGTGGTGGGAGTCGATCCTCGGCTTGAACGTCAAGGCAGTGCAGGGAAAACAGGTTCCTCTGGAATGGACTGACACATCTGGGGGACTCTTGGAATGGTGTCACGACCCTGGAGTTCCTCTCGCCTTTCCTGTGGAGAGCGCCTCCTCTTGAGATGCGACGGGAACGCCGGGAATTCTTTCCCTACGAAACAGGGAAAGGATCCCTCATCTCGAGCTAGGAGGCGGAAACGGGGCTCCCCTGGATGTGTGCGGGACCCCACGTGCTTCCTCTCGAGTGGAGACGGGTATGTCGCGGAACTGCTTCAGTTGCAGCAAGGGTGTGAAGGACCCTTTGGAAGTTCCAGTGGTTAGATGTGATTAGCCTCGAGAAGCCTCAGCGGAAATGGGCCTCATCTCGCCTGGAGGGCAAAACCTCCTGGATTTTCTCGAGTTGCGGCAGGTGCTCTCGACTTACGATGGGGACGTCAGGGACCCGCTCTGGTGGCCTCAGGAAAGGCCAGTCCCCATGCGAGTTCCTCGGGGGCCTCTCGGCATTCCTCTCCCGTCGATGCCGGGGCCTAAGACCTTGTGTGGAGTCGGGGCCGGAACCTGAGGATTCCTCTAAAGTGCTGACATGGATCTTGGGGTACTTCTGGAGTCTCCCCAGGGGAGTCAGTCCTCGTCTCGAATGCGGGCATGCACTTGCGCTTTCCTCCAGAGCGGTAGCAGCAGTGTCACGCAGTCCGCCGCGTGGATCAAACGATCTATGGTTTTCCCTCGAGTCTTTCCCACGAGGCTTTCCCACGAGGCTTTCCCACAGGGCTGTCCCACGTGCACACGTGGTGGGAGTGGATCCTCGGCTTGAACGTCAAGGCAGTGCAGGGAAAACAGGTTCCTCTGGAATGGACTGACACATCTGGGGGACTCTTGGAATGGTGGCACGACCCTGGAGTTCCTCTCGCCTTTCCTGTGGAGAGCGCCTCCTCTTGAGATGCGACGGGAACGCCGGGAATTCTTTCCCTACGAAACAGGGAAAGGATCCCTCATCTCGAGCTAGGAGGCGGAAACGGGGCTCCCCTGGATGTGTGCGGGACCCCACGTGCTTCCTCTCGAGTGGAGACGGGTATGTCGGGGAACTTCTTGAGTTGCAGCAAGGGTGTGAAGGACCCATGGAAGTTCCAGTGGTTAGACGTGATTAGCCTTGAGAAGCCTCAGCGGAAATGGGCCTCATCTCGCCTGGAGGGCAAAACCTCCTGGATTTTCTCGAGTTGCGGCAGGTGCTCTCGACTTACGACGGTGACCTCAGGGACCCGCTCTGGTGGCCTCAGGAAAGGCCAGTCCCCATGCGAGTTCCTCGGGGGCCTCTCGGGATTCCTCTCCCGTCGATGCCGGGGCCTAAGACCTTGTGTGGAATCGGGGCCGGAACCTGAGGATTCCTCTCCAGTGCTGACATGGATCTTGGGGTACTTCTGGAGTCTCCCCAGGGGAGTCAGTCCTCGTCTCGAATGCGGGCATGCACTTGCGCTTTCCTCCATAGCGGTAGCAGCAGTGTCACGCAGTCCGCCGCGTGGATCAAAGGATCTATGGTTTTCCCTCGAGTCTTTCCCACGAGGCTTTCCCACGAGGCTTTCCCACAGGGCTGTCCCACGTGCACACGTGGTGGGAGTGGATCCTCGGCTTGAACGTCAAGGCAGTGCAGGGAAAACATGTTCCTCTGGAATGGACTGACACATCTGGGGGACTCTTGGAATGGTGGCACGACCCTGGAGTTCATCTCGCCTTTCCTGTGGAGAGCGCCTCCTCTTGAGATGCGACGGGAACGCCGGGAATTCTTTCCCTACGAAACAGGGAAAGGATCCCTCATCTCGAGCTAGGAGGCGGAAACGGGGCTCCCCTGGATGTGTGCGGGACCCCACGTGCTTCCTCTCGAGTGGAGACGGGTATGTCGGGGAACTTCTTGAGTTGCAGCAAGGGTGTGAAGGACCCTTTGGAAGTTCCAGTGGTTAGACGTGATTAGCCTCGAGAAGCCTCAGCGGAAATGGGCCTCATCTCGCCTGGAGGGCAAAACCTCCTGGATTTTCTCGAGTTGCGGCAGGTGCTCTCGACTTACGACGGGGACCTCAGGGACCCGCTCTGGTGGCCTCAGGAAAGGCCAGTCCCCATGCGAGTTCCTCGGGGGCCTCTCGGCATTCCTCTCCCGTCGATGCCGGGGCCTAAGACCTTGTGTGGAGTCGGGGCCGGAACCTGAGGATTCCTCTCCAGTGCTGACATGGATCTTGGGGTACTTCTGGAGTCACCCCAGGGGAGTCAGTCCTCGTCTCGAATGCGGGCATGCACTTGCGCTTTCCTCCAGAGCGGTAGCAGCAGTGTCACGCAGTCCGCCGCGTGGATCAAAGGATCTATGGTTTTCCCTCGAGTCTTTCCCACGAGGCTTTCCCACGAGGCTTTCCCACAGGGCTGTACCACGTGCACACGTGGTGGGAGTCGATCCTCGGCTTGAACGTCAAGGCAGTGCAGGGAAAACAGGTTCCTCTGGAATGGACTGACACATCTGGGGGTCTCTTGGAATGGTGGCACGTCCCTGGAGTTCCTCTCGCCTTTCCTGTGGAGAGCGCCACCTCTTGAGATGCGACGGGAACGCCGGGAATTCTTTCCCTACGAAACAGGGAAAGGATCCCTCATCTCGAGCTAGGAGGCGGAAACGGGGCTCCCCTGGATGTGTGCGGGACCCCACGTGCTTCCTCTCGAGTGGAGACGGGTATGTCGCGGAACTGCTTCAGTTGCAGCAAGGGTGTGAATGACCCTTTGGAAGTTCCAGTGGTTAGACGTGATTAGCCTCGAGAAGCCTCAGCGGAAATGGGCCTCATCTCGCCTGGAGGGCAAAGCCTCCTGGATTTTCTCGAGTTGCGACAGGTGCTCTCGACTTACGACGGGGACCTCAGGGACCCGCTCTGGTGGCCTCAGGAAAGGCCAGTCCCCATGCGAGTTCCAAGGGGGCCTCTCGGGATTCCTCTCCCGTCGATGCCGGGGCCTAAGTCCTTGTGTGGAGTCGGGGCCGGAACCTGAGGATTCCTCTCCAGTGCTGACATGGATCTTGGGGTACTTCTGGAGTCTCCCCAGGGGAGTCAGTCCTCGTCTCGAATGCGGGCATGCACTTGCGCTTTCCTCCAGAGCGGTAGCAGCAGTGTCACGCAGTCCGCCGCGTGGATCAAAGGATCTATGGTTTTCCCTCGAGTCTTTCCCACGAGGCTTTCCCACGAGGCTTTCCCACAGGGCTGTCCCACATGCACACGTGGTGGGAGTCGATCCTCGGCTTGAACGTCAAGGCAGTGCACGAAAACAGGTTCCTCTGGAATGGACTGACACATCTGGGGGTCTCTTGGAATGGTGCCACGACCCTGGCGTTCCTCTCTCCTTTCCTGTGGAGAGCACCACCTCTTGAGATGCGACGTGAACGCCGGGAATTCTTTCCCTACGAAACAGGGAAAAGATCCCTCATCTCGAGCTAGGAGGAGGAAACGGGGCTCCTCTGGATGTGTGCGGTACCGCACGTGCTTCCTCTCGAGTGGAGACGGGTATGTCGCGGAACTGCTTCAGTTGCAGCAAGGGTGTGAAGGACCCTTTGGAAGTTCCAGTGGTTAGATGTGATTAGCCTCGAGAAGCCTCAGCGGAAATGGGCCTCATCTCGCCTGGAGGGCAAAACCTCCTGGATTTTCTCGAGTTGCGGCAGGTGCTCTCGACTTACGATGGGGACCTCAGGGACCCGCTCTGGTGGCCTCAGGAAAGGCCAGTCCCCATGCGAGTTCCTCGGGGGCCTCTCGGCATTCCTCTCCCGTCGATGCCGGGGCCTAAGACCTTGTGTGGAGTCGGGGCCGGAACCTGAGGATTCCTCTCCAGTGCTGACATGGATCTTGGGGTACTCCTGGAGTCTCCCCAGGGGAGTCAGTCCTCGTCTCGAATGCGGGCATGCACTTGCGCTTTCCTCCAGAGCGGTAGCAGCAGTGTCACGCAGTCCGCCGCATGGATCAAAGGATCTATGGTTTTCCCTCGAGTCTTTCCCACGAGGCTTTCCCACGAGGCTTTCCCACAGGGCTGTCCCACGTGCACACGTGGTGGGAGTCGATCCTCGGCTTGAACGTCAAGGCAGTGCAGGGAAAACAGGTTCCTCTGGAATGGACTGACACATGTGGGGGACTCTTGGAATGGTGTCACGACCCTGGAGTTCCTCTCGCCTTTCCTGTGGAGAGCGCCTCCTCTTGAGATGCGACGGGAACGCCGGGAATTCTTTCCCTACGAAACAGGGAAAGGATCCCTCATCTCGAGCTAGGAGGCGGAAACGGGGCTCCCCTGGATGTGTGCGGGACCCCACGTGCTTCCTCTCGAGTGGAGACGGGTATGTCGCGGAACTGCTTCAGTTGCAGCAAGGGTGTGAAGGACCCTTTGGAAGTTCCAGTGGTTAGATGTGATTAGCCTCGAGAAGCCTCAGCGGAAATGGGCCTCATCTCGCCTGGAGGGCAAAACCTCCTGGATTTTCTCGAGTTGCGGCAGGTGCTCTCGACTTACGATGGGGACCTCAGGGACCCGCTAAGGTGGCCTCAGGAAAGGCCAGTCCCCATGCGAGTTCCTCGGGGGCCTCTCGGCATTCCTCTCCCGTCGATGCCGGGGCCTAAGACCTTGTGTGGAGTCGGGGCCGAAACCTGAGGATTCCTCTAAAGTGCTGACATGGATCTTGGGGTACTTCTGGAGTCTCCCCAGGGGAGTCAGTCCTCATCTCGAATGCGGGCATGCACTTGCGCTTTCCTCCAGAGCGGTAGCAGCAGTGTCACGCAGTCCGCCGCGTGGATCAAACGATCTATGGTTTTCCCTCGAGTCTTTCCCACGAGGCTTTCCCACGAGGCTTTCCCACAGGGCTGTCCCACGTGCACACGTGGTGGGAGTGGATCCTCGGCTTGAACGTCAAGGCAGTGCAGGGAAAACAGGTTCCTCTGGAATGGACTGACACATCTGGGGGACTCTTGGAATGGTGGCACGACCCTGGAGTTCCTCTCGCCTTTCCTGTGGAGAGCGCCTCCTCTTGAGATGCGACGGGAACGCCGGGAATTCTTTCCCTACGAAACAGGGAAAGGATCCCTCATCTCGGGCTAGGAGGCGGAAACGGGGCTCCCCTGGATGTGTGCGGGACCCCACGTGCTTCCTCTCGAGTGGAGACGGGTATGTCGGGGAACTTCTTGAGTTGCAGCAAGGGTGTGAAGGACCCATGGAAGTTCCAGTGGTTAGACGTGATTAGCCTTGAGAAGCCTCAGCGGAAATGGGCCTCATCTCGCCTGGAGGGCAAAACCTCCTGGATTTTCTCGAGTTGCGGCAGGTGCTCTCGACTTACGACGGTGACCTCAGGGACCCGCTCTGGTGGCCTCAGGAAAGGCCAGTCCCCATGCGAGTTCCTCGGGGGCCTCTCGGGATTCCTCTCCCGTCGATGCCGGGGCCTAAGACCTTGTGTGGAGTCGGGGCCGGAACCTGAGGATTCCTCTCCAGTGCTGACATGGATCTTGGGGTACTTCTGGAGTCTCCCCAGGGGAGTCAGTCCTCGTCTCGAATGCGGGCATGCACTTGCGATTTCGTCCAGAGCGGTAGCAGCAGTGTCACGCAGTCCGCCGCGTGGATCAAAGGATCTATGGTTTTCCCTCGAGTCTTTCCCACGAGGCTTTCCCACGAGGCTTTCCCACAGGGCTGTCCCACGTGCACACGTGGTGGGAGTGGATCCTGGGCTTGAACGTCAAGGCAGTGCAGGGAAAACATGTTCCTCTGGAATGGACTGACACATCTGGGGGACTCTTGGAATGGTGGCACGACCCTGGAGTTCCTCTCGCCTTTCCTGTGGAGAGCGCCTCCTCTTGAGATGCGACGGGAACGCCGGGAATTCTTTCCCTACGAAACAGGGAAAGGATCCCTCATCTCGAGCTAGGAGGCGGAAACGGGGCTCCCCTGGATGTGTGCGGGACCCCACGTGCTTCCTCTCGAGTGGAGACGGGTATGTCGGGGAACTTCTTGAGTTGCAGCAAGGGTGTGAAGGACCCTTTGGAAGTTCCAGTGGTTAGACGTGATTAGCCTCGAGAAGCCTCAGCGGAAATGGGCCTCATCTCGCCTGGAGGGCAAAACCTCCTGGAATTTCTCGAGTTGCGGCAGGTGCTCTCGACTTACGACGGGGACCTCAGGGACCCGCTCTGGTGGCCTCAGGAAAGGCCAGTCCCCATGCGAGTTCCTCGGGGGCCTCTCGGCATTCCTCTCCCGTCGATGCCGGGGCCTAAGACCTTGTGTGGAGTCGGGGCCGGAACCTGAGGATTCCTCTCCAGTGCTGACATGGATCTTGGGGTACTTCTGGAGTCACCCCAGGGGAGTCAGTCCTCGTCTCGAATCCGGGCATGCACTTGCGCTTTCCTCCAGAGCGGTAGCAGCAGTGTCACGCAGTCCGCCGCGTGGATCAAAGGATCTATGGTTTTCCCTCGAGTCTTTCCCACGAGGCTTTCCCACGAGGCTTTCCCACAGGGCTGTACCACGTGCACACGTGGTGGGAGTCGATCCTCGGCTTGAACGTCAAGGCAGTGCAGGGAAAACAGGTTCCTCTGGAATGGACTGACACATCTGGGGGTCTCTTGGAATGGTGGCACGTCCCTGGAGTTCCTCTCGCCTTTCCTGTGGAGAGCGCCACCTCTTGAGATGCGACGGGAACGCCGGGAATTCTTTCCCTACGAAACAGGGAAAGGATCCCTCATCTCGAGCTAGGAGGCGGAAACGGGGCTCCCCTGGATGTGTGCGGGACCCCACGTGCTTCCTCTCGAGTGGAGACGGGTATGTCGCGGAACTGCTTCAGTTGCAGCAAGGGTGTGAAGGACCCTTTGGAAGTTCCAGTGGTTAGACGTGATTAGCCTCGAGAAGCCTCAGCGGAAATGGGCCTCATCTCGCCTGGAGGGCAAAACCTCCTGGATTTTCTCGAGTTGCGGCAGGTGCTCTCGACTTACGACGGGGACCTCAGGGACCCGCTCTGGTGGCCTCAGGAAAGGCCAGTCCCCATGCGAGTTCCTCGGGGGCCTCTCGGGATTCCTCTCCCGTCGATGCCGGGGCCTATGTCCTTGTGTGGAGTCGGGGCCGGAACCTGAGGATTCCTCTCCAGTGCTGACATGGATCTTGGGGTACTTCTGGAGTCTCCCCAGGGGAGTCAGTCCTCGTCTCGAATGCGGGCATGCACTTGCGCTTTCCTCCAGAGCGGTAGCAGCAGTGTCACGCAGTCCACCGCGTGGAGCAAAGGATCTATGTTTTTCCCTCGAGTCTTTCCCACGAGGCTTTCCCACGAGGCTTTCCCACAGGGCTGTCCCACGTGCACACGTGGTGGGAGTGGATCCTCGGCTTGAACGTCAAGGCAGTGCAGGGAAAACATGTTCCTCTGGAATGGACTGACACATCTGGGGGACTCTTGGAATGGTGGCACGACCCTGGAGTTCCTCTCGCCTTTCCTGTGGAGAGCGCCTCCTCTTGAGATGCGACGGGAACGCCGGGAATTCTTTCCCTACGAAACAGGGAAAGGATCCCTCATCTCGAGCTAGGAGGCGGAAACGGGGCTCCCCTGGATGTGTGCGGGACCCCACGTGCTTCCTCTCGAGTGGAGACGGGTATGTCGGGGAACTTCTTGAGTTGCAGCAAGGGTGTGAAGGACCCTTTGGAAGTTCCAGTGGTTAGACGTGATTAGCCTCGAGAAGCCTCAGCGGAAATGGGCCTCATCTCGCCTGGAGGGCAAAACCTCCTGGATTTTCTCGAGTTGCGGCAGGTGCTCTCGACTTACGACGGGGACCTCAGGGACCTGCTCTGGTGGCCTCAGGAAAGGCCAGTCCCCATGCGAGTTCCTCGGGGGCCTCTCGGCATTCCTCTCCCGTCGATGCCGGGGCCTAAGACCTTGTGTGGAGTCGGGGCCGGAACCTGAGGATTCCTCTCCAGTGCTGACATGGATCTTGGGGTACTTCTGGAGTCTCCCCAGGGGAGTCAGTCCTCGTCTCGAATGCGGGCATGCACTTGCGCTTTCCTCCAGAGCGGTAGCAGCAGTGTCACGCAGTCCGCCGCGTGGATCAAAGGATCTATGGTTTTCCCTCGAGTCTTTCCCACGAGGCTTTCCCACGAGGCTTTCCCACAGGGCTGTCCCACGTGCACACGTGGTGGGAGTGGATCCTCGGCTTGAACGTCAAGGCAGTGCAGGGAAAACATGTTCCTCTGGAATGGACTGACACATCTGGGGGACTCTTGGAATGGTGGCACGACCCTGGAGTTCCTCTCGCCTTTCCTGTGGAGAGCGCCTCCTCTTGAGATGCGACGGGAACGCCGGGAATTCTTTCCCTACGAAACAGGGAAAGGATCCCTCATCTCGAGCTAGGAGGCGGAAACGGGGCTCCCCTGGATGTGTGCGGGACCCCACGTGCTTCCTCTCGAGTGGAGACGGGTATGTTGGGAAACTTCTTGAGTTGCAGCAAGGGTGTGAAGGACCCTTTGGAAGTTCCAGTGGTTAGACATGATTAGCCTCGAGAAGCCTCAGCGGAAATGGGCCTCATCTCGCCTGGAGGGCAAAACCTCCTGGATTTTCTCGAGTTGCGGCAGGTGCTCTCGACTTACGACGGGGACCTCAGGGACCCGCTCTGGTGGCCTCAGGAAAGGCCAGTCCCCATGCGAGTTCCTCGGGGGCCTCTCGGCATTCCTCTCCCGTCGATGCCGGGGCCTAAGACCTTGTGTGGAGTCGGGGCCGGAACCTGAGGATTCCTCTCCAGTGCTGACATGGATCTTGGGGTACTTCTGGAGTCTCCCCAGGGGAGTCAGTCCTCGTCTCGAATGCGGGCATGCACTTGCGCTTTCCTCCAGAGCGGTAGCAGCAGTGTCACGCAGTCCGCCGCGTGGATCAAAGGATCTATGGTTTTCCCTCGAGTCTTTCCCACGAGGCTTTCCCACGAGGCTTTCCCACAGGGCTGTCCCACGTGCACACGTGGTGGGAGTCGATCCTCGGCTTGAACGTCAAGGCAGTGCAGGGAAAACAGGTTCCTCTGGAATGGACTGACACATCTGGGGGACTCTTGGAATGGTGGCACGACCCTGTAGTTCCTCTCGCCTTTCCTGTGGAGAGCGCCACCTCTTGAGATGCGACGGGAAAGCCGGGAATTCTTTCCCTCCGAAACAGGGAAAGGATCCCTCATCTCGAGCTAGGAGGCGGAAACGGGGCTCCCCTGGATGTGTGCGGGACCCCACGTGCTTCCTCTCGAGTGGAGACGGGTATCTCGGGGAACTTCTTGAGTTGCAGCAAGGGTGTGAAGGACCCTTTGGAAGTTCCAGTGGTTAGACGTGATTAGCCTCGAGAAGCCTCAGCGGAAATGGGCCTCATCTCGCCTGGAGGGCAAAACCTCCTGGATTTTCTCGAGTTGCGGCAGGTGCTCTCGACTTACGACGGGGACCTCAGGGACCCGCTCTGGTGGCCTCAGGAAAGGCCAGTCCCCATGCGAGTTCCTCGGGGGCTTCTCGGCATTCCTCTCCCGTCGATGCCGGGGCCTAAGACCTTGTGTGGAGTCGGGGCCGGAACCTGAGGATTCCTCTCCAGTGCTGACATGGATCTTGGGGTACTTCTGGAGTCTCCCCAGGGGAGTCAGTCCTCGTCTCGAATGCCGGCATGCACTTGCGCTTTCCTCCAGAGCGGTAGCAGCAGTGTCACACAGTCCGCCGCGTGGATCAAAGGATCTATGGTTTTCCCTCGAGTCTTTCCCACGAGGCTTTCCCACGAGGCTTTCCCACAGGGCTGTACCACGTGCACACGTGGTGGGAGTCGATCCTCGGCTTGAACGTCAAGGCAGTGCAGGGAATACAGGTTCCTCTGGAATGGACTGACACATCTGGGGGTCTCTTGGAATGGTGGCACGTCCCTGGAGTTCCTCTCGCCTTTCCTGTGGAGAGCGCCACCTCTTGAGATGCGACGGGAACGCCGGGAATTCTTTCCCTACGAAACAGGGAAAGGATCCCTCATCTCGAGCTAGGAGGCGGAAACGGGGCTGCCCTGGATGTGTGCGGGACCCCACGTGCTTCCTCTCGAGTGGAGACGGGTATGTCGCGGAACTGCTTCAGTTGCAGCAAGGGTGTGAAGGACCCTTTGGAAGTTCCAGTGGTTAGACGTGATTAGGCTCGAGAAGCCTCAGCGGAAATGGGCCTCATCTCGCCTGGAGGGCAAAACCTCCTGGATTTTCTCGAGTTGCGGCAGGTGCTCTCGACTTACGATGGGGACCTCAGGGACCCGCTAAGGTGGCCTCAGGAAAGGCCAGTCCCCATGCGAGTTCCTCGGGGGCCTCTCGGCATTCCTCTCCCGTCGATGCCGGGGCCTAAGACCTTGTGTGGAGTCGGGGCCGAAACCTGAGGATTCCTCTAAAGTGCTGACATGGATCTTGGGGTACTTCTGGAGTCTCCCCAGGGGAGTCAGTCCTCGTCTCGAATGCGGGCATGCACTTGCGCTTTCCTCCAGAGCGGTAGCAGCAGTGTCACGCAGTCCGCCGCGTGGATCAAACGATCTATGGTTTTCCCTCGAGTCTTTCCCACGAGGCTTTCCCACGAGGCTTTCCCACAGGGCTGTCCCACGTGCACACGTGGTGGGAGTGGATCCTCGGCTTGAACGTCAAGGCAGTGCAGGGAAAACAGGTTCCTCTGGAATGGACTGACACATCTGGGGGACTCTTGGAATGGTGGCACGACCCTGGAGTTCCTCTCGCCTTTCCTGTGGAGAGCGCCTCCTCTTGAGATGCGACGGGAACGCCGGGAATTCTTTCCCTACGAAACAGGGAAAGGATCCCTCATCTCGGGCTAGGAGGCGGAAACGGGGCTCCCCTGGATGTGTGCGGGACCCCACGTGCTTCCTCTCGAGTGGAGACGGGTATGTCGGGGAACTTCTTGAGTTGCAGCAAGGGTGTGAAGGACCCATGGAAGTTCCAGTGGTTAGACGTGATTAGCCTCGAGAAGCCTCAGCGGAAATGGGCCTCATCTCGCCTGGAGGGCAAAACCTCCTGGAATTTCTCGAGTTGCGGCAGGTGCTCTCGACTTACGACGGGGACCTCAGGGACCCGCTCTGGTGGCCTCAGGAAAGGCCAGTCCCCATGCGAGTTCCTCGGGGGCCTCTCGGCATTCCTCTCCCGTCGATGCCGGGGCCTAAGACCTTGTGTGGAGTCGGGGCCGGAACCTGAGGATTCCTCTCCAGTGCTGACATGGATCTTGGGGTACTTCTGGAGTCACCCCAGGGGAGTCAGTCCTCGTCTCGAATCCGGGCATGCACTTGCGCTTTCCTCCAGAGCGGTAGCAGCAGTGTCACGCAGTCCGCCGCGTGGATCAAAGGATCTATGGTTTTCCCTCGAGTCTTTCCCACGAGGCTTTCCCACGAGGCTTTCCCACAGGGCTGTACCACGTGCACACGTGGTGGGAGTCGATCCTCGGCTTGAACGTCAAGGCAGTGCAGGGAAAACAGGTTCCTCTGGAATGGACTGACACATCTGGGGGTCTCTTGGAATGGTGGCACGTCCCTGGAGTTCCTCTCGCCTTTCCTGTGGAGAGCGCCACCTCTTGAGATGCGACGGGAACGCCGGGAATTCTTTCCCTACGAAACAGGGAAAGGATCCCTCATCTCGAGCTAGGAGGCGGAAACGGGGCTCCCCTGGATGTGTGCGGGATCCCACGTGCTTCCTCTCGAGTGGAGACGGGTATGTCGCGGAACTGCTTCAGTTGCAGCAAGGGTGTGAAGGACCCTTTGGAAGTTCCAGTGGTTAGACGTGATTAGCCTCGAGAAGCCTCAGCGGAAATGGGCCTCATCTCGCCTGGAGGGCAAAACCTCCTGGATTTTCTCGAGTTGCGGCAGGTGCTCTCGACTTACGACGGGGACCTCAGGGACCCGCTCTGGTGGCCTCAGGAAAGGCCAGTCCCCATGCGAGTTCCTCGGGGGCCTCTCGGGATTCCTCTCCCGTCGATGCCGGGGCCTATGTCCTTGTGTGGAGTCGGGGCCGGAACCTGAGGATTCCTCTCCAGTGCTGACATGGATCTTGGGGTACTTCTGGAGTCTCCCCAGGGGAGTCAGTCCTCGTCTCGAATGCGGGCATGCACTTGCGCTTTCCTCCAGAGCGGTAGCAGCAGTGTCACGCAGTCCACCGCATGGAGCAAAGGATCTATGTTTTTCCCTCGAGTCTTTCCCACGAGGCTTTCCCACGAGGCTTTCCCACAGGGCTGTCCCACGTGCACACGTGGTGGGAGTGGATCCTCGGCTTGAACGTCAAGGCAGTGCAGGGAAAACATGTTCCTCTGGAATGGACTGACACATCTGGGGGACTCTTGGAATGGTGGCACGACCCTGGAGTTCCTCTCGCCTTTCCTGTGGAGAGCGCCTCCTCTTGAGATGCGACGGGAACGCCGGGAATTCTTTCCCTACGAAACAGGGAAAGGATCCCTCATCTCGAGCTAGGAGGCGGAAACGGGGCTCCCCTGGATGTGTGCGGGACCCCACGTGCTTCCTCTCGAGTGGAGACGGGTATGTCGGGGAACTTCTTGAGTTGCAGCAAGGGTGTGAAGGACCCTTTGGAAGTTCCAGTGGTTAGACGTGATTAGCCTCGAGAAGCCTCAGCGGAAATGGGCCTCATCTCGCCTGGAGGGCAAAACCTCCTGGATTTTCTCGAGTTGCGGCAGGTGCTCTCGACTTACGACGGGGACCTCAGGGACCCGCTCTGGTGGCCTCAGGAAAGGCCAGTCCCCATGCGAGTTCCTCGGGGGCCTCTCGGCATTCCTCTCCCGTCGATGCCGGGGCCTAAGACCTTGTGTGGAGTCGGGGCCGGAACCTGAGGATTCCTCTCCAGTGCTGACATGGATCTTGGGGTACTTCTGGAGTCTCCCCAGGGGAGTCAGTCCTCGTCTCGAATGCGGGCATGCACTTGCGCTTTCCTCCAGAGCGGTAGCAGCAGTGTCACGCAGTCCGCCGCGTGGATCAAAGGATCTATGGTTTTCCCTCGAGTCTTTCCCACGAGGCTTTCCCACGAGGCTTTCCCACAGGGCTGTCCCACGTGCACACGTGGTGGGAGTCGATCCTCGGCTTGAACGTCAAGGCAGTGCAGGGAAAACAGGTTCCTCTGGAATGGACTGACACATCTGGGGGACTCTTGGAATGGTGGCACGACCCTGTAGTTCCTCTCGCCTTTCCTGTGGAGAGCGCCACCTCTTGAGATGTGACGGGAAAGCCGGGAATTCTTTCCCTCCGAAACAGGGAAAGGATCCCTCATCTCGAGCTAGGAGGCGGAAACGGGGCTCCCCTGGATGTGTGCGGGACCCCACGTGCTTCCTCTCGAGTGGAGACGGGTATGTCGGGGAACTTCTTGAGTTGCAGCAAGGGTGTGAAGGACCCTTTGGAAGTTCCAGTGGTTAGACGTGATTAGCCTCGAGAAGCCTCAGCGGAAATGGGCCTCATCTCGCCTGGAGGGCAAAACCTCCTGGATTTTCTCGAGTTGCGGCAGGTGCTCTCGACTTACGACGGGGACCTCAGGGACCCGCTCTGGTGGCCTCAGGAAAGGCCAGTCCCCATGCGAGTTCCTCGGGGGCTTCTCGGCATTCCTCTCCCGTCGATGCCGGGGCCTAAGACCTTGTGTGGAGTCGGGGCCGGAACCTGAGGATTCCTCTCCAGTGCTGACATGGATCTTGGGGTACTTCTGGAGTCTCCCCAGGGGAGTCAGTCCTCGTCTCGAATGCGGGCATGCACTTGCGCTTTCCTCCAGAGCGGTAGCAGCAGTGTCACGCAGTCCGCCGCGTGGATCAAAGGATCTATGGTTTTCCCTCGAGTCTTTCCCACGAGGCTTTCCCACGAGGCTTTCCCACAGGGCTGTCCCACGTGCACACGTGGTGGGAGTCGATCCTCGGCTTGAACGTCAAGGCAGTGCAGGGAAAACAGGTTCCTCTGGAATGGACTGACACATCTGGGCGTCTCTTGGAATGGTGCCACGACCCTGGAGTTCCTCTCGCCTTTCCTGTGGAGAGCGCCTCCTCTTGAGATGCGACGGGAACGCCGGGAATTCTTTCCCTACGAAACAGGGAAAGGATCCCTCATCTCGAGCTAGGAGGCGGAAACGGGGCTCTCCTGGATGTGTGCGGGACCCCACGTGCTTCCTCTCGAGTGGAGACGGGTATGTCGCGGAACTGCTTCCGTTGCAGCAAGGGTGTGAAGGACCCTTTGGAAGTTCCAGTGGTTAGATGTGATTAGCCTCGAGAAGCCTCAGTGGAAATGGGCCTCATCTCGCCTGGAGGGCAAAACCTCCTGGATTTTCTCGAGTTGCGGCAGGTGCTCTCGACTTACGACGCTTGACCTCAGGGACCCGCTCTGGTGGCCTCAGGAAAGGCCAGTCCCCATGCGAGTTCCTCGGGGGCCTCTCGGCATTCCTCTCCCGTCGATGCCGGGGCCTAAGACCTTGTGTGGAGTCGGGGCCGGAACCTGAGGATTCCTCTCCAGTGCTGACATGGATCTTGGGGTACTTCTGGAGTCTCCCCAGGGGAGTCAGTCCTCGTCTCGAATGCGGGCATGCACTTGCGCTTTCCTCCAGAGCGGTAGCTGCAGTGTCACGCAGTCCGCCGCGTGTATCAAAGGATCTATGGTTTTCCCTCGAGTCTTTCCCACGAGGCTTTCCCACGAGGCTTTCCCACAGGGCTGTCCCACGTGCACACGTGGTGGGAGTCGATCCTCGGCTTGAACGTCAAGGCAGTGCAGGGAAAACAGGTTCCTCTGGAATGGACTGACACATCTGGGGGTCTCTTGGAATTGTGCCACGACCCTTGAGTTCCTCTCGCCTTTCCTGTGGAGAGCGCCACCTCTTGAGATGCGACGGGAACGCCGGGAATTCTTTCCCTACGAAACAGGGAAAGGATCCCTCATCTCGAGCTAGGAGGCGGAAACGGGGCTGCCCTGGATGTGTGCGGGACCCCACGTGCTTCCTCTCGAGTGGAGACGGGTATGTCGCGGAACTGCTTCAGTTGCAGCAAGGGTGTGAAGGACCCTTTGGAAGTTCCAGTGTTTAGACGTGATTAGCCTCGAGAAGCCTCAGCGGAAATGGGCCTCATCTCGCCTGGAGGGCAAAACCTCCTGGATTTTCTCGAGTTGCAGCAGGTGCTCTCGACTTATGACGGGGACCTCAGGGACCCGCTCTGGTGGCCTCAGGAAAGGCCAGTCCCCATGCGAGTTCCTCGGGGGCCTCTCGGGATTCCTCTCCCGTCCATGCCGGGGCCTAAGACCTTGTGTGGAGTCGGGGCCGGAATCTGAGGATTCCTCTCCAGTGCTGACATGGATCTTGGGGTACTTCTGGAGTCTCCCCAGGGGAGTCAGTCCTCGTCTCGAATGCGGGCATGCACTTGCGCTTTCCTCCAGAGCGGTAGCAGCAGTGTCACGCAGTCCGCCGCGTGGATCAAAGGATCTATGGTTTTCCCTCGAGTCTTTCCCACGAGGCTTTCCCACGAGGCTTTCCCACAGGGCTGTCCCACGTGCACACGTGTTGGGAGTCGATCCTCGGGTTGAACGTCAAGGCAGTGCAGGGAAAACAGGTTCCTCTGGAATGGACTGACACATCTGGGGGTCTCTTGGAATGGTGCCACGACCCTGGAGTTCCTCTCGCCTTTCCTGTGGAGAGCGCCTCCTCTTGAGATGCGACGGGAACGCCGGGAATTCTTTCCCTACGAAACAGGGAAAGGATCCCTCATCTCGAGCTAGGAGGCGGAAACGGGGCTGCCCTGGATGTGTGCGGGACCCCACGTGCTTCCTCTCGAGTGGAGACGGGTATGTCGCAGAACTGCTTCAGTTGCAGCAAGGGTGTGAAAGACCCTTTGGAAGTTCCAGTGGTTAGACGTGATTAGCCTCGAGAAGCCTCAGCGGAAATGGGCCTCATCTCGCCTGGAGGGCAAAACCTCCTGGATTTTCTCGAGTTGCGGCAGGTGCTCTCGACTTACGACGGGGACATCAGGGACCCGCTCTGGTGGCCTCAGGAAAGGCCAGTCCCCATGCGAGTTCCTCGGGGGCCTCTCGGCATTCCTCTCCCGTCGATGCCGGCGCCTAAGACCTTGTGTGGAGTCGGGGCCGGAACGTGAGGATTCCTCTCCAGTGCTGACATGGATCTTGGGGTACTTCTGGAGTCTCCCCAGGGGAGTCAGTCCTCATCTCGAATGCGGGCATGCACTTGCGCTTTCCTCCAGAGCGGTAGCAGCAGTGTCACGCAGTCCGCCGCGTGGATCAAAGGATCTATGGTTTTCCCTAGAGTCTTTCCCACGAGGCTTTCCCACGAGGCTTTCCCACAGGGCTGTCCCACGTGCACACGTGGTGGGAGTCGATCCTCGGCTTGAACGTCAAGGCAGTGCAGGGAAAACAGGTTCCTCTGGAATGGACTGACACATCTGGGGGACTCTTGGAATGGTGGCACGACCCTGGAGTTCCTCTCGCCTTTCCTGTGGAGAGCGCCTCCTCTTGAGATGCGACGGGAACGCCGGGAATTCTTTCCCTACGAAACAGGGAAAGGATCCCTCATCTCGAGCTAGGAGGCGGAAACGGGGCTCCCCTGGATGTGTACGGGACCCCACGTGCTTCCTCTCGAGTGGAGACGGGTATGTCGGGGAACTTCTTGAGTTGCAGCAAGGGTGTGAAGGACCCTTTGGAAGTTCCAGTGGTTAGACGTGATTAGCCTCGAGAAGCCTCAGCGGAAATGGGCCTCATCTCGCCTGGAGGGCAAAACCTCCTGGATTTTCTCGAGTTGCGGCAGGTGCGCTCGACTTACGACGGGGACCTCAGGGACCCGCTCTGGTGGCCTCAGGAAAGGCCAGTCCCCATGCGAGTTCCTCGGGGGCCTCTGGGCATTCCTCTCCCGTCGATGCCGGGGCCTAAGACCTAGTGTGGAGTCGGGGCCGGAACCTGAGGATTCCTCTCCAGAGCTGACATGGATCTTGGGGTACTTCTGGAGTCTCCCCAGGGGAGTCAGTCCTCGTCTCGAATGCGGGCATGCACTTGCGCTTTCCTCCAGAGCGGTAGCAGCAGTGTCACGCAGTCCGCCGCGTGGATCAAAGGATCTATGGTTTTCCCTCGAGTCTTTCCCACGAGGCTTTCCCACGAGGCTTTCCCACAGGGCTGTCCCACGTGCACACGTGGTGGGAGTCGATCCTCGGCTTGAACGTCAAGGCAGTGCAGGGAAAACAGGTTCCTCTGGAATGGACTGACACATCTTGGGGACTCTTGGAATGGTGGCACGACCCTGGAGTTCCTCTCGCCTTTCCTGTGGAGAGCGCCTCCTCTTGAGATGCGACGGGAACGCCGGGAATTCTTTCCCTACGAAACAGGGAAAGGATCCCTCATCTCGAGCTAGGAGGCGGAAACGGGGCTCCCCTGGATGTGTGCGGGACCCCACGTGCTTCCTCTCGAGTGGAGACGGGTATGTCGGGGAACTTCTTGAGTTGCAGCAAGGGTGTGAAGGACCCTTTGGAAGTTCCAGTGGTTAGACGTGATTAGCCTCGAGAAGCCTCAGCGGAAATGGGCCTCATCTCGCCTGGAGGGCAAAACCTCCTGGATTTTCTCGAGTTGCGGCAGGTGCTCTCGACTTATGACGCGGACCTCAGGGACCCGCTCTGGTGGCCTCAGGAAAGGCCAGTCCCCATGCGAGTTCCTCGGGGGCCTCTCGGGATTCCTCTCCCGTCGATGCCGGGGCCTAAGACCTTGTGTGGAGTCGGGGCCGGAATCTGAGGATTCCTCTCCAGTGCTGACATGGATCTTGGGGTACTTCTGGAGTCTCCCCAGGGGAGTCAGTCCTCGTCTCGAATGCGGGCATGCACTTGCGCTTTCCTCCAGAGCGGTAGCAGCAGTGTCACGCAGTCCGCCGCGTGGATCAAAGGATCTATGGTTTTCCCTCGAGTCTTTCCCACGAGGCTTTCCCACGAGGCTTTCCCACAGGGCTGTCCCACGTGCACACGTGTTGGGAGTCGATCCTCTGGTTGAACGTCAAGGCAGTGCAGGGAAAACAGGTTCCTCTGGAATGGACTGACACATCTGGGGGTCTCTTGGAATGGTGCCACGACCCTGGAGTACCTCTCGCCTTTCCTGTGGAGAGCGCCTCCTCTTGAGATGCGACGGGAACGCCGGGAATTCTTTCCCTACGAAACAGGGAAAGGATCCCTCATCTCGAGCTAGGAGGCGGAAACGGGGCTCCCCTGGATGTGTGCGGGACCCCACGTGCTTCCTCTCGAGTGGAGACGGGTATGTCGCAGAACTGCTTCAGTTGCAGCAAGGGTGTGAAAGACCCTTTGGAAGTTCCAGTGGTTAGACGTGATTACCCTCGAGAAGCCTCAGCGGAAATGGGCCTCATCTCGCCTGGAGGGCAAAACCTCCTGGATTTTCTCGAGTTGCGGCAGGTGCTCTCGACTTACGACGGGGACCTCAGGGACCCGCTCTGGTGGCCTCAGGAAAGGCCAGTCCCCATGCGAGTTCCTCGGGGGCCTCTCGGGATTCCTCTCCCGTCCATGCCGGGGCCTAAGACCTTGTGTGGAGTCGGGGCCGGAATCTGAGGATTCCTCTCCAGTGCTGACATGGATCTTGGGGTACTTCTGGAGTCTCCCCAGGGGAGTCAGTCCTCGTCTCGAATGCGGGCATGCACTTGCGCTTTCCTCCAGAGCGGTAGCAGCAGTGTCACGCAGTCCGCCGCGTGGATCAAAGGATCTATGGTTTTCCCTCGAGTCTTTCCCACGAGGCTTTCCCACGAGGCTTTCCCACAGGGCTGTCCCACGTGCACACGTGTTGGGAGTCGATCCTCGGGTTGAACGTCAAGGCAGTGCAGGGAAAACAGGTTCCTCTGGAATGGACTGACACATCTGGGGGTCTCTTGGAATGGTGCCACGACCCTGGAGTTCCTCTCGCCTTTCCTGTGGAGAGCGCCTCCTCTTGAGATGCGACGGGAACGCCGGGAATTCTTTCCCTACGAAACAGGGAAAGGATCCCTCATCTCGAGCTAGGAGGCGGAAACGGGGCTGCCCTGGATGTGTGCGGGACCCCACGTGCTTCCTCTCGAGTGGAGACGGGTATGTCGCAGAACTGCTTCAGTTGCAGCAAGGGTGTGAAAGACCCTTTGGAAGTTCCAGTGGTTAGACGTGATTAGCCTCGAGAAGCCTCAGCGGAAATGGGCCTCATCTCGCCTGGAGGGCAAAACCTCCTGGATTTTCTCGAGTTGCGGCAGGTGCTCTCGACTTACGACGGGGACATCAGGGACCCGCTCTGGTGGCCTCAGGAAAGGCCAGTCCCCATGCGAGTTCCTCGGGGGCCTCTCGGCATTCCTCTCCCGTCGATGCCGGCGCCTAAGACCTTGTGTGGAGTCGGGGCCGGAACGTGAGGATTCCTCTCCAGTGCTGACATGGATCTTGGGGTACTTCTGGAGTCTCCCCAGGGGAGTCAGTCCTCATCTCGAATGCGGGCATGCACTTGCGCTTTCCTCCAGAGCGGTAGCAGCAGTGTCACGCAGTCCGCCGCGTGGATCAAAGGATCTATGGTTTTCCCTAGAGTCTTTCCCACGAGGCTTTCCCACGAGGCTTTCCCACAGGGCTGTCCCACGTGCACACGTGGTGGGAGTCGATCCTCGGCTTGAACGTCAAGGCAGTGCAGGGAAAACAGGTTCCTCTGGAATGGACTGACACATCTGGGGGACTCTTGGAATGGTGGCACGACCCTGGAGTTCCTCTCGCCTTTCCTGTGGAGAGCGCCTCCTCTTGAGATGCGACGGGAACGCCGGGAATTCTTTCCCTACGAAACAGGGAAAGGATCCCTCATCTCGAGCTAGGAGGCGGAAACGGGGCTCCCCTGGATGTGTACGGGACCCCACGTGCTTCCTCTCGAGTGGAGACGGGTATGTCGGGGAACTTCTTGAGTTGCAGCAAGGGTGTGAAGGACCCTTTGGAAGTTCCAGTGGTTAGACGTGATTAGCCTTGAGAAGCCTCAGCGGAAATGGGCCTCATCTCGCCTGGAGGGCAAAACCTCCTGGATTTTCTCGAGTTGCGGCAGGTGCGCTCGACTTACGACGGGGACCTCAGGGACCCGCTCTGGTGGCCTCAGGAAAGGCCAGTCCCCATGCGAGTTCCTCGGGGGCCTCTGGGCATTCCTCTCCCGTCGATGCCGGGGCCTAAGACCTAGTGTGGAGTCGGGGCCGGAACCTGAGGATTCCTCTCCAGAGCTGACATGGATCTTGGGGTACTTCTGGAGTCTCCCCAGGGGAGTCAGTCCTCGTCTCGAATGCGGGCATGCACTTGCGCTTTCCTCCAGAGCGGTAGCAGCAGTGTCACGCAGTCCGCCGCGTGGATCAAAGGATCTATGGTTTTCCCTCGAGTCTTTCCCACGAGGCTTTCCCACGAGGCTTTCCCACAGGGCTGTCCCACGTGCACACGTGGTGGGAGTCGATCCTCGGCTTGAACGTCAAGGCAGTGCAGGGAAAACAGGTTCCTCTGGAATGGACTGACACATCTGGGGGACTCTTGGAATGGTGGCACGACCCTGGAGTTCCTCTCGCCTTTCCTGTGGAGAGCGCCTCCTCTTGAGATGCGACGGGAACGCCGGGAATTCTTTCCCTACGAAACAGGGAAAGAATCCCTCATCTCGAGCTAGGAGGCGGAAACGGGGCTCCCCTGGATGTTTGCGGGACCCCACGTGCTTCCTCTCGAGTGGAGACGGGTATGTCGCGGAACTGCTTCCGTTGCAGCAAGGGTGTGAAGGACCCTTTGGAAATTCCAGTGGTTAGATGTGATTAGCCTCGAGAAGCCTCAGCGGAAATGGGCCTCATCTCGCCTGGAGGGCAAAACCTCCTGGATTTTCTCGAGTTGTGGCAGGTGCTCTCGACTTACGACGGGGACCTCAGGGACCCGCTCTGGTGGCCTCAGGAAAGGCCAGTCCCCATGCGAGTTCCTCGGGGGCCTCTCGGCATTCCTCTCCCGTCGATGCCGGGGCCTAAGACCTTGTGTGGAGTCGGGGCCGGAACCTGAGGATTCCTCTCCAGTGCTGACATGGATCTTGGGGTACTTCTGGAGTCTCCCCAGGGGAGTCAGTCCTCGTCTCGAATGCGGGCATGCACTTGCGCTTTCCTCCAGAGCGGTAGCAGCAGTGTCACGCAGTCCGCCGCGTGGATCAAAGGATCTATGGTTTTCCCTCGAGTCTTTCCCACGAGGCTTTCCCACGAGGCTTTCCCACAGGGCTGTCCCACGTGCACACGTGGTGGGAGTCGATCCTCGGCTGGAACATCAAGGCAGTGCAGGAAAAACAGGTTCCTCTGGAATGGACTGACACATCTGGGGGACTCTTGGAATGGTGGCACGACCCTGGAGTTCCTCTCGCCTTTCCTGTGGAGAGCGCCTCCTCTTGAGATGCGACGGGAACGCCGGGAATTCTTTCCCTACGAAACAGGGAAAGGATCCCTCATCTCGAGCTAGGAGGCGGAAACGGGGCTCCCCTGGATGTGTGCGGGACCCCACGTGCTTCCTCTCGAGTGGAGACGGGTATGTCGGGGAACTTCTTGAGTTGCAGCAAGGGTGTGAAGGACCCTTTGGAAGTTCCAGTGGTTAGACGTGATTAGCCTCGAGAAGCCTCAGCGGAAATGGGCCTCATCTCGCCTGGAGGGCAAAACCTCCTGGATTTTCTCGAGTTGCGGCAGGTGCTCTCGACTTATGACGCGGACCTCAGGGACCCGCTCTGGTGGCCTCAGGAAAGGCCAGTCCCCATGCGAGTTCCTCGGGGGCCTCTCGGGATTCCTCTCCCGTCGATGCCGGGGCCTAAGACCTTGTGTGGAGTCGGGGCCGGAATCTGAGGATTCCTCTCCAGTGCTGACATGGATCTTGGGGTACTTCTGGAGTCTCCCCAGGGGAGTCAGTCCTCGTCTCGAATGCGGGCATGCACTTGCGCTTTCCTCCAGAGCGGTAGCAGCAGTGTCACGCAGTCCGCCGCGTGGATCAAAGGATCTATGGTTTTCCCTCGAGTCTTTCCCACGAGGCTTTCCCACGAGGCTTTCCCACAGGGCTGTCCCACGTGCACACGTGTTGGGAGTCGATCCTCTGGTTGAACGTCAAGGCAGTGCAGGGAAAACAGGTTCCTCTGGAATGGACTGACACATCTGGGGGTCTCTTGGAATGGTGCCACGACCCTGGAGTACCTCTCGCCTTTCCTGTGGAGAGCGCCTCCTCTTGAGATGCGACGGGAACGCCGGGAATTCTTTCCCTACGAAACAGGGAAAGGATCCCTCATCTCGAGCTAGGAGGCGGAAACGGGGCTCCCCTGGATGTGTGCGGGACCCCACGTGCTTCCTCTCGAGTGGAGACGGGTATGTCGCAGAACTGCTTCAGTTGCAGCAAGGGTGTGAAAGACCCTTTGGAAGTTCCAGTGGTTAGACGTGATTACCCTCGAGAAGCCTCAGCGGAAATGGGCCTCATCTCGCCTGGAGGGCAAAACCTCCTGGATTTTCTCGAGTTGCGGCAGGTGCTCTCGACTTACGACGGGGACCTCAGGGACCCGCTCTGGTGGCCTCAGGAAAGGCCAGTCCCCATGCGAGTTCCTCGGGGGCCTCTCGGCATTCCTCTCCCGTCGATGCCGGCGCCTAAGACCTTGTGGTGGAGTCGGGGCCGGAACGTGAGGATTCCTCTCCAGTGCTGACATGGATCTTGGGGTACTTCTGGAGTCTCCCCAGGGGAGTCAGTCCTCGTCTCGAATGCGGGCATGCACTTGCGCTTTCCTCCAGAGCGGTAGCAGCAGTGTCACGCAGTCCGCCGTGTGGATCAAAGGATCTATGGTTTTCCCTAGAGTCTTTCCCACGAGGCTTTCCCACGAGGCTTTCCCACAGGGCTGTCCCACGTGCACACGTGGTGGGAGTCGATCCTCGGCTTGAACGTCAAGGCAGTGCAGGGAAAACAGGTTCCTCTGGAATGGACTGACACATCTGGGGGACTCTTGGAATGGTGGCACGACCCTGGAGTTCCTCTCGCCTTTCCTGTGGAGAGCGCCTCCTCTTGAGATGCGACGGGAACGCCGGGAATTCTTTCCCTACGAAACAGGGAAAGGATCCCTCATCTCGAGCTAGGAGGCGGAAACGGGGCTCCCCTGGATGTGTACGGGACCCCACGTGCTTCCACTCGAGTGGAGACGGGTATGTCGGGGAACTTCTTGAGTTGCAGCAAGGGTGTGAAGGACCCTTTGGAAGTTCCAGTGGTTAGACGTGATTAGCCTCGAGAAGCCTCAGCGGAAATGGGCCTCATCTCGCCTGGAGGGCAAAACCTCCTGGATTTTCTCGAGTTGCGGCAGGTGCTCTCGACTTACGACGGGGACCTCAGGGACCCGCTCTGGTGGCCTCAGGAAAGGCCAGTCCCCATGCGAGTTCCTCGGGGGCCTCTCGGCATTCCTCTCCCGTCGATGCCGGGGCCTAAGACCTTGTGTGGAGTCGGGGCCGGAACCTGAGGATTCCTCTCCAGTGCTGACATGGATCTTGGGGTACTTCTGGAGTCTCCCCAGGGGAGTCAGTCCTCGTCTCGAATGCGGGCATGCACTTGCGCTTTCCTCCAGAGCGGTAGCAGCAGTGTCACGCAGTCCGCCGCGTGGATCAAAGGATCTATGGTTTTCCCTCGAGTCTTTCCCACGAGGCTTTCCCACGAGGCTTTCCCACAGGGCTGTCCCACGTGCACACGTGTTGGGAGTCGATCCTCGGCTTGAACGTCAAGGCAGTGCAGGGAAAACAGGTTCCTCTGGAATGGATTGACACATCTGGGGGTCTCTTGGAATGGTGGTACGACCCTGGAGTTCCTCTCGCCTTTCCTGTGGAGAGCGCCACCTCTTGAGATGCGACGGGAACGCCGGGAATTCTTTCCCTACGAAACAGGGAAAGGATCCCTCATCTCGAGCTAGGAGGCGGAAACGGGGCTGCCCTGGATGTGTGCGGGACCCCACGTGCTTCCTCTCGAGTGGAGACGGGTATGTCGCGGAACTGCTTCAGTTGCAGCAAGGGTGTGAAGAACCCTTTGGAAGTTCCAGTGGTTAGACGTGATTAGCCTCGAGAAGCCTCAGCGGAAATGGGCCTCATCTCGCCTGGAGGGCAAAACCTCCTGGATTTTCTCGAGTTGCGGCAGGTGCTCTCGACTTAGGACGGGGACCTCAGGGACCCGCTCTGGTGGCCTCAGGAAAGGCCAGTCCCCATGCGAGTTCCTCGGGGGCCTCTCGGCATTCCTCTCCCGTCGATGCCGGGGCCTAAGACCTTGTGTGGAGTCGGGGCCGGAACCTGAGGATTCCTCTCCAGAGCTGACATGGATCTTGGGGTACTTCTGGAGTCTCCCCAGGGGAGTCAGTCCTCGTCTCGAATGCGGGCATGCACTTGCGCTTTCCTCCAGAGCGGTAGAAGCAGTGTCACGCAGTCCGCCGCGTGGATCAAAGGATCTATGGTTTTCCCTCGAGTCTTTCCCACGAGGCTTTCCCACGAGGCTTTCCCACAGGGCTGTCCCACGTGCACACGTGGTGGGAGTCGATCCTCGGCTTGAACGTCAAGGCAGTGCAGGGAAAACAGGTTCCTCTGGAATGGACTGACACATCTGGGGGACTCTTGGAATGGTGGCACGACCCTGGAGTTCCTCTCGCCTTTCCTGTGGAGAGCGCCACCTCTTGAGATGCGACGGGAACGCCGGGAATTCTTTCCCTACGAAACAGGGAAAGGATCCCTCATCTCGAGCTAGGAAGCGGAAACCGGGCTCTCCTGGATGTGTGCGGGACCCCACGTGCTTCCTCTCGAGTGGAGACGGGTATGTCGCGGAACTGCTTCCGTTGCAGCAAGGGTGTGAAGGACCCTTTGGAAGTTCCAGTGGTTAGATGTGATTAGCCTCGAGAAGCCTCAGCGGAAATGGGCCTCATCTCGCCTGGAGGGCAAAACCTCCTGGATTTTCTCGAGTTGCGGCAGGTGCTCTCGACCTACGACGGGGACCTCAGGGACCCGCTCTGGTGGCCTCAGGAAAGGCCAGTCCCCATGCGAGTTCCTCGGGGGCCTCTCGGTATTCCTCTCCCGTCGATGCCGGGGACTAAGACCTTGTGTGGAGTCGGGGCCGGAACCTGAGGATTCCTCTCCAGTGCTGTCATGGATCTTGGGGTACTTCTGGAGTCTCCCCAGGGGAGTCAGTCCTCGTCTCGAATGCGGGCATGCACTTGCGCTTTTCTCCAGAGCGGTAGAAGCAGTGTCACGCAGTCCGTCGCGTGGATCAAAGGATCTATGGTTTTCCCTGGAGTCTTTCCCACGAGGCTTTCCCACGAGGCTTTCCCACAGGGCTGTCCCACGTGCACACGTGCTGGGAGTCGATCCTCGGCTTGAACGTCAAGGCAGTGCAGGGAAAACAGGTTCCTCTGGAATGGACTGACACATCTGGGGGACTCTTGGAATGGTGGCACGACCCTGGAGTTCCTCTCGCCTTTCCTGTGGAGAGCGCCTCCTCTTGAGATGTGACGGGAACGCCGGGAATTCTTTCCCTACGAAAAAGGGAAAGGATCCCTCATCTCGAGCTAGGAGGCGGAAACGGGGCTCCCCTGGATGTGTGCGGGACCCCACGTGCTTCCTCTCGAGTGGAGACGGGTATGTCGGGGAACTTCTTGAGTTGCAGCAAGGGTGTGAAGGACCCTTTGGAAGTTCCAGTGGTTAGACGTGATTAGCCTCGAGAAGCCTCAGCGGAAATGGGCCTCATCTCGCCTGGAGGGCAAAACCTCCTGGATTTTCTCGAGTTGCGGCAGGTGCTCTCGACTTATGACGCGGACCTCAGGGACCCGCTCTGGTGGCCTCAGGAAAGGCCAGTCCCCATGCGAGTTCCTCGGGGGCCTCTCGGTATTCCTCTCCCGTCGATGCCGGGGCCTAAGACCTTGTGTGGAGTCGGGGCCGGAACCTGAGGATTCCTCTCCAGTGCTGACATGGATCTTGGGGTACTTCTGGAGTCTCCCCAGGGGAGTCAGTCCTCGTCTCGAATGCGGGCATGCACTTGCGCTTTCCTCCAGAGCGGTAGCTGCAGTGTCACGCAGTTCGCCGCGTGGATCAAAGGATCTATGGTTTTCCCTCGAGTCTTTCCCACGAGGCTTTCCCACGAGGCTTTCCCACAGGGCTGTCCCACGTGCACACGTGGTGGGAGTCGATCCTCGGCTTGAACGTCAAGGCAGTGCAGGGAAAACAGGTTCCTCTGGAATGGACTGACACATCTGGGGGTCTCTTGGAATGGTGCCACGACCCTTGAGTTTCTCTCGCCTTTCCTGTGGAGAGCGCCACCTCTTGAGATGCGACGGGAACGCCGGGAATTCTTTCCCTACGAAACAGGGAAAGGATCCCTCATCTCGAGCTAGGAGGCGGAAACGGGGCTGCCCTGGATGTGTGCGGGACCCCACGTGCTTCCTCTCGAGTGGACGGGTATGTCGCGGAACTGCTTCAGTTGCAGCAAGGGTGTGAAGGACCCTTTGGAAGTTCCAGTGTTTAGACGTGATTAGCCTCGAGAAGCCTCAGCGGAAATGGGCCTCATCTCGCCTGGAGGGCAAAACCTCCTGGATTTTCTCGAGTTGCGGCAGGTGCTCTCGACTTAGGACGGGGACCTCAGGGACCCGCTCTGGTGGCCTCAGGAAAGGCCAGTCCCCATGCGAGTTCCTCGGGGGCCTCTCGGCATTCCTCTCCCGTCGATGCCGGGGCCTAAGACCTTGTGTGGAGTCGGGGCCGGAACCTGAGGATTCCTCTCCAGAGCTGACATGGATCTTGGGGTACTTCTGGAGTCTCCCCAGGGGAGTCAGTCCTCGTCTCGAATGCGGGCATGCACTTGCGCTTTCCTCCAGAGCGGTAGAAGCAGTGTCACGCAGTCCGCCGCGTGGATCAAAGGATCTATGGTTTTCCCTCGAGTCTTTCCCACGAGGCTTTCCCACGAGGCTTTCCCACAGGGCTGTCCCACGTGCACACGTGGTGGGAGTCGATCCTCGGCTTGAACGTCAAGGCAGTGCAGGGAAAACAGGTTCCTCTGGAATGGACTGACACATCTGGGGGACTCTTGGAATGGTGGCACGACCCTGGAGTTCCTCTCGCCTTTCCTGTGGAGAGCGCCACCTCTTGAGATGCGACGGGAACGCCGGGAATTCTTTCCCTACGAAACAGGGAAAGGATCCCTCATCTCGAGCTAGGAGGCGGAAACCGGGCTCTCCTGGATGTGTGCGGGACCCCACGTGCTTCCTCTCGAGTGGAGACGGGTATGTCGCGGAACTGCTTCCGTTGCAGCAAGGGTGTGAAGGACCCTTTGGAAGTTCCAGTGGTTAGATGTGATTAGCCTCGAGAAGCCTCAGCGGAAATGGGCCTCATCTCGCCTGGAGGGCAAAACCTCCTGGATTTTCTCGAGTTGCGGCAGGTGCTCTCGACCTACGACGGGGACCTCAGGGACCCGCTCTGGTGGCCTCAGGAAAGGCCAGTCCCCATGCGAGTTCCTCGGGGGCCTCTCGGTATTCCTCTCCCGTCGATGCCGGGGACTAAGACCTTGTGTGGAGTCGGGGCCGGAACCTGAGGATTCCTCTCCAGTGCTGTCATGGATCTTGGGGTACTTCTGGAGTCTCCCCAGGGGAGTCAGTCCTCGTCTCGAATGCGGGCATGCACTTGCGCTTTTCTCCAGAGCGGTAGAAGCAGTGTCACGCAGTCCGTCGCGTGGATCAAAGGATCTATGGTTTTCCCTGGAGTCTTTCCCACGAGGCTTTCCCACGAGGCTTTCCCACAGGGCTGTCCCACGTGCACACGTGCTGGGAGTCGATCCTCGGCTTGAACGTCAAGGCAGTGCAGGGAAAACAGGTTCCTCTGGAATGGACTGACACATCTGGGGGACTCTTGGAATGGTGGCACGACCCTGGAGTTCCTCTCGCCTTTCCTGTGGAGAGCGCCTCCTCTTGAGATGTGACGGGAACGCCGGGAATTCTTTCCCTACGAAAAAGGGAAAGGATCCCTCATCTCGAGCTAGGAGGCGGAAACGGGGCTCCCCTGGATGTGTGCGGGACCCCACGTGCTTCCTCTCGAGTGGAGACGGGTATGTCGGGGAACTTCTTGAGTTGCAGCAAGGGTGTGAAGGACCCTTTGGAAGTTCCAGTGGTTAGACGTGATTAGCCTCGAGAAGCCTCAGCGGAAATGGGCCTCATCTCGCCTGGAGGGCAAAACCTCCTGGATTTTCTCGAGTTGCGGCAGGTGCTCTCGACTTATGACGCGGACCTCAGGGACCCGCTCTGGTGGCCTCAGGAAAGGCCAGTCCCCATGCGAGTTCCTCGGGGGCCTCTCGGTATTCCTCTCCCGTCGATGCCGGGGCCTAAGACCTTGTGTGGAGTCGGGGCCGGAACCTGAGGATTCCTCTCCAGTGCTGACATGGATCTTGGGGTACTTCTGGAGTCTCCCCAGGGGAGTCAGTCCTCGTCTCGAATGCGGGCATGCACTTGCGCTTTCCTCCAGAGCGGTAGCTGCAGTGTCACGCAGTTCGCCGCGTGGATCAAAGGATCTATGGTTTTCCCTCGAGTCTTTCCCACGAGGCTTTCCCACGAGGCTTTCCCACAGGGCTGTCCCACGTGCACACGTGGTGGGAGTCGATCCTCGGCTTGAACGTCAAGGCAGTGCAGGGAAAACAGGTTCCTCTGGAATGGACTGACACATCTGGGGGTCTCTTGGAATGGTGCCACGACCCTTGAGTTTCTCTCGCCTTTCCTGTGGAGAGCGCCACCTCTTGAGATGCGACGGGAACGCCGGGAATTCTTTCCCTACGAAACAGGGAAAGGATCCCTCATCTCGAGCTAGGAGGCGGAAACGGGGCTGCCCTGGATGTGTGCGGGACCCCACGTGCTTCCTCTCGAGTGGACGGGTATGTCGCGGAACTGCTTCAGTTGCAGCAAGGGTGTGAAGGACCCTTTGGAAGTTCCAGTGTTTAGACGTGATTAGCCTCGAGAAGCCTCAGCGGAAATGGGCCTCATCTCGCCTGGAGGGCAAAACCTCCTGGATTTTCTCGAGTTGCGGCAGGTGCTCTCGACTTATGACGGGGACCTCAGGGACCCGCTCTGGTGGCCTCAGGAAAGGCCAGTCCCCATGCGAGTTCCTCCGGGGCCTCTCGGCATTCCTCTCCCGTCGATGCCGGGGCCTAAGACCTTGTGTGGAGTCAGGGCCGGAACCTGAGGATTCTTCTCCAGTGCTGACATGGATCTTAGGGTACTTCTGGAGTCTCCCCAGGAGAGTCAGTCCTCGTCTCGAATGCGGGCATGCACTTGCGCTTTCCTCCAGAGCGGTAGCAGCAGTGTCACGCAGTCCGCCGCGTGGATCAAAGGATCTATGGTTTTCCCTCGAGTCTTTCCCACGAGGCTTTCCCACGAGGCTTTCCCACAGGGCTGTCCCACGTGCACACGTGGTGGGAGTCGATCCTCGGCTTGAACGTCAAGGCAGTGCAGGGAAAACAGGTTCCTCTGGAATGGACTGACACATCTGGGGGACTCTTGGAATGGTGCCACGACCCTGGAGTTCCTCTCGCCTTTCCTGTGGAGAGCGCCTCCTCTTGAGATGCGACCGGAACGCCGGGAATTCTTTCCCTACGAAACAGGGAAAGGATCCCTCATCTCGAGCTAGGAGGCGGAAACGGGGCTGCCCTGGATGTGTGCGGGACCCCACGTGCTTCCTCTCGAGTGGAGACGGGTATGTCGCGGAACTGCTTCAGTTGCAGCAAGGGTGTGAAAGACCCTTTGGAAGTTCCAGTGGTTAGACGTGATTAGCCTTGAGAAGCCTCAGCGGAAATGTTCCTCATCTCGCCTGGAGGGCAAAACCTCCTGGATTTTCTCGAGTTGCGGCAGGTGCTCTCGACTTACGACGGGGACCTCAGGGACCCGCTCTGGTGGCCTCAGGAAAGGCCAGTCCCCATGTGAGTTCCTCGGGGGCCTCTCGGCATTCCTCTCCCGTCGATGCCGGCGCCTAAGACCTTGTGTGGAGTCGGGGCCGGAACGTGAGGATTCCTCTCCAGTGCTGACATGGATCTTGGGGTACTTCTGGAGTCTCCCCAGGGGAGTCAGTCCTCATCTCGAATGCGGGCATGCACTTGCGCTTTCCTCCAGAGCGGTAGCAGCAGTGTCACGCAGTCCGCCGCGTGGATCAAAGGATCTATGGTTTTCCCTAGAGTCTTTCCCACGAGGCTTTCCCACGAGGCTTTCCCACAGGGCTGTCCCACGTGCACACGTGGTGGGAGTCGATCCTCGGCTTGAACGTCAAGGCAGTGCAGGGAAAACAGGTTCCTCTGGAATGGACTGACACATCTGGGGGACTCTTGGAATGGTGGCACGCCCCTGGAGTTCCTCTCGCCTTTCCTGTGGAGAGCGCCTCCTCTTGAGATGCGACGGGAACGCCGGGAATTCTTTCCCTACGAAACAGGGAAAGGATCCCTCATCTCGAGCTAGGAGGCGGAAACGGGGCTCCCCTGGATGTGTGCGGGACCCCACGTGCTTCCTCTCGAGTGGAGACGGGTATGTCGGGGAACTTCTTGAGTTGCAGCAAGGGTGTGAAGGACCCTTTGGAAGTTCCAGTGGTTAGACGTGATTAGGCTCGAGAAGCCTCAGCGGAAATGGGACTCATCTCGCCTGGAGGGCAAAACCTCCTGGATTTTCTCGAGTTGCGGCAGGTGCTCTCGACTTACGACGGGGACCTCAGGGACCCGCTCTGGTGGCCTCAGGAAAGGCCAGTCCCCATGCGAGTTCCTCGGGGGCCTCTCGGTATTCCTCTCCCGTCGATGCCGGGGCCTAAGACCTTGTGTGGAGTCGGGGCCGGAACCTGAGGATTCCTCTCCAGTGCTGACATGGATCTTGGGGTACTTCTGGAGTCTCCCCAGGGGAGTCAGTCCTCGTCTCGAATGCGGGCATGCACTTGCGCTTTCCTCCAGAGCGGTAGCAGCAGTGTCACGCAGTCCGCCGCGTGGATCAAAGGATCTATGGTTTTCCCTCGACTCTTTCCCACGAGGCTTTCCCACGAGGCTTTCCCACAGGGCTGTCCCACGTGCACACGTGGTGGGAGTCGATCCTCGGCTTGAACGTCAAGGCAGTGCAGGGAAAACAGGTTCCTCTGGAATGGATTGACACATCTGGGGGTCTCTTGGAATGGTGGCACGACCCTGGAGTTCCTCTCGCCTTTCCTGTGGAGAGCGCCACCTCTTGAGATGCGACGGGAACGCCGGGAATTCTTTCCCTACGAAACAGGGAAAGGATCCCTCATCTCGAGCTAGGAGGCGGAAACGGGGCTGCCCTGGATGTGTGCGGGACCCCACGTGCTTCGTCTCGAGTGGAGACGGGTATGTCGCGGAACTGCTTCAGTTGCAGCAAGGGTGTGAAGGACCCTTTGGAAGTTCCAGTGGTTAGACGTGATTAGCCTCGAGAAGCCTCAGCGGAAATGGGCCTCATCTCGCCTGGAGGGCAAAACCTCCTGGATTTTCTCGAGTTGCGGCAGGTGCTCTCGACTTACGACGGGGACCTCAGGGACCCGCTCTGGTGGCCTCAGGAAAGGCCAGTCCCCATGCGAGTTCCTCGGGGGCCTCTCGGCATTCCTCTCCCGTCGATGCCGGGGCCTAAGACCTTGTGTGGAGTCGGGGCCGGAACCTGAGGATTCCTCTCCAGAGCTGACATGGATCTTGGGGTACTTCTGGAGTCTCCCCAGGGGAGTCAGTCCTCGTCTCGAATGCGGGCATGCACTTGCGCTTTCCTCCAGAGCGGTAGAAGCAGTGTCACGCAGTCCGCCGCGTGGATCAAAGGATCTATGGTTTTCCCTCGAGTCTTTCCCACGAGGCTTTCCCACGAGGCTTTCCCACAGGGCTGTCCCACGTGCACACGTGGTGGGAGTCGATCCTCGGCTTGAACGTCAAGGCAGTGCAGGGAAAACAGGTTCCTCTGGAATGGACTGACACATCTGGGGGACTCTTGGAATGGTGGCACGACCCTGGAGTTCCTCTCGCCTTTCCTGTGGAGAGCGCCACCTCTTGAGATGCGACGGGAACGCCGGGAATTCTTTCCCTACGAAACAGGGAAAGGATCCCTCATCTCGAGCTAGGAGGCGGAAACCGGGCTCTCCTGGATTTGTGCGGGACCCCACGTGCTTCCTCTTGAGTGGAGACGGGTATGTCGCGGAACTGCTTCCGTTGCAGCAAGGGTGTGAAGGACCCTTTGGAAGTTCCAGTGGTTAGACGTGATTAGCCTCGAGAAGCCTCAGCGGAAATGGGCCTCATCTCGCCTGGAGGGCAAAACCTCCTGGATTTTCTCGAGTTGCGGCAGGGGCTCTCGACTTACGACGGGGACCTCAGGGACCCGCTCTGGTGGCCTCAGGAAAGGCCAGTCCCCATGCGAGTTCCTCGGGGGCCTCTCGGTATTCCTCTCCCGTCGATGCCGGGGACTAAGACCTTGTGTGGAGTCGGGGCCGGAACCTGAGGATTCCTCTCCAGTGCTGTCATGGATCTTGGGGTACTTCTGGAGTCTCCCCAGGGGAGTCAGTCCTCGTCTCGAATGCGGGCATGCACTTGCGCTTTTCTCCAGAGCGGTAGCAGCAGTGTCACGCAGTCCATCGCGTGGATCAAAGGATCTATGGTTTTCCCTCGAGTCTTTCCCACGAGGCTTTCCCACGAGGCTTTCCCACAGGGCTGTCCCACGTGCACACGTGGTGGGAGTCGATCCTCGGCTTGAACGTCAAGGCAGTGCAGGGAAAACAGGTTCCTCTGGAATGGACTGACACATCTGGGGGACTCTTGGAATGGTGGCACGACCCTGGAGTTCCTCTCGCCTTTCCTGTGGAGAGCGCCTCCTCTTGAGATGCGACGGGAACGCCGGGAATTCTTTCCCTACGAAAAAGGGAAAGGATCCCTCATCTCGAGCTAGGAGGCGGAAACGGGGCTCCCCTGGATGTGTGCGGGACCCCACGTGCTTCCTCTCGAGTGGAGACGGGTATGTCGGGGAACTTCTTGAGTTGCAGCAAGGGTGTGAAGGACCCTTTGGAAGTTCCAGTGGTTAGACGTGATTAGCCTCGAGAAGCCTCAGCGGAAATGGGCCTCATCTCGCCTGGAGGGCAAAACCTCCTGGATTTTCTCGAGTTGCGGCAGGTGCTCTCGACTTATGACGCGGACCTCAGGGACCCGCTCTGGTGGCCTCAGGAAAGGCCAGTCCCCATGCGAGTTCCTCGGGGGCCTCTCGGGATTCCTCTGCCGTCGATGCCGGGGCCTAAGACCTTGTGTGGAGTCGGGGCCGGAACCTGAGGATTCCTCTCCAGTGCTGACATGGATCTTGGGGTACTTCTGGAGTCTCCCCAGGGGAGTCAGTCCTCGTCTCGAATGCGGGCATGCACTTGCGCTTTCCTCCAGAGCGGTAGCTGCAGTGTCACGCAGTCCGCCGCGTGGATCAAAGGATCTATGGTTTTCCCTCGAGTCTTTCCCACGAGGCTTTCCCACGAGGCTTTCCCACAGGGCTGTCCCACGTGCACACGTGGTGGGAGTCGATCCTCGGCTTGAACGTCAAGGCAGTGCAGGGAAAACAGGTTCCTCTGGAATGGACTGACACATCTGGGGGTCTCTTGGAATGGTGCCACGACCCTTGAGTTCCTCTCGCCTTTCCTGTGGAGAGCGCCACCTCTTGAGATGCGACGGGAACGCCGGGAATTCTTTCCCTACGAAACAGGGAAAGGATCCCTCATCTCGAGCTAGGAGGCGGAAACGGGGCTGCCCTGGATGTGTGCGGGACCCCACGTGCTTCCTCTCGAGTGGAGACGGGTATGTCGCGGAACTGCTTCAGTTGCAGCAAGGGTGTGAAGGACCCTTTGGAAGTTCCAGTGGTTAGACGTCATTAGCCTCGAGAAGCCTCAGCGGAAATGGGCCTCATCTCGCCTGGAGGGCAAAACCTCCTGGATTTTCTCGAGTTGCGGCAGGTGCTCTCGACTTATGATGGGGACCTCAGGGACCCGCTCTGGTGGCCTCAGGAAAGGCCAGTCCCCATGCGAGTTCCTCGAGGGCCTCTCGGGATTCCTCTCCCGTCGATGCCGGGGCCTAAGACCTTGTGTGGAGTCGGGGCCGGAACCTGAGGATTCCTCTCCAGTGCTGACATGGATCTTGGGGTACTTCTGGAGTCTCCCCAGGGGAGTCAGTCCTCGTCTCGAATGCGGGCATGCACTTGGGCTTTCCTCCAGAGCGGTAGGAGCAGTGTCACGCAGTCCGCCGCGTGGATCAAAGGATCTATGGTTTTCCCTCGAGTCTTTCCCACGAGGCTTTCCCACGAGGCTTTCCCACAGGGCTGTCCCACGTGCACACGTGGTGGGAGTGGATCCTCGGCTTGAACGTCAAGGCAGTGCAGGGAAAACAGGTTCCTCTGGAATGGACTGACACATCTGGGGGTCTCTTGGAATGGTGGCACGACCCTGGAGTTCCTCTCGCCTTTCCTGTGGAGAGCGCCACCTCTTGAGATGCGACGGGAACGCCGGGAATTCTTTCCCTACGAAACAGGGAAAGGATCCCTCATCTCGAGCTAGGAGGCGGAAACGGGGCTCCCCTGGATGTGTGCGGGACCCCACGTGCTTCCTCTCGAGTGGAGACGGGTATGTCGCGGAACTGCTTCAGTTGCAGCAAGGGTGTGAAGGACCCTTTGGAAGTTCAAGTGGTTAGACGTGATTAGCCTCGAGAAGCCTCAGCGGAAATGGGCCTCATCTCGCCTGGAGGGCAAAACCTCCTGGATTTTCTCGAGTTACGGCAGGTGCTCTCGACTTACGACGGGGACCTCAGGGAACCGCTCTGGTGGCCTCAGGAAAGGCCAGTCCCCATGCGAGTTCCTCGGGGGCCTCTCGGCATTCATCTCCCGTCGATGCCGGGGCCTAAGACCTTGTGTGGAGTCGGGGCCGGAACCTGAGGATTCCTCTCCAGTGCTGACATGGATCTTGGGGTACTTCTGCAGTCTCCCCAGGGCAGTCAGTCCTCGTCTCGAATGCGGGCATGCACTTGCGCTTTCCTCCAGAGCGGTAGCAGCAGTGTCACGCAGTCCGCCGCGTGGATCAAAGGATCTATGGTTTTCCCTCGAGTCTTTCCCACGAGGCTTTCCCACGAGGCTTTCCCACAGGGCTGTCCCACGTGCACACGTGGTGGGAGTCGATCCTCGGCTTGAACGTCAAGGCAGTGCAGGGAATACAGGTTCCTCTGGAATGGACTGACACATCTGGGGGACTCTTGGAATGGTGGCACGACCCTGGAGTTCCTCTCGCCTTTACTGTGGAGAGCGCCTCCTCTTGAGATGCGACGGGAACGCCGGGAATTCTTTCCCTACGAAACAGGGAAAGGATCCCTCATCTCGAGATAGGAGGCGGAAACGGGGCTCCCCTGGATGTGTGCGGGACCCCACGTGCTTCCTCTCGAGTGGAGACGGGTATGTCGGGGAACTTCTTGAGTTGCAGCAAGGGTGTGAAGGACCCTTTGGAAGTTCCAGTGGTTAGACGTGATTAGCCTCGAGAAGCCTCAGCGGAAATGGGCCTCATCTCGCCTGGAGGGCAAAACCTCCTGGATTTTCTCGAGTTGCGGCAGGTGCTCTCGACTTACGACGGGGACCTCAGGGACCCGCTCTGGTGGCCTCAGGAAAGGCCAGTCCCCATGCGAGTTCCTCGGGGGCCTCTCGGGATTCCTCTCCCGTCGATGCCGGGGCCTAAGACCTTGTGTGGAGTCGGGGCCGGAACCTGAGGATTCCTCTCCAGTGCTGACATGGATCTTGGGGTACTTCTGGAGTCTCCCCAGGGGAGTCAGTCCTCGTCTCGAATGCGGGCATGCACTTGCGCTTTCCTCCAGAGCGGTAGCAGCAGTGTCACGCAGTCCGCCGCGTGGATCAAAGGATCTATGGTTTTCCCTTGAGTCTTTCTCACGAGGCTTTCCCACGAGGCTTTCCCACAGGGCTGTCCCACGTGCACACGTGGTGGGAGTCGATCCTCGGCTTGAACGTCAAGGCAGTGCAGGGAAAACAGGTTCCTCTGGAATGGACTGACACATTTGGGGGACTCTTGGAATGGTGGCACGACCCTGGAGTTCCTCTCGCCTTTCCTGTGGAGAGCGCCTCCTCTTGAGATGCGACGGGAACGCCGGGAATTCTTTCCCTACGAAACAGGGAAAGGATCCCTCATCTCGAGCTAGGAGGCGGAAACGGGGCTCCCCTGGATGTGTGCGGGACCCCACGTGCTTCCTCTCGAGTGGAGACGGGTATGTCGGGGAACTTCTTGAGTTGCAGTAAGGGTGTGAAGGACCCTTTGGAAGTTCCAGTGGTTAGACGTGATTAGCCTCGAGAAGCCTCAGCGGAAATGGGCCTCATCTCGCCTGGAGGGCAAAACCTCCTGGATTTTCTCGAGTTGCGGCAGGTGCTCTCGACTTACGACGGGGACCTCAGGGACCCGCTCTGGTGGCCTCAGGAAAGGCCAGTCCCCATGCGAGTTCCTCGGGGGCCTCTCGGGATTCCTCTCCCGTCGTTGCCGGGGCCTAAGACCTTGTGTGGAGTCGGGGCCGGAACCTGAGGATTCCTCTCCAGTGCTGACATGGATCTTGGGGTACTTCTGGAGTCTCCCCAGGGGAGTCAGTCCTCGTCTCGAATGCGGGCATGCACTTGCGCTTTCCTCCAGAGCGGTAGCAGCAGTGTCACGCAGTCCGCCGCGTGGATCAAAGGATCTATGGTTTTCCCTCGAGTCTTTCCCACGAGGCTTTCCCACGAGGCTTTCCCACAGGGCTGTCCCACGTGCACACGTGGTGGGAGTCGATCCTTGGCTTGAACGTCAAGGCAGTGCAGGGAAAACAGGTTCCTCTGGAATGGACTGACACATCTGGGGGACTCTTGGAATGGTGGCACGACCCTGGAGTTCCTCTCGCCTTTCCTGTGGAGAGCGCCTCCTCTTGAGATGCGACGGGAACGCCGGGAATTCTTTCCCTACGAAACAGGGAAAGGATCCCTCATCTCGAGCTAGGAGGCGGAAACGGGGCTCCCCTGGATGTGTGCGGGACCCCACGTGCTTCCTCTCGAGTGGAGACGTGTATGTCGGGGAACTTCTTGAGTTGCAGCAAGGGTGTGAAGGAACCTTTGGAAGTTCCAGTGGTTAGACGTGATTAGCCTCGAGAAGCCTCAGCGGAAATGGGCCTCATCTCGCCTGGAGGGCAAAACCTCCTGGATTTTCTCGAGTTGCGGCAGGTGCTCTCGACCTACGACGGGGACCTCAGGGACCCGCTCTGGTGGCCTCAGGAAAGGCCAGTCCCCATGCGAGTTCCTCGGGGGCCTCTCGGGATTCCTCTCCCGTCGATGCCGGGGCCTAAGACCTTGTGTGGAGTCGGGGCCGGAACCTGAGGATTCCTCTCCAGTGCTGAAATGGATCTTGGTGTACTTCTGGAGTCTCCCCAGGGGAGTCAGTCCTCGTCTCGAATGCGGGCATGTACTTGCGCTTTCCTCCAGAGCGGTAGCAGCAGTGTCACGCAGTCCGCCGCGTGGATCAAAGGATCTATGGTTTTCCCTCGAGTCTTTCCCACGAGGCTTTCCCACGAGGCTTTCCCACAGGGCTGTCCCACGTGCACAGGTGGTGGGAGTCGATCCTCGGCTTGAACGTCAAGGCAGTGCAGGGAAAACAGGTTCCTCTGGAATGGACTGACCCATCTGGGCGTCTCTTGGAATGGTGGCACGACCCTGGAGTTCCTCTCGCCTCTCCTGTGGAGAGCGCCTCCTCTTGAGATGCGACGGGAACGCCGGGAATTCTTTCCCTAAGAAACAGGGAAAGGATCCCTCATCTCGAGCTAGGAGGCGGAAACGGGCTCCCCTGGATGTGTGCGGGACCACACGTGCTTCCTCTCGAGTGGAGACGGGTATGTCGGGGAACTTCTTGAGTTGCAGCAAGGGTGTGAAGGACCCTTTGGAAGTTCCAGTGGTTAGATGTGATTAGCCTCGAGAAGCCTCAGCGGAAATGGGCCTCATCACGCCGGGAGGGCAAAACCTCCTGGATTTTCTAGAGTTGCGGCATGTGCTCTCGACTTACGACGGGGACCTCAGGGACCCGCTCTGGTGACCTCAGGAAAGGCCAGTCCCCATGCGAGTTCCTGGGGGGCCTCTCGGGATTCCTCTCCCATTGATGCCGGGGCCTAAGACCTTGTGTGGAGTCGGGGCCGGAACCTGAGGATTCCTCTCCAGTGCTGACATGGATCATGGGGTACTTCTGGAGTCTCCCCAGGGGAGTCAGTCCTCGTCTCGAATGCGGGCATGTACATGCGCTTTCCTCCAGAGCGGTAGCAGCAGTGTCACGCAGTCCGCCGCGTGGATCAAAGGATCTATGGTTTTCCCTCGAGTCTTTCCCACGAGGCTTTCCCACGAGGCTTTCCCACAGGGCTGTCCCACGTGCACACGTGGTGGGAGTGGATCCTCGGCTTGAACGTCAAGGCAGTGCAGGGAAAACAGGTTCCTCTGGAATGGACTGACACATCTGGGGGACTCTTGGAATGGTGGCACGACCCTGGAGTTCCTCTCGCCTTTCCTGTGGAGAGCGCCTCCTCTTGAGATGCGACGGGAACGCCGGGAATTCTTTCCCTACGAAACAGGGAAAGGATCCCTCATCTCGAGCTAGGAGGCGGAAACGGGGCTCCCCTGGATGTGTGCGGGACCCCACGTGCTTCCTCTCGAGTGAAGACGGGTATGTCGGGGAACATCTTGAGTTGCAGCAAGGGTGTGAAGGACCCTTTGGAAGTTCCAGTGGTTAGACGTGATTAGCCTCGAGAAGCCTCAGCGGAAATGGGCCTCATCTCGCCTGGAGGGAAAACCTCCTGGATTTTCTCGAGTTGCGGCAGGTGCTCTCGACTTACGACGGGGACCTCAGGCACCCGCTCTGGTGGCCTCAGGAAAGGCCAGTCCCCATGCGAGTTCCTCGGGGGCCTCTCGGGATTCCTCTCCCGTCGATGCAGGGGCCTAAGACCTTATGTGGAGTCGGGGCCGGAACCTGAGGATTCCTCTCCAGTGCTGACATGGATCTTGGGGTACTTCTGGAGTCTCCCCAGGGGAGTCAGTCCTCGTCTCGAATGCGGGCATGCACTTGTGCTTTCCTCCAGAGCGGTAGAAGCAGTGTCACGCAGTCCGCCGCGTGGATCAAAGGTTCTATGGTTTTCCCTCGAGTCTTTCCCACGAGGCTTTCCCACGAGGCTTTCCCACAGGGCTGTCCCACGTGCACACGTGGTGGGAGTCGATCCTCGGCTTGAACGTCAAGGCAGTGCAGGGAAAACAGGTTCCTCTGGAATGGACTGACATATTTGGGGGCTCTTGGAATGGTGGCACGACCCTGGAGTTCCTCTCGCCTTTCCTGTGGAGAGCGCCTCCTCTTGAGATGCGACGGGAACGCCGGGAATTCTTTCCCTACGAAACAGGGAAAGGATCCCTCATCTCGAGCTAGGAGGCGGAAACGGGGCTCCCCTGGATGTGTGCGGGACCCCACGTGCTTCGTCTCGAGTGGAGACGGGTATGTTGGGGAACTTCTTGAGTTGCAGCAAGGGTGTGAAGGACCCTTTGGAAGTTCCAGTGGTTAGACGTGATTAGCCTCGAGAAGCCTCAGCGGAAATGGGCCTCATCTCGCCTGGAGGGCAAAACCTCCTGGATTTTCTCGAGTTGCGGCAGGTGCTCTCGACTTACGACGGGGACCTCAGGGACCCGCTCTGGTGGCCTCAGGAAAGGCCAGTCCCCATGCGAGTTCCTCGGGGGCCTCTCGGGATTCCTCTCCCGTCGTTGCCGGGGCCTAAGACCTTGTGTGGAGTCAGGGCCGGAACCTGAGGATTCCTCTCCAGTGCTGACATGGATCTTGGGGTACTTCTGGAGTCTCCCCAGGGGAGTCAGTCCTCGTCTCGAATGCGGGTATGCACTTGCGCTTTCCTCCAGAGCGGTAGCAGTAGTGTCACGCAGTCCGCCGCGTGGATCTAAGGATCTATGGTTTTCCCTCGAGTCTTTCCCACGAGGCTTTCCCACGAGGCTTTCCCACAGGGCTGTCCCACGTGCACACGTGGTGGGAGTGGATCCTCGGCTTGAACGTCAAGGCAGTGCAGGGAAAACAGGTTCCTCTGGAATGGACTGACACATCTGGGGGACTCTTGGAATGGTGGCACGACCCTGGAGTTCCTCTCGCCTCTCCTGTGGAGAGCGCCTCCTCTTCAGATGCGACGGGAACGCCGGGAATTCTTTCCCTACGAAACAGGGAAAAGATCCCTCATCTCGAGCTAGGAGGCGGAAACGGGGCTCCCCTGGATGTTTACGGGACCCCACGTGCTTCCTCTCGAGTGGAGACGGGTATGTCGGGGAACTTCTTGAGTTGCAGCAAGGGTGTGAAGGACCCTTTGGAAGTTCCAGTGGTTAGATGTGATTAGCCTCGAGAAGCCTCAGCGGAAATGGGCCTCATCTCGCCTGGAGGGCAAAACCTCCTGGATTTTCTCGAGTTGCGGCATGTGCTCTCGACTTACGACGGGGAACTCAGGGACCCGCTCCGGTGACCTCAGGAAAGGCCAGTCCCCATGCGAGTTCCTCGGGGGCCTTTCGGGATTACTCTCCCATTGATGCCGGGGCCTAAGACCTTGTGTGGAGTCTGGGCCGGAACCTGAGGATTCCTCTCCAGTGCTGACATGGATCATGGGGTACTTCTGGAGTCTCCCCAGGGGAGTCAGTCCTCGTCTCGAATGCGAGCATGTACTTGCGCTTTCCTCCAGAGCGGTAGCAGCAGTGTCACGCAGTCCGCCGCGTGGATCAAAGGATCTATGGTTTTCCCTCGAGTCTTTCCCACGAGGCTTTCCCACGAGGCTTTCCCACAGGGCTGTCCCACGTGCACACGTGGTGGGAGTCGATCCTCGGCTTGAACGTCAAGGCAGTGCAGGGAAAACAGGTTCCTCTGGAATGGACTGACACATCTGGGGGACTCTTGGAATGGTGGCACGACCCTGGAGTTCCTCTCGCGTTTCCTGTGGAGAGCGCCTCCTCTTGAGATGCGACGGGAACGCCGGGAATTCTTTCCCTACGAAACAGGGAAAGGATCCCTCATCTCGAGCTAGGAGGCGGAAACGGGGCTCCCCTGGATATGTGCTGGATACCACGTGCTTCCTATCGAGTGGAGACGGGTATGTCGGGGAACTTCTTGAGTAGCAGCAAGGGTGTGAAGGACCCTTTGGAAGTTCCAGTGGTTAGATGTGATTGGCCTCGAGAAGCCTCAGCGGAAATGGGCCTCATCTCGCCTGGAGGGCAAAACCTCCTGGATTTTCTCGAGTTACGGCAGGTGCTCTCGACTTACGACGGGGACCTCAGGGACCCGCTCTGGTGGCCTCAGGAAAGGCCAGTCCCCATGCGAGTTCCTCGGGGGCCTCTCGGGATTCCTCTCCCGTCGATGCCGGGGCCTAAGACCTTGTGTGGAGTCGGGGCCGGAACCTGAGGATTCCTCTCCAGTGCTGACATGGATCTTGGGGTACTTCTGGAGTCTCCCCAGGGGAGTCAGTCCTCGTCTCGAATGCGGGCATGCACTTGCGCTTTCCTCCAGAGCGGTAGCAGCAGTGTCACGCAGTCCGCCGCGTGGATCAAAGGATCTATGGTTTTCCCTCGAGTCTTTCCCACGAGGCTTTCCCACGAGCCTTTCCCACAGGGCTGTCCCACGTGCACAGGTGGTGGGAGTCGATCCTCGGCTTGAACGTCAAAGCAGTGCAGGGAAAACAGGTTCCTCTGGAATGGACTGACCCATCTGGGCGTCTCTTGGAATGGTGGCACGACCCTGGAGTTCCTCTCGCCTCTCCTGTGGAGAGCGCCTCCTCTTGAGATGCGACGGGAACGCCGGGAATTCTTTCCCTACGAAACAGGGAAAAGATCCCTCATCTCGAGCTAGGAGGCGGAAACGGGGCTCCCCTGGATGTTTACGGGACCCCACGTGCTTCCTCTCGAGTGGAGACGGGTATGTCGGGGAACTTCTTGAGTTGCAGCAAGGGTGTGAAGGACCCTTTGGAAGTTCCAGTGGTTAGATGTGATTAGCCTCGAGAAGCCTCAGCGGAAATGGGCCTCATCTCGCCTGGAGGGCAAAACCTCCTGGATTTTCTCGAGTTGCGGCATGTGCTCTCGACTTACGACGGGGAACTCAGGGACCCGCTCCGGTGACCTCAGGAAAGGCCAGTCCCCATGCGAGTTCCTCGGGGGCCTCTCGGGATTCCTCTCCCATTGATGCCGGGGCCTAAGACCTTGTGTGGAGTCGGGGCCGGAACCTGAGGATTCCTCTCCAGTGCTGACATGGATCATGGGGTACTTCTGGAGTCTCCCCAGGGGAGTCAGTCCTCGTCTCGAATGCGGGCATGTACTTGCGCTTTCCTCCAGAGCGGTAGCAGCAGTGTCACGCAGTCCGCCGCGTGGATCAAAGGATCTATGGTTTTCCTTCGAGTCTTTCCCACGAGGCTTTCCCACGAGGCTTTCCCACAGGGCTGTCCCACGTGCACACGTGGTGGGCGTCGATCCTCGGCTTGAACGTCAAGGCAGTGCAGGGAAAACAGGTTCCTCTGGAATGGACTGACACATCTGGGGGACTCTTGGAATGGTGGCACGACCCTGGAGTTCCTCTCGCCTTTCCTGTGGAGAGCGCCTCCTCTTGAGATGCGACGGGAACGCCGGGAATTCTTTCCCTACGAAACAGGGAAAGGATCCCTCATCTCGAGCTAGGAGGCGGAAACGGGGCTCCCATGGATGTGTGCGGGACCCCACGTGCTTCCTCTCGAGTGGAGACGGGTATGTCGGGGAATTCTTGAGTTGCAGCAAGGGTGTGAAGGACCCTTTGGAAGTTCCAGTGGTTAGACGTGATTCGCCGCGAGAAGCCTCAGCGGAAATGGGCCTCATCTCGCCTGGAGGGCAAAACCTGCTGGATTTTCTCGAGATGTGGCAGGTGCTCTCGACTTACGACGGGGACCTCAGGGACCCGCTCTGGTGGCCTCAGGAAAGGCCTGTCCCCATGCGAATTCCTCGGGGGCCTCTCGGGATTACTCTCCCGTCGATGCCGGGGCCTAAGACCTTGTGTGGAGTCGGGGCCGGAACCTGAGGATTCCTCTCCAGTGCTGACATGGATCTTGGGGTACTTCTGGAGTCTCTCCAGGGGAGTCAGTCCTCGTCTCGAATGCGGGCATGCACTTGCGCTTTCCTCTAGAGCGGTAGCAGCAGTGTCACGCAGTCCGCCGCGTGGATCAAAAGATCTATGGTTTTCCCTCGAGTCTTTCCCACGAGGCTTTCCCACGAGGCTTTCCCACAGGGCTGTCCCACGTGCACAGGTGGTGGGAGTCGATCCTCGGCTTGAACGTCAAGGCAGTGCAGGGAAAACTGGTTCCTCTGGAATGGACTGACACATCTGGGGGACTCTTGGAATGGTGGCACGACCCTGGAGTTCATCTCGCCTTTCCTGTGGAGAGCGCCTCCTCTTGAGATGCGACGGGAACGCCGGGAATTCTTTCCCTACGAAACAGGGAAAGGATCCCTCATCTCGAGCTAGGAGGCGGAAACGGGGCTCCCCTGGATGTGTGCGGGACACCACGTGCTTCCTATCGAGTGGAGACGGGTATGTCGGGGAACTTCTTGAGTTGCAGCAAGGGTGTGAAGGACCCTTTGGAAGTTCCAGTGGTTAGACGTGATTAGCCTCGAGAAGCCTCAGCAGAAATGGGCCTCATCTCGCCTGGAGGGCAAAACCTCCTGGATTTTCTCGAGTTGCGGCAGGTGCTCTCGACTTACGACGGGGACCTCAGGGACCCGCTCTGGTGGCCTCAGGAAAGGCCAGTCCCCATGCGAGTTCCTCGGGGGCCTCTCGGGATTCCTCTCCCGTCGATGCCGGGGCCTAAGACCTTGTGTGGAGTCGGGGCCGGAACCTGAGGATTCCTCTCCAGTGCTGACATGGATCTTGGGGTACTTCTGGAGTCTCCCCAGGGGAGTCAGTCCTCGTCTCGAATGCGGGCATGCACTTGCGCTTTCCTCCAGAGCGGTAGCAGCAGTGTCACGCAGTCGGCCGTGTGGATCAAAGGATCTATGGTTTTCCCTCGAGTCTTTCCCACGAGGCTTTCCCACGAGGCTTTCCCACAGGGCTGTCCCACGTGCACACGTGGTGGGAGTGGATCCTCGGCTTGAACGTCAAGGCAGTGCAGGGAAAACAGGTTCCTCTGGAATGGACTGACACATCTGGGGGACTCTTGGAATGGTGGCACGACCCTGGAGTTCCTCTCGCCTTTCCTGTGGAGAGCGCCACCTCTTGAGATGCGACGGGAACGCCGGGAATTCTTTCCCTACGAAACAGGGAAAGGATCCCTCATCTCGAGCTAGAAGGCGGAAACGGGGCTCCCCTGGATGGGTGCGGGACCCCACGTGCTTCCTCTCGAGTGGAGACGGGTATGTCGGGGAACTTCTTGAGTTGCAGCAATGGTGTGAAGGACCCTTTGGAAGTTCCAGCGGTTAGATGTGATTAGCCTCGAGAAGCCTCAGCGGAAATGGGCCTCATCTCGCCTGGAGGGCAAAACCTCCTGGATTTTCTCGTGTTGCGGCAGGTGCTCTCGACTTACGATGGGGACCTCAGGGACCCGCTCTGGTGGCCTCAGGAAAGGCCAGTCCCCATGCGAGTTCCTCGGGGGCCTCTCGGCATTCCTCTCCCGTCGATGCAGGGGCCTAAGACCTTGTGTGGAGTCGGGGCCGGAACCTGAGGATTCCTCTCCAGTGCTGACATGGATCTTGGGGTACTTCTGGAGTCTCCCCAGGGGAGTCAGTCCTCGTCTCGAATGCGGGCATGCACTTGCGCTTTCCTCCAGAGCGGTAGCAGCAGTGTCACGCAGTCCGCCGCGTGGATCAAAGGATCTATGTTTTTCCCTCGAGTCTTTCAAACGAGGCTTTCCCACGAGGCTTTCCCACAGGGCTGTCCCACGTGCACACGTGGTGGGAGTCGATCCTCGGCTTGAACGTCAAGGCAGTGCAGGGAAAACAGGTTACTCTGGAATGGACTGACACATCTGGGGGACTCTTGGAATGGTGGCACGACCCTGGAGTTCCTCTCGCCTTTCCTGTGGAGAGCGCCTCCTCTTGAGATGCGACGGGAACGCCGGGAATTCTTTCCCTACGAAACAGGGAAAGGATCCCTCATCTCGAGCTAGGAGGCGGAAACGGGGCTCCCCTGGATGTGTGCGGGACCCACGTGCTTCCTCTCGAGTGGAGACGGGTATGTCGGGGAACTTCTTGAGTTGCAGCAAGGGTGTGAAGGACCCTTTGGAAGTTCCAGTGGTTAGACGTGATTAGCCTCGAGAAGCCTCAGCGGAAATGGGCCTCATCTCGCCCGGAGGGCAAAACCTCCTGGATTTTCTCGAGTTGCGGCAGGTGCTCTCGACTTACGACGGGGACCTCAGGGATCCGCTCTGGTGGCCTCAGGAAAGGCCAGTCCCCATGCGCGTTCCTCTGGGGATTCCTCTCCCGTCGATTCCGGGGCCTAAGACCTTGTGTGGAGTCGGGGCCGGAACCTGAGGATTCCTCTCCAGTGCTGACATGGATCTTGGGGTACTTCTGGAGTCTCCCCAGGGGAGTCAGTCCTCGTCTCGAATGCCGGCATGCACTTGCGCTTTCCTCCAGAGCGGTAGCAGCAGTGTCACGCAGTCCGCCGCGTGGATCAAAGGATTTATGTTTTTCCCTCGAGTCTTTCCCACGAGGCTTTCCCACGAGGCTTTCCCACAGGGCTGTCCCACGTGCACACGTGGTGGGAGTCGATCCTCGGCTTGAACGTCAAGGCAGTTCAGGGAAAACAGGTTCCTCTGGAATGGACTGACACATCTGGGGGACTCTTGGAAGGTGGCACGACCCTTCAGTTCCTCTCGCCTTTCCTGTGGAGAGCGCCTCCTCTTGAGATGCGACGGGAACGCCGGGAATTCTTTCCCTACGAAACATGGAAAGGATCCCTCATCTCGAGCTAGGAGGCGGAAACGGGGCTCCCCTGGATGTGTGCGGGACCCACGTGCTTCCTCTCGAGTGGAGACGGGTATGTCGGGGAAATTCTTGAGTTGCAGCAAGGGTGTGAAGGACCCTTTGGAAGTTCCAGTGGTTAGATGTTATTAGCCTCGAGAAGCCTCAGCGGAAATGGGACTCATCTCGCCTGGAGGGCAAAACCTCCTGGATTTTCTCGAGTTGCGGCAGGTGCTCTCGACTTACGACAGGGACCTCAGCGACCCTCTCTGGTGGCCTCAGGAAAGGCCAGTCCCCATGCGAGTTCCTCGGGGGCCTCTGGGGATTCCTCTCCCGTCGATGCCGGGGCCTATGTCCTTGTGTGGAGTCGGGGTCCGAACCTGAGGATTCCTCTCCAGTGCTGACATGGATCTTGGGGTACTTCTGGAGTCTCCCCAGGGGAGTCAGTCCTCGTCTCGAATGCGGGCATGCACTTGCGCTTTCCTCCAGAGCGGTAGCAGCAGTGTCACGCAGTCCGCCGCGTGGATCAAAGGATCTATGGTTTTCCCTCGAGTCTTTCCCACGAGGCTTTCCCACGAGGCTTTCCCACAGGGCTGTCCCACGTGCACACGTGGTGGGAGTCGATCCTAGGCTTGATCGTCAAGGCAGTGCAGGGAAAACAGGTTCCTCTGGAATGGACTGACACATCTGGGGGACTCTTGGAATGGTGTCACGACCCTGGAGTTCCTCTCGCCTTTCCTGTGGAGAGCGCCTCCTCTTGAGATGCGACCGGATCCCCGGGATTTCTTTCCTTTCGAAACAGGGAAAGGATCCCTCATCTCCACCTAGGAGGCGGAAACGGGGCTCCCCTGGATGTGTGCGGGAAACCACGTGCTTCCTCTCGAGTGGAGACGGGTATGTCGGGGAACTTCTTGAGTTGCAGCAATGGTGTCAAGGACCCTTTGGAAGTTCCAGTGGTTAGATGTGATTGGCCTTGAAAAGCCTCAGCGGAAATGGGCCTCATCTCGCCTGGAGGGCAAAACCTCCTGGATTTTCTCGAGTTGCGGCAGGTGCTCTCGACTTACAACGGGGACCTCAGGGAACCGCTCTGGTGGCCTCAGGAAAGGCTAGTCCCCATGCGAGTTCCTCGGGGGCCTCTCGGGATTCCTCTCCCGTCGATGCCAGGGCCTAAGACCTTGTGTGGAGTCGGGGCCGGAACCTGAGGATTCTTCTCCAGTGCTGACATGGACCTTGGGGTACTTCTGGAGTCTCCCCAGGGGAGTCAGTCCTCGTCTCGAATGCGGGCATGCACTTGCGCTTTCCTCCAGAGCGGTAGCAGCAGTGTCACGCAGTCCGCCGCGTGGATCAAAGGATCTATGGTTTTCCCTCGAGTCTTTCCACGAGGCTTTCCCACGAGGCTTTCCCACAGGGCTGTCCCACGTGCACACGTGGTGGGAGTCGATCCTCGGCTTGAACGTCAAGGCAGTGCAGGGAAAACAGGTTCCTCTGGAATGGACTGACACATCTGGGGGACTCTTGGAATGGTGTCACGACCCTGGAGTTCCTCTCGCCTTTCCTGTGGAGAGCGCCTCCTCTTGAGATGCGACGGGAACGCCGGGAATTCTTTCCCTACGAAACAGGGAAAGGATCCCTCATCTCGAGCTAGGAGGCGGAAACGGGGCTCCCCTGGATGTGTGCGGGACACCACGTGCTTCCTCTCGAGTGCAGACGGGTATGTCGGGGAACTTCTTGAGTTGCAGCAAGGGTGTGAAGGACCCTTTGGAAGTTCCAGTGGTTAGATGTGATTGGCCTCGAGAAGCCTCAGCGGAAATGGGCCTCATCTCGCCTGGAGGGCAAAACCTCCTGGATTTTCTCGAGTTGCGGCAGGTGCTCTCGATTACGACGGGGACCTCAGGGACCCGCTCTGGTGGCCTCAGGAAAGGCCAGTCCCGATGCGAGTTCCTCGGGGGCCTCTGGGGATTCCTCTCCCATCGATGCCGGTGCCTAAGACCTTGTGTGGAGTCGGGGCCGGAACCTGAGGATTCCTCTCCAGAGCTGACATGGATCTTGGGGTATTTCTGTTGTCTCCCCAGGAGAGTCAGTCCTCGTCTCGAATGCGGGCATGCACTTGCGCTTTCCTCCAGAGCGGTAGCAGCAGTGTCACGCAGTCCGCCGCGTGGATCAAAGGATCTATGTTTTTCCCTCGAGTCTTTCAAACGAGGCTTTCCCACGAGGCTTTCCCACAGGGCTGTCCCACGTGCACACGTGGTGGGAGTCGATCCTCGGCTTGAACGTCAAGGCAGTGCAGGGAAAACAGGTTACTCTGGAATGGACTGACACATCTGGGGGACTCTTGGAATGGTGGCACGACCCTGGAGTTCATCTCGCCTTTCCTGTGGAGAGCGCCTCCTCTTGAGATGCGACGGGAACGCCGGGAATTCTTTCCCTACGAAACAGGGAAAGGATCCCTCATCTCGAGCTAGGAGGCGGAAACGGGGCTCCCCTGGATGTGTGCGGGACCCACGTGCTTCCTCTCGAGTGGAGACGGGTATGTCGGGGAACTTCTTGAGTTGCAGCAAGGGTGTGAAGGACCCTTTGGAAGTTCCAGTGGTTAGACGTGATTAGCCTCGAGAAGCCTCAGCGGAAATGGGCCTCATCTCGCCCGGAGGGCAAAACCTCCTGGATTTTCTCGAGTTGCGGCAGGTGCTCTCGACTTACGACGGGGACCTCAGGGATCCGCTCTGGTGGCCTCAGGAAAGGCCAGTCCCCATGCGCGTTCCTCTGGGGATTCCTCTCCCGTCGATTCCGGGGCCTAAGACCTTGTGTGGAGTCGGGGCCGGAACCTGAGGATTCCTCTCCAGTGCTGACATGGATCTTGGGGTACTTCTGGAGTCTCCCCAGGGGAGTCAGTCCTCGTCTCGAATGCCGGCATGCACTTGCGCTTTCCTCCAGAGCGGTAGCAGCAGTGTCACGCAGTCCGCCGCGTGGATCAAAGGATCTATGTTTTTCCCTCGAGTCTTTCCCACGAGGCTTTCCCACGAGGCTTTTCCACAGGGCTGTCCCACGTGCACACGTGGTGGGAGTCGATCCTCGGCTTGAACGTCAAGGCAGTTCAGGGAAAACAGGTTCCTCTGGAATGGACTGACACATCTGGGGGACTCTTGGAAGGTGGCACGACCCTTCAGTTCCTCTCGCCTTTCCTGTGGAGAGCGCCTCCTCTTGAGATGCGACGGGAACGCCGGGAATTCTTTCCCTACGAAACATGGAAAGGATCCCTCATCTCGAGCTAGGAGGCGGAAACGGGGCTCCCCTGGATGTGTGCGGGACCCACGTGCTTCCTCTCGAGTGGAGACGGGTATGTCGGGGAACTTCTTGAGTTGCAGCAAGGGTGTGAAGGACCCTTTGGAAGTTCCAGTGGTTAGATGTTATTAGCCTCGAGAAGCCTCAGCGGAAATGGGACTCATCTCGCCTGGAGGGCAAAACCTCCTGGATTTTCTCGAGTTGCGGCAGGTGCTCTCGACTTACGACAGGGACCTCAGCGACCCTCTCTGGTGGCCTCAGGAAAGGCCAGTCCCCATGCGAGTTCCTCGGGGGCCTCTGGGGATTCCTCTCCCGTCGATGCCGGGGCCTATGTCCTTGTGTGGAGTCGGGGTCCGAACCTGAGGATTCCTCTCCAGTGCTGACATGGATCTTGGGGTACTTCTGGAGTCTCCCCAGGGGAGTCAGTCCTCGTCTCGAATGCGGGCATGCACTTGCGCTTTCCTCCAGAGCGGTAGCAGCAGTGTCACGCAGTCCGCCGCGTGGATCAAAGGATCTATGGTTTTCCCTCGAGTCTTTCCCACGAGGCTTTCCCACGAGGCTTTCCCACAGGGCTGTCCCACGTGCACACGTGGTGGGAGTCGATCCTAGGCTTGATCGTCAAGGCAGTGCAGGGAAAACAGGTTCCTCTGGAATGGACTGACACATCTGGGGGACTCTTGGAATGGTGTCACGACCCTGGAGTTCCTCTCGCCTTTCCTGTGGAGAGCGCCTCCTCTTGAGATGCGACCGGATCCCCGGGATTTCTTTCCTTTCGAAACAGGGAAAGGATCCCTCATCTCCACCTAGGAGGCGGAAACGGGGCTCCCCTGGGTGTGTGCGGGAAACCACGTGCTTCCTCTCGAGTGGAGACGGGTATGTCGGGGAACTTCTTGAGTTGCAGCAATGGTGTCAAGGACCCTTTGGAAGTTCCAGTGGTTAGATGTGATTGGCCTTGAAAAGCCTCAGCGGAAATGGGCCTCATCTCGCCTGGAGGGCAAAACCTCCTGGATTTTCTCGAGTTGCGGCAGGTGCTCTCGACTTACGACGGGGACCTCAGGGAACCGCTCTGGTGGCCTCAGGAAAGGCTAGTCCCCATGCGAGTTCCTCGGGGGCCTCTCGGGATTCCTCTCCCGTCGATGCCAGGGCCTAAGACCTTGTGTGGAGTCGGGGCCGGAACCTGAGGATTCTTCTCCAGTGCTGACATGGACCTTGGGGTACTTCTGGAGTCTCCCCAGGGGAGTCAGTCCTCGTCTCGAATGCGGGCATGCACTTGCGCTTTCCTCCAGAGCGGTAGCAGCAGTGTCACGCAGTCCGCCGCGTGGATCAAAGGATCTATGGTTTTCCCTCGAGTCTTTCCCACGAGGCTTTCCCACGAGGCTTTCCCACAGGGCTGTCCCACGTGCACACGTGGTGGGAGTCGATCCTCGGCTTGAACGTCAAGGCAGTGCAGGGAAAACAGGTTCCTCTGGAATGGACTGACACATCTGGGGGACTCTTGGAATGGTGTCACGACCCTGGAGTTCCTCTCGCCTTTCCTGTGGAGAGCGCCTCCTCTTGAGATGCGACGGGAACGCCGGGAATTCTTTCCCTACGAAACAGGGAAAGGATCCCTCATCTCGAGCTAGGAGGCGGAAACGGGGCTCCCCTGGATGTGTGCGGGACACCACGTGCTTCCTCTCGAGTGCAGACGGGTATGTCGGGGAACTTCTTGAGTTGCAGCAAGGGTGTGAAGGACCCTTTGGAAGTTCCAGTGGTTAGATGTGATTGGCCTCGAGAAGCCTCAGCGGAAATGGGCCTCATCTCGCCTGGAGGGCAAAACCTCCTGGATTTTCTCGAGTTGCGGCAGGTGCTCTCGACTTACGACGGGGACCTCAGGGACCCGCTCTGGTGGCCTCAGGAAAGGCCAGTCCCCATGCGAGTTCCTCGGGGGCCTCTCGGGATTCCTCTCCCGTCGATGCCGGGGCCTAAGACCTTGTGTGGAGTCGGGGCCGGAACCTGAGGATTCCTCTCCAGTGCTGACATGGATCTTGGGGTACTTCTGGAGTCTCCCCAGGGGAGTCAGTCCTCGTCTCGAATGCGGGCATGCACTTGCGCTTTCCTCCAGAGCGGTAGCAGCAGTGTCACGCAGTCCGCCGCGTGGATCAAAGGATCTATGGTTTTCCCTCGAGTCTTTCCCACGAGGCTTTCCCACGAGGCTTTCCCACAGGGCTGTCCCACGTGCACACGTGGTGGGAGTCGATCCTCGGCTTGAACGTCAAGGCAGTGCAGGGAAAACAGGTTCCTCTGGAATGGACTGACACATCTGGGGGACTCTTGGAATGGTGTCTCGACCCTGGAGTTCCTCTCGCCTTTCCTGTGGAGAGCGCCTCCTCTTGAGATGCGACGGGAACGCCGGGAATTCTTTCCCTACGAAACAGGGAAAGGATCCCTCATCTCCAGCTAGGAGGCGGAAACGGGGCTCCCCTGGATGTGTGCGGGACCCCACGTGCTTCCTCTCGAGTGCAGACGGGTATGTCGGGGAACTTCTTGAGTTGCAGCAATGGTGTGAAGGACCCTTTGGAAGTTCCAGTGGTTAGACGTGATTAGCCTCGAGAAGCCTCAGTGGAAATGGGCCTCATCTCGCCTGGAGGGCAAAACCTCCTGGATTTTCTCGAGTTGCGGCAGGTGCTCTCGACTTACGACGGGGACCTCAGGGACACGCTCTGGTGGCCTCAGGAAAGGCCAGTCCCCATGCGAGTTCCTCGGGGGCCTCTCGGGATTCCTCTCCCGTCGATGCCGGGGCCAAGACCTTGTGTGGAGTCGGGGCCGGAACCTGAGGATTCCTCTCCAGTGCTGACATGGATCTTGGGGTACTTCTGGAGTCTCTCCAGGGGAGTCAGTCCTCGTCTCGAATGCGGGCATGCACTTGCGCTTTCCTCCAGAGCGGTAGCAGCAGTGTCACGCAGTCCGCCGCGTGGATCAAAGGATCTGTGGTTTTCCCTCGAGTCTTTCCCACGAGGCTTTCCCACGAGGCTTTCCCACAGGGCTGTCCCACGTGCACACGTGGTGGGAGTCGATCCTCGGCTTGAACGTCAAGGCAGTGCAGGGAAAACAGGTTCCTCTGGAATGGACTGACACATCTGGGGGACTCTTGGAATGGTGGCACGACCCTGGAGTTCCTCTCGCCTTTCCTGTGGAGAGCGCCTCCTCTTGAGATGCGACGGGAACGCCGGGAATTCTTTCCCTACGAAACAGGGAAAGGATCCCTCATCTCGAGCTAGGAGGCGGAAACGGGGCTCCCCTGGATGTGTGCGGGACCCCACGTGCTTCCTCTCGAGTGGAGACGGGTATGTCGGGGAACTTCTTGAGTTGCAGCAAGGGTGTGAAGGACCCTTTGGAAGTTCCAGTGGTTAGACGTGATTGGCCTCGAGAAGCCTCAGCAGAAATGGGCCTCATCTCGCCTGGAGGGCAAAACCTCCTGGATTTTCTCGAGTTGCGGCAGGTGCTCTCGACTTACGTTGGGGACCTCAGGGACCCGCTCTGGTGGCCTCAGGAAAGGCCAGTCCCCATGCGAGTTCCTCGGGGGCCTCTCGGGATTCCTCTCCCGTCGATGCCGGGGCCTAAGACCTTGTGTGGAGTCGGGGCCGGAACCTGAGGATTCCTCTCCAGTGCTGACATGGATCTTGGGGTACTTCTGGAGTCTCCCCAGGGGAGTCAGTCCTCGTCTCGAATGCGGGCATGCACTTGCGCTTTCCTCCAGAGCGGTAGCAGCAGTGTCACGCAGTCCGCCGCGTGGATCAAAGGATCTATGGTTTTCCCTCGAGTCTTTCCCACGAGGCTTTCCCACGAGGCTTTCCCACAGGGCTGTCCCACGTGCACACGTGGTGGGAGTCGATCCTCGGCTTGAACGTCAAGGCAGTGCAGGGAAAACAGGTTCCTCTGGAATGGACTGACACATCTGGGGGACTCTTGGAATGGTGGCACGACCCTGGAGTTCCTCTCGCCTTTCCTGTGGAGAGCGCCTCCTCTTGAGATGCGACGGGAACGCCGGGAATTCTTTCCCTACGAAACAGGGAAAGGATCCCTCATCTCGAGCTAGGAGGCGGAAAAGGGGCTCCCCTGGATGTGTGCCGGACCCCACGTGCTTCCTCTCGAGTGGAGACGGGTATGTCGGGGAACTTCTTGAGTTGCAGCAAGGGTGTGAAGGACCCTTTGGAAGTTCCAGTGGTTAGATGTGATTGGCCTCGAGAAGCCTCAGCGGAAATGGGCTTCATCTCGCCTGGAGGGCAAAACCGCCTGGATTTTCTCGAGTTGCAGCAGGTGCTCTCGACTTACGACGAGGACCTCAGGGACCCGCTCTGGTGGCCTCAGGAAAGGCAAGTCCCCATGCGAGTTCCTCTGGGGATTCCTCTCCCGTCGATGCCGGGGCCTAAGACCTTGTGTGAAGTCGGGGCCGGAACCTGAGGATTCCTCTCCAGTGCTGACATGGATCTTGGGGTACTTCTGGAGTCTCCCCAGGGGAGTCAGTCCTCGTCTCAAATGCGGGCATGCACTTGCGCTTTCCTCCAGAGCGGTAGCAGCAGTGTCACGCAGTCCGCCCAATGGATCAAAGGATCTATGGTTTTCCCTCGAGGCTTTCCCACGAGGCTTTCCCAAGAGGCTTTCCCTCAGGGCTGTCCCAAGTGCACACGTGGTGGGAGTCGATCCTCTGCTTGAACGTCAAGGCAGTGCAGGGAAAACAGGTTCCTCTGGAATGGACTGACACATCTGGGGGACTCTTGGAATGGTGGCACGACCCTGGAGTTCCTCTCGCCTTTCCTGTGGAGAGCGCCTCCTCTTGAGATGCGACGGGAACGCCGGGAATTCTTTCCCTACGAAACAGGGAAAGGATCCCTCATCTCGAGCTAGGAGGCGGAAACGGGGCTCCCCTGGATGTGTGCGGGACCCCACGTGCTTCCTTTCGAGTGGAGACGGGTATGTCGGGGAACTTCTTGAGTTGCAGCAAGGGTGTGAAGGACCCTTTGGAAGTTCCAGTGGTTAGACGTGATTAGCCTCGAAAACCTGTGCGGAAATGAGCCTCATCTCGCCTGGAGGGCAAAACATCCTGGATTTTCTCGAGTTGCGGCAGGTGATCTCGACTTACGACGGGGACCTCAGGGACCCGCTCTGGTGGCCTCAGGAAAAGCCAGTCCCCATGCGAGTTCCTTGGGGGCCTCTCGGGATCCCTCTCCCGTCGATGCCGGGGCCTAAGTCCTTGTGTGGAGTCGGGGCCGGAACCTGAGGATTCCTCTCCAGTGCTGACATGGATCTTGGGGTACTTCTGGAGTCTTCCCAGGGGAGTCAGTCCTCGTCTCGAATGCGGGCATGCACTTGCGCTTTCCTCCAGAGCCGTAGCAGCAGTGTCACGGAGCCCGCCGCGTGGATCAAAGGATCTATGGTTTTCCCTCGAGTCTTTCCCACGAGGCTTTCCCACGAGGCTTTCCCACAGGGCTGTCCCACGTGCACACGTGGTGGGAGTCGATCCTCGGCTTGAAAGTCAAGGCAGTGCAGGGAAAACAGGTTCCTCTGTAATGGACTGACACATCTGGGGGTCTCTTGGAATGGTGGCACGACCCTGGAGTTCCTCTCCCCTTTCCTGTGGAGAGCGCCTCCTCTTGAGATGCGACGGGAACGCCGGGAATTCTTTCCCTACGAAACAGGGAAAGGATCCCTCATCTCGAGCTAGGAGGCGAAACGGGGCTCCCCTGGATGTGTGCGCGACACCACGTGCTTCCTCTCGAGTGGAGACGGTTATGTCGGGGAACTTCTTGAGCTGCAGCAAGGGTGTGAAGGACCCTTTGGAAGTTCCAGTGGTTCGATGTGATTGGCCTCGAGAAGCCTCAGCGGAAATGGGCCTCATCTCGCCTGGAGGGCAAAACCTCCTGGATTTTCTCGAGTTGCGGCAGGTGCTCTCGACTTTCGACGGGGACCTCAGGGACCCGCTCTGGTGGCCTCAGGAAAGGCCAGTCCCCATGCGAGTTCCTCGGGGGCCTCTGGGGATTCCTCTCCCGTCGATGCCGGGGCCTAAGACCTTGTGTGGAGTCGGGGCCGGAACCTGAGGATTCCTCTCCAGTGCTGACATGGATCTTGGGGTACTTCTGGAGTCTCCCCAGGGGAGTCAGTCCTCGTCTCGAATGCGGGCATGCACTTGCGCTTTCCACCAGAGCGGTAGCAGCAGTGTCACGCAGTCCGCCGCGTGGATCAAAGGATCTATGGTTTTCCCTCGAGTCTTTCCCACGAGGCTTTCCCACGAGGCTTTCCCACAGGGCTGTCCCACGTGCACACGTGGTGGGAGTCGATCCTCGGCTTGAACGTCAAGGCAGTGCAGGGAAAACAGGTTCCTCTGGAATGGACTGACACATCTGGGGGACTCTTGGAATGGTGTCACGACCCTGGAGTTCCTCTCGCCTTTCCTGTGGAGAGCGCCTCCTCTTGAGATGCGACGGGAACGCCGGGAATTCTTTCCCTACGAAACAGGGAAAGGATCCCTCATCTCGAGCTAGGAGGCGGAAACGGGGCTCCCCTGGATGTGTGCCGGACCCCACGTGCTTCCTCTCGAGTGGAGACGGGTATGTCGGGGAACTTCTTGAGTTGCAGCAAGGGTGTGAAGCACCCTTTGGAAGTTCCAGTGGTTAGATGTGATTGGCTTCGAGAAGCCTCAGCGGAAATGGGCCTCATCTCGCCTGGAGGGCAAAACCTCCTGGATTTTCTCGAGTTGCGGCAGGTGCTCTCGATTACGACGGGGACCTCAGGGACCCGCTCTGGTGGCCTCAGGAAAGGCCAGTCCCGATGCGAGTTCCTCGGGGGCCTCTGGGGATTCCTCTCCCATCGATGCCGGTGCCTAAGACCTTGTGTGGAGTCGGGGCCGGAACCTGAGGATTCCTCTCCAGTGCTGACATGGATCTTGGGGTATTTCTGTTGTCTCCCCAGGAGAGTCAGTCCTCGTCTCGAATGCGGGCATGCACTTGCGCTTTCCTCCAGAGCGGTAGCAGCAGTGTCACGCAGTCCGCCGCGTGGATCAAAGGATCTATGTTTTTCCCTCGAGTCTTTCAAACGAGGCTTTCCCACGAGGCTTTCCCACAGGGCTGTCCCACGTGCACACGTGGTGGGAGTCGATCCTCGGCTTGAACGTCAAGGCAGTGCAGGGAAAACAGGTTACTCTGGAATGGACTGACACATCTGGGGGACTCTTGGAATGGTGGCACGACCCTGGAGTTCCTCTCGCCTTTCCTGTGGAGAGCGCCTCCTCTTGAGATGCGACGGGAACGCCGGGAATTCTTTCCCTACGAAACAGGGAAAGGATCCCTCATCTCGAGCTAGGAGGCGGAAACGGGGCTCCCCTGGATGTGTGCGGGACCCACGTGCTTCCTCTCGAGTGGAGACGGGTATGTCGGGGAACTTCTTGAGTTGCAGCAAGGGTGTGAAGGACCCTTTGGAAGTTCCAGTGGTTAGACGTGATTAGCCTCGAGAAGCCTCAGCGGAAATGGGCCTCATCTCGCCCGGAGGGCAAAACCTCCTGGATTTTCTCGAGTTGCGGCAGGTGCTCTCGACTTACGACGGGGACCTCAGGGATCCGCTCTGGTGGCCTCAGGAAAGGCCAGTCCCCATGCGCGTTCCTCTGGGGATTCCTCTCCCGTCGATTCCGGGGCCTAAGACCTTGTGTGGAGTCGGGGCCGGAACCTGAGGATTCCTCTCCAGTGCTGACATGGATCTTGGGGTACTTCTGGAGTCTCCCCAGGGGAGTCAGTCCTCGTCTCGAATGCCGGCATGCACTTGCGCTTTCCTCCAGAGCGGTAGCAGCAGTGTCACGCAGTCCGCCGCGTGGATCAAAGGATCTATGTTTTTCCCTCGAGTCTTTCCCACGAGGCTTTCCCACGAGGCTTTCCCACAGGGCTGTCCCACGTGCACACGTGGTGGGAGTCGATCCTCGGCTTGAACGTCAAGGCAGTTCAGGGAAAGCAGGTTCCTCTGGAATGGACTGACACATCTGGGGGACTCTTGGAAGGTGGCACGACCCTTCACTTCCTCTCGCCTTTCCTGTGGAGAGCGCCTCCTCTTGAGATGCGACGGGAACGCCGGGAATTCTTTCCCTACGAAACATGGAAAGGATCCCTCATCTCGAGCTAGGAGGCGGAAACGGGGCTCCCCTGGATGTGTTCGGGACCCACGTGCTTCCTCTCGAGTGGAGACGGGTATGTCGGGGAAATTCTTGAGTTGCAGCAAGGGTGTGAAGGACCCTTTGGAAGTTCCAGTGGTTAGATGTTATTAGCCTCGAGAAGCCTCAGCGGAAATGGGACTCATCTCGCCTGGAGGGCAAAACCTCCTGGATTTTCTCGAGTTGCGGCAGGTGCTCTCGACTTACGACAGGGACCTCAGCGACCCTCTCTGGTGGCCTCAGGAAAGGCCAGTCCCCATGCGAGTTCCTCGGGGGCCTCTGGGGATTCCTCTCCCGTCGATGCCGGGGCCTATGTCCTTGTGTGGAGTCGGGGTCCGAACCTGAGGATTCCTCTCCAGTGCTGACATGGATCTTGGGGTACTTCTGGAGTCTCCCCAGGGGAGTCAGTCCTCGTCTCGAATGCGGGCATGCACTTGCGCTTTCCTCCAGAGCGGTAGCAGCAGTGTCACGCAGTCCGCCGCGTGGATCAAAGGATCTATGGTTTTCCCTCGAGTCTTTCCCACGAGGCTTTCCCACGAGGCTTTCCCACAGGGCTGTCCCACGTGCACACGTGGTGGGAGTCGATCCTAGGCTTGATCGTCAAGGCAGTGCAGGGAAAACAGGTTCCTCTGGAATGGACTGACACATCTGGGGGACTCTTGGAATGGTGTCACGACCCTGGAGTTCCTCTCGCATTTCCTGTGGAGAGCGCCTCCTCTTGAGATGCGACCGGATCCCCGGGATTTCTTTCCTTTCGAAACAGGGAAAGGATCCCTCATCTCCACCTAGGAGGCGGAAACGGGGCTCCCCTGGATGTGTGCGGGAAACCACGTGCTTCCTCTCGAGTGGAGACGGGTATGTCGGGGAACTTCTTGAGTTGCAGCAATGGTGTCAAGGACCCTTTGGAAGTTCCAGTGGTTAGATGTGATTGGCCTTGAAAAGCCTCAGCGGAAATGGGCCTCATCTCGCCTGGAGGGCAAAACCTCCTGGATTTTCTCGAGTTGCGGCAGGTGCTCTCGACTTACGACGGGGACCTCAGGGAACCGCTCTGGTGGCCTCAGGAAAGGCTAGTCCCCATGCGAGTTCCTCGGGGGCCTCTCGGGATTCCTCTCCCGTCGATGCCAGGGCCTAAGACCTTGTGTGGAGTCGGGGCCGGAACCTGAGGATTCTTCTCCAGTGCTGACATGGACCTTGGGGTACTTCTGGAGTCTCCCCAGGGGAGTCAGTCCTCGTCTCGAATGCGGGCATGCACTTGCGCTTTCCTCCAGAGCGGTAGCAGCAGTGTCACGCAGTCCGCCGCGTGGATCAAAGGATCTATGGTTTTCCCTCGAGTCTTTCCCACGAGGCTTTCCCACGAGGCTTTCCCACAGGGCTGTCCCACGTGCACACGTGGTGGGAGTCGATCCTCGGCTTGAACGTCAAGGCAGTGCAGGGAAAACAGGTTCCTCTGGAATGGACTGACACATCTGGGGGACTCTTGGAATGGTGGCACGACCCTGGAGTTCCTCTCGCCTTTCCTGTGGAGAGCGCCTCCTCTTGAGATGCGACGGGAACGCCGGGAATTCTTTCCCTACGAAACAGGGAAAGGATCCCTCATCTCGAGCTAGGAGGCGGAAACGGGGCTCCCCTGGATGTGTGCGGGACACCACGTGCTTCCTCTCGAGTGCAGACGGGTATGTCGGGGAACTTCTTGAGTTGCAGCAAGGGTGTGAAGGACCCTTTGGAAGTTCCAGTGGTTAGATGTGATTGGCCTCGAGAAGCCTCAGCGGAAATGGGCCTCATCTCGCCTGGAGGGCAAAACCTCCTGGATTTTCTCGAGTTGCGGCAGGTGCTCTCGATTACGACGGGGACCTCAGGGACCCGCTCTGGTGGCCTCAGGAAAGGCCAGTCCCGATGCGAGTTCCTCGGGGGCCTCTGGGGATTCCTCTCCCATCGATGCCGGTGCCTAAGACCTTGTGTGGAGTCGGGGCCGGAACCTGAGGATTCCTCTCCAGTGCTGACATGGATCTTGGGGTATTTCTGTTGTCTCCCCAGGAGAGTCAGTCCTCGTCTCGAATGCGGGCATGCACTTGCGCTTTCCTCCAGAGCGGTAGCAGCAGTGTCACGCAGTCCGCCGCGTGGATCAAAGGATCTATGTTTTTCCCTCGAGTCTTTCAAACGAGGCTTTCCCACGAGGCTTTCCCACAGGGCTGTCCCACGTGCACACGTGGTGGGAGTCGATCCTCGGCTTGAACGTCAAGGCAGTGCAGGGAAAACAGGTTACTCTGGAATGGACTGACACATCTGGGGGACTCTTGGAATGGTGGCACGACCCTGGAGTTCCTCTCGCCTTTCCTGTGGAGAGCGCCTCCTCTTGAGATGCGACGGGAACGCCGGGAATTCTTTCCCTACGAAACAGGGAAAGGATCCCTCATCTCGAGCTAGGAGGCGGAAACGGGGCTCCCCTGGATGTGTGCGGGACCCACGTGCTTCCTCTCGAGTGGAGACGGGTATGTCGGGGAACTTCTTGAGTTGCAGCAAGGGTGTGAAGGACCCTTTGGAAGTTCCAGTGGTTAGACGTGATTAGCCTCGAGAAGCCTCAGCGGAAATGGGCCTCATCTCGCCCGGAGGGCAAAACCTCCTGGATTTTCTCGAGTTGCGGCAGGTGCTCTCGACTTACGACGGGGACCTCAGGGATCCGCTCTGGTGGCCTCAGGAAAGGCCAGTCCCCATGCGCGTTCCTCTGGGGATTCCTCTCCCGTCGATTCCGGGGCCTAAGACCTTGTGTGGAGTCGGGGCCGGAACCTGAGGATTCCTCTCCAGTGCTGACATGGATCTTGGGGTACTTCTGGAGTCTCCCCAGGGGAGTCAGTCCTCGTCTCGAATGCCGGCATGCACTTGCGCTTTCCTCCAGAGCGGTAGCAGCAGTGTCACGCAGTCCGCCGCGTGGATCAAAGGATCTATGGTTTTCCCTCGAGTCTTTCCCACGAGGCTTTCCCACGAGGCTTTCCCACAGGGCTGTCCCACGTGCACACGTGGTGGGAGTCGATCCTAGGCTTGATCGTCAAGGCAGTGCAGGGAAAACAGGTTCCTCTGGAATGGACTGACACATCTGGGGGACTCTTGGAATGGTGTCACGACCCTGGAGTTCCTCTCGCCTTTCCTGTGGAGAGCGCCTCCTCTTGAGATGCGACCGGATCCCCGGGATTTCTTTCCTTTCGAAACAGGGAAAGGATCCCTCATCTCCACCTAGGAGGCGGAAACGGGGCTCCCCTGGATGTGTGCGGGAAACCACGTGCTTCCTCTCGAGTGGAGACGGGTATGTCGGGGAACTTCTTGAGTTGCAGCAATGGTGTCAAGGACCCTTTGGAAGTTCCAGTGGTTAGATGTGATTGGCCTTGAAAAGCCTCAGCGGAAATGGGCCTCATCTCGCCTGGAGGGCAAAACCTCCTGGATTTTCTCGAGTTGCGGCAGGTGCTCTCGACTTACGACGGGGACCTCAGGGAACCGCTCTGGTGGCCTCAGGAAAGGCTAGTCCCCATGCGAGTTCCTCGGGGGCCTCTCGGGATTCCTCTCCCGTCGATGCCAGGGCCTAAGACCTTGTGTGGAGTCGGGGCCGGAACCTGAGGATTCTTCTCCAGTGCTGACATGGACCTTGGGGTACTTCTGGAGTCTCCCCAGGGGAGTCAGTCCTCGTCTCGAATGCGGGCATGCACTTGCGCTTTCCTCCAGAGCGGTAGCAGCAGTGTCACGCAGTCCGCCGCGTGGATCAAAGGATCTATGGTTTTCCCTCGAGTCTTTCCCACGAGGCTTTCCCACGAGGCTTTCCCACAGGGCTGTCCCACGTGCACACGTGGTGGGAGTCGATCCTCGGCTTGAACGTCAAGGCAGTGCAGGGAAAACAGGTTCCTCTGGAATGGACTGACACATCTGGGGGACTCTTGGAATGGTGTCACGACCCTGGAGTTCCTCTCGCCTTTCCTGTGGAGAGCGCCTCCTCTTGAGATGCGACGGGAACGCCGGGAATTCTTTCCCTACGAAACAGGGAAAGGATCCCTCATCTCGAGCTAGGAGGCGGAAACGGGGCTCCCCTGGATGTGTGCGGGACACCACGTGCTTCCTCTCGAGTGCAGACGGGTATGTCGGGGAACTTCTTGAGTTGCAGCAAGGGTGTGAAGGACCCTTTGGAAGTTCCAGTGGTTAGATGTGATTGGCCTCGAGAAGCCTCAGCGGAAATGGGCCTCATCTCGCCTGGAGGGCAAAACCTCCTGGATTTTCTCGAGTTGCGGCAGGTGCTCTCGACTTACGACGGGGACCTCAGGGACCCGCTCTGGTGGCCTCAGGAAAGGCCAGTCCCCATGCGAGTTCCTCGGGGGCCTCTCGGGATTCCTCTCCCGTCGATGCCGGGGCCTAAGACCTTGTGTGGAGTCGGGGCTGGAACCTGAGGATTCCTCTCCAGTGCTGACATGGATCTTGGGGTACTTCTGGAGTCTCCCCAGGGGAGTCAGTCCTCGTCTCGAATGCGGGCATGCACTTGCGCTTTCCTCCAGAGCGGTAGCAGCAGTGTCACGCAGTCCGCCGCGTGGATCAAAGGATCTATGGTTTTCCCTCGAGTCTTTCCCACGAGGCTTTCCCACGAGGCTTTCCCACAGGGCTGTCCCACGTGCACACGTGGTGGGAGTCGATCCTCGGCTTGAACGTCAAGGCAGTGCAGGGAAAACAGGTTCCTCTGGAATGGACTGACACATCTGGGGGACTCTTGGAATGGTGTCTCGACCCTGGAGTTCCTCTCGCCTTTCCTGTGGAGAGCGCCTCCTCTTGAGATGCGACGGGAACGCCGGGAATTCTTTCCCTACGAAACAGGGAAAGGATCCCTCATCTCGAGCTAGGAGGCGGAAACGGGGCTCCCCTGGATGTGTGCGGGACCCCACGTGCTTCCTCTCGAGTGCAGACGGGTATGTCGGGGAACTTCTTGAGTTGCAGCAATGGTGTGAAGGACCCTTTGGAAGTTCCAGTGGTTAGACGTGATTAGCCTCGAGAAGCCTCAGTGGAAATGGGCCTCATCTCGCCTGGAGGGCAAAACCTCCTGGATTTTCTCGAGTTGCGGCAGGTGCTCTCGACTTACGACGGGGACCTCAGGGACACGCTCTGGTGGCCTCAGGAAAGGCCAGTCCCCATGCGAGTTCCTCGGGGGCCTCTCGGGATTCCTCTCCCGTCGATGCCGGGGCCAAGACCTTGTGTGGAGTCGGGGCCGGAACCTGAGGATTCCTCTCCAGTGCTGACATGGATCTTGGGGTACTTCTGGAGTCTCCCCAGGGGAGTCAGTCCTCGTCTCGAATGCGGGCATGCACTTGCGCTTCCCTCCAGAGCGGTAGCAGCAGTGTCACGCAGTCCGCCGCGTGGATCAAAGGATGTTTGGTTTTCCCTCGAGTCTTTCCCACGAGGCTTTCCCACGAGGCTTTCCCACAGGGCTGTCCCACGTGCACACGTGGTGGGAGTCGATCCTCGGCTTGAACGTCAAGGCAGTGCAGGGAAAACAGGTTCCTCTGGAATGGACTGAAACATCTGGGGGACTCTTGGAATGGTGGCACGACCCTGGAGTTCCTCTCGCCTTTCCTGTGGAGAGCGCCTCCTCTTGAGATGCGACGGGAACGCCGGGAATTCTTTCCCTACGAAACAGGGAAAGGATCCCTCATCTCGAGCTAGGAGGCGGAAAGGGGGCTCCCCTGGATGTGTGCGTGACCCACGTGCTTCCTCTCGAGTGGAGACGGGTATGTCGGGGAACTTCTTGAGTTGCAGCAAGGGTGTGAAGGACCCTTTGGAAGTTACAGTGGTTAGACGTGATTAGCCTCGAGAAGCCTCAGTGGAAATGGGCCTCATCTCGCCTGGAGGGCAAAACCTCCTGGATTCTCTCGAGTTGCGGCAGGTGCTCTCGACTTACGACGGGGACCTCAGGGACCCGCTCTGGTGGCCTCAGGAAAGGCTAGTCCCCATGCGATTTCCTCGGGGGCCTCTCGGGATTCCTCTCCCGTCGATGCCGGGGCCTAAGACCTTGTGTGGAGTCGGGGCCGGAACCTGAGGATTCCTCTCCAGTGCTGACATTGATCTTGGGGTACTTCTGGAGTCTCCCCAGGGGAGTCAGTCCTCGTCTCGAATGCGGGCATGCACTTGCGCTTTCCTCCAGAGCGGTAGCAGCAGTGTCACGCAGTCCGCCGCGTGGATCAAAGGATCTATGGTTTTCCCTCGAGTCTTTCCCACGAGGCTTTCCCACGAGGCTTTCCCACAGGGCTGTCCCACGTGCACACGTGGTGGGAGTCGATCCTCGGCTTGAACGTCAAGGCAGTGCAGGGAAAACAGGGTCCTCTGGAATGGACTGGCACATCTGGGGGACTCTTGGAATGGTGGCACGACCCTGGAGTTCCTCTCGCCTTTCCTGTGGAGAGCGCCTCCTCTTGAGATGCGACGGGAACGCCGGGAATTCTTTCCCTACGAAACAGGGAAAGGATCCCTCATCTCGAGCTAGGAGGCGGAAACGGGGCTCCCCTGGATGTGTGCGGGACCCACGTGCTTCCTCTCGAGTGGAGACGGGTATGTCGGGGAACTTCTTGAGTTGCAGCAAGGGTGTGAAGGACCCTTTGGAAGTTCCAGTGGTTAGACGTGATTGGCCTCGAGAAGCCTCAGCGGAAATGGGTCTCATCTCGCATGGAGGGCAAAACCTCCTGGATATTCTCGAGTTGCGGCAGGTGCTCTCGACTTACGACGGGGACCTCAGGGACCCGCTCTGGTGGCCTCAGGAAAGGCCAGTCCCCATTCGAATTCCTCGGGGGCCTCTCGGGATTCCTCTCCCGTCGATGCCGGGGCCTAAGACCTTGTGTGTAGTCGGGGCCGGAACCTGAGGATTCCTCTCCAGTGCTGACATGGATCTTGGGGTACTTCTGGAGTCTCCCCAGGGGAGTCAGTCCTCGTCTCGAATGCGGGCATGCACTTGCGCTTTCCTCCAGAGCGGTAGCAGCAGTGTCACGCAGTCCGCCGCGTGGATCAAAGGATCTATGGTTTTCCCTCGAGTCTTTCCCACGAGGCTTTCCCACGAGGCTTTCCCACAGGGCTGTCCCACGTGCACACGTGGTGGGAGTCGATCCTCGGCTTGAACTTCAATGCAGTGCAGGGAAAACAGGTTCCTCTGGAATGGACTGACACATCTGGGGGACTCTTGGAATGGTGGCACGACCCTGGAGTTCCTCTCGCCTTTCCTGTGGAGAGCGCCTCCTCTTGAGATGCGACGGGAACGCCGGGAATTCTTTCCCTACGAAACAGGGAAAGGATCCCTCATCTCGAGCTAGGAGGCGGAAACGGGGCTCCCCTGGATGTGTGCGGGACCCCACGTGCTTCCTCTCGAGTGGAGACGGGTATGTCGGGGAACTTCTTGAGTTGCAGCAAGGGTGTGAAGGACCCTTTGGAAGTTCCAGTGGTTAGAAGTGATTGGCCTCGAGAAGCCTCAGCGGAAATGGGCCTCATCTCGCCTGCAGGGCAAAACCTCCTGGATTTTCTCGAGTTGCGGCAGGTGCTCTCGACTTACGACGGGGACCTCAGGGAAACGCTCTGGTGGCCTCAGGAAAGGCCAGTCCCCATGCGAGTACCTCGGGGGCGTCTCGGGATTCCTCTCCCGTCGATGCCGGGGCCAAGACCTTGTGTGGAGTCGGGGCCGGAACCTGAGGATTCCTCTCCAGTGCTGACATGGATCTTGGGGTACTTCTGGAGTCTCCCCAGGGGAGTCAGTCCTCGTCTCGAATGCGGGCATGCACTTGCGCTTCCCTCCAGAGCGGTAGCAGCAGTGTCACGCAGTCCGCCGCGTGGATCAAAGGATGTTTGGTTTTCCCTCGAGTCTTTCCCACGAGGCTTTCCCACGAGGCTTTCCCACAGGGCTGTCCCACGTGCACACGTGGTGGGAGTCGATCCTCGGCTTGAACGTCAAGGCAGTGCAGGGAAAACAGGTTCCTCTGGAATGGACTGACACATCTGGGGGACTCTTGGAATGGTGGCACGACCCTGGAGTTCCTCTCGCCTTTCCTGTGGAGAGCGCCTCCTCTTGAGATGCGACGGGAACGCCGGGAATTCTTTCCCTACGAAACAGGGAAAGGGTCCCTCATCTCGAGCTAGGAGGCGGAAAGGGGGCTCCCCTGGATGTGTGCGTGACCCACGTGCTTCCTCTCGAGTGGAGACGGGTATGTCGGGGAACTTCTTGAGTTGCAGCAAGGGTGTGAAGGACCCTTTGGAAGTTACAGTGGTTAGACGTGATTAGCCTCGAGAAGCCTCAGCGGAAATGGGCCTCATCTCGCCTGGAGGGCAAAACCTCCTGGATTCTCTCGAGTTGCGGCAGGTGCTCTCGACTTACGACGGGGACCTCAGGGACCCGCTCTGGTGGCCTCAGGAAAGGCCAGTCCCCATGCGATTTCCTCGGGGGCCTCTCGGGATTCCTCTCCCGTCGATGCCGGGGCCTAAGACCTTGTGTGGAGTCGGGGCCGGAACCTGAGGATTCCTCTCCAGTGCTGACATGGATCTTGGGGTAGTTCTGGAGTCTCCCCAGGGGAGTCAGTCCTCGTCTCGAATGCGGGCATGCACTTGCGCTTTCCTCCAGAGCGGTAGCAGCAGTGTCACGCAGTCCGCCGCGTGGATCAAAGGATCTATGGTTTTCCCTCGAGTCTTTCCCACTAGGCTTTCCCACGAGGCTTTCCCACAGGGCTGTCCCACGTGCACACGTGTTGGGAGTCGATCCTCGGCTTGAACGTCAAGGCAGTGCAGGGAAAACAGGGTCCTCTGGAATGGACTGGCACATCTGGGGGACTCTTGGAATGGTGGCACGACCCTGGAGTTCCTCTCGCCTTTCCTGTGGAGAGCGCCTCCTCTTGAGATGCGACGGGAACGCCGGGAATTCTTTCCCTACGAAACAGGGAAAGGATCCCTCATCTCGAGCTAGGAGACGGAAACGGGGCTCCCCTGGATGTGTGCGGGACCCACGTGCTTCCTCTCGAGTGGAGACGGGTATGTCGGGGAACTTCTTGAGTTGCAGCAAGGGTGTGAAGGACCCTTTGGAAGTTCCAGTGGTTAGACGTGATTGGCCTCGAGAAGCCTCAGCGGAAATGGGTCTCATCTCGCCTGGAGGGCAAAACCTCCTGGATATTCTCGAGTTGCGGCAGGTGCTCTCGACTTACGACGGGGACCTCAGGGACCCGCTCTGGTGGCCTCAGGAAAGGCCAGTCCCCATGCGAATTCCTCGGGGGCCTCTCGGGATTCCTCTCCCATCGATGCCGGGGCCTAAGACCTTGTGTGTAGTCGGGGCCGGAACCTGAGGATTCCTCTCCAGTGCTGACATGGATCTTGGGGTACTTCTGGAGTCTCCCCAGGGGAGTCAGTCCTCGTCTCGAATGCGGGCATGCACTTGCGCTTTCCTCCAGAGCGGTAGCAGCAGTGTCACGCAGTCCGCCGCGTGGATCAAAGGATCTATGGTTTTCCCTCGAGTCTTTCCCACGAGGCTTTCCCACGAGGCTTTCCCACAGGGCTGTCCCACGTGCACACGTGGTGGGAGTCGATCCTCGGCTTGAACGTCAAGGCAGTGCAGGGAAAACAGGGTCCTCTGGAATGGACTGGCACATCTGGGGGACTCTTGGAATGGTGGCACGACCCTGGAGTTCCTCTCGCCTTTCCTGTGGAGAGCGCCTCCTCTTGAGATGCGACGGGAACGCCGGGAATTCTTTCCCTACGAAACAGGGAAAGGATCCCTCATCTCGAGCTAGGAGGCGGAAACGGGGCTCCCCTGGATGTGTGCGGGACCCACGTGCTTCCTCTCGAGTGGAGACGGGTATGTCGGGGAACTTCTTGAGTTGCAGCAAGGGTGTGAATGACCCTTTGGAAGTTCCAGTGGTTAGACGTGATTGGCCTCGAGAAGCCTCAGCGGAAATGGGTCTCATCTCGCATGGAGGGCAAAACCTCCTGGATATTCTCGAGTTGCGGCAGGTGCTCTCGACTTACGACGGGGACCTCAGGGACCCGCTCTGGTGGCCTCAGGAAAGGCCAGTCCCCATTCGAATTCCTCGGGGGCCTCTCGGGATTCCTCTCCCGTCGATGCCGGGGCCTAAGACCTTGTGTGTAGTCGGGGCCGGAACCTGAGGATTCCTCTCCAGTGCTGACATGGATCTTGGGGTACTTCTGGAGTCTCCCCAGGGGAGTCAGTCCTCGTCTCGAATGCGGGCATGCACTTGCGCTTTCCTCCAGAGCGGTAGCAGCAGTGTCACGCAGTCCGCCGCGTGGATCAAAGGATCTATGGTTTTCCCTCGAGTCTTTCCCACGAGGCTTTCCCACGAGGCTTTCCCACAGGGCTGTCCCACGTGCACACCTGGTGGGAGTCGATCCTCGGCTTGAACTTCAACGCAGTGCAGGGAAAACAGGTTCCTCTGGAATGGACTGACACATCTGGGGGACTCTTGGAATGGTGGCACGACCCTGGAGCTCCTCTCGCCTTTCCTGTGGAGAGCGCCTCCTCTTGAGATGCGACGGGAACGCCGGGAATTCTTTCCCTACGAAACAGGGAAAGGATCCCTCATCTCGAGCTAGGAGGCGGAAACGGGGCTCCCCTGGATGTGTGCGGGACCCCACGTGCTTCCTCTCGAGTGGAGACGGGTATGTCGGGGAACTTCTTGAGTTGCAGCAAGGGTGTGAAGGACCCTTTGGAAGTTCCAGTGGTTAGAAGTGATTGGCCTCGAGAAGCCTCAGCGGAAATGGGCCTCATCTCGCCTGCAGGGCAAAACCTCCTGGATTTTCTCGAGTTGCGGCAGGTGCTCTCGACTTACGACGGGGACCTCAGGGACCCGCTCTGGTGGCCTCAGGAAAGGCTAGTCCCCATGCGAGTTCCTCGGGGGCCTCTCGGGATTCCTCTCCCGTCGATGCCGGGGCCTAAGACCTTGTGTGGAGTCGGGGCCGGAACCTGAGGATTCCTCTCCAGTGCTGACATGGATCTTGGGGTACTTCTGGAGTCTCCCCAGGGGAGTCAGTCCTCGTCTCGAATGCGGGCATGCACTTGCGCTTTCCTCCAGAGCGGTAGCAGCAGTGTCACGCAGTCCGCCGCGTGGATCAAAGGATCTATGGTTTTCCCTCGAGTCTTTCCCACGAGGCTTTCCCACGAGGCTTTCCCACAGGGCTGTCCAAGTGCACACGTGGTGGGAGTGGATCCTCGGCTTGAACGTCAAGGCAGTGCAGGGAAAACAGGTTCCTCTGGAATGGACTGACACATCTGGGGGACTCTTGGAATGGTGGCACGACCCTGGAGTTCCTCTCGCCTTTCCTGTGGAGAGCGCCTCCTCTTGAGATGCGACGGGAACGCCGGGAATTCTTTCCCTACGAAACAGGGAAAGGATCCCTCATCTCGAGCTACGAGGCGGAAACGGGGCTCCCCTGGATGTGTGCGGGACCCCACGTGCTTCCTCTCGAGTGGAGACGGGTATGTCGGGGAACTTCTTGAGTTGCAGCAAGGGTGTGAAGGACCCTTTGGAAGTTCCAGTGGTTAGACGTGATTAGCCTCGAGAAGCCTCAGCAGAAATGGGCCTCATCTCGCCTGGAGGGCAAAACCTCCTGGATTTTCTCGAGTTGCGGCAGGTGCTCTCGACTTACGACGGGGACCTCAGGGACCCGCTCTGGTGGCCTCAGGAAAGGCCAGTCCCCATGCGAGTTCCTCGGGGGCCTCTCGGGATTCCTCTCCCGTCGATGCCGGGGCCTAAGACCTTGTGTGGAGTCGGGGCCGGAACCTGAGGATTCCTCTCCAGTGCTGACATGGATCTTGGGGTACTTCTGGAGTCTCCCCAGGGGAGTCAGTCCTCGTCTCAAATGCGGGCATGCACTTGCGCTTTCCTCCAGAGCGGTAGCAGCAGTGTCACGCAGTCGGCCGCGTGGATCAAAGGATCTATGGTTTTCCATGGAGTCTTTCCCACGAGGCTTTCCCACGAGGCTTTCCCACAGGGCTGTCCCACGTGCACACGTGGTGGGAGTCGATCCTCGGCTTGAACTTCAAGACACTGCAGGGAAAACAGGTTCCTCTGGAATGGATTGACACATCTGGGCGACTCTTGGAATGGTGGCACGACCCTGGAGTTCCTCTCGCCTTTCCTGTGGAGAGCGCCTCCTCTTGAGATGCGACGAGAACGCCGGGAATTCTTTCCCTACGAAACAGGGAAAGGATCCCTCATCTCGAGCTAGGAGGCGGAAACGGGGCTCCCCTGGATGTGTGCGGGACCCCACGTGCTTCCTCTCGAGTGGAGACGGGTATGTCGGGAAACTTCTTGAGATGCAGCAAGGGTGTGAAGGACCCTATGGAAGTTCCAGTGGTTAGACGTGATTAGCCTCGAGAAGCCTCAGCGGAAATGGGCCTCATCTCGCCTGGAGGGCAAAACCTCCTGGATTTTCTCGAGTTGCGGCAGGTGCTCTCGACTTACGAAGGGGACCTCAGGGACCCGCTCTGGTGGCCTCAGGAAAGGCCAGTCCCCATGCGAGTTCCTCGGGGGCCTCTCGGGATTCCTCTCCCGTGGATGCCGGGGCCTAAGACCTTGTGTGGAGTCGGGGCCGGAACCTGAGGATTCCTCTCCAGTGCTGACATGGATCTTGGGGTACTTCTGGAGCCTCCACTGGGGAGTCAGTCCTCGTCTCGAATGCGGGCATGCACATGCGCTTTCCTCCAGAGCGGTAGCAGCAGTGTCACGCAGTCCGCCGCGTGGATCAAAGGATCTATGGTTTTCCCTCGAGTCTTTCCCACGAGGCTTTCCCACGAGGCTTTCCCACAGGGCTGTCCCACGTGCACACGTGGTGGGAGTCGATCCTCGGCTTGAACGTCAAGGCAGTGCAGGGAAAACAGGTTCCTCTGGAATGGACTGACACATCTGGGGGACTCTTGGAATGGTGGCACGACCCTGGAGTTCCCCTCGCCTTTCCTGTGGAGAGCGCCTCCTCTTGAGATGCGACGGGAACGCCGGGAATTCTTTCCCTACGAAACAGGGAAAGGATCCCTCATCTCGAGCTAGGAGGCGGAAACGGGGCTCCCCTGGATGTGTGCGGGACCCCACGTGCTTCCTCTCGAGTGGAGACGGGTATGTCGGGGAACTTCTTGAGATGCAGCAAGGATGTGAAGGACCCTTTGGAAGTTCCAGTGGTTAGACGTGATTAGCCTCGAGAAGCCTCATCAGAAATGGGCCTCATCTCGCCTGGAGGGCAAAACCTCCTGGATTTTCTCGAGTTGCGGCAGGTGCTCTCGACTTACGACGGGGACCTCAGGGACCCGCTCTGGTGGCCTCAGGAAAGGCTAGTCCCCATGCGGGTTCCTCGGGGGCCTCTCGGGATTCCTCTCCCGTCGATGCCGGGGCCTAAGACCTTGTGTGGAGTCGGGGCCGGAACCTGAGGATTCCTCTCCAGTGCTGACATGGATCTTGGGGTACTTCTGGAGTCTCCCCAGGGGAGTCAGTCCTCGTCTCGAATGCGGGCATGCACTTGCGCTTTCCTCCAGAGCGGTAGCAGCAGTGTCACGCAGTCCGCCGCGTGGATCAAAGGATCTATGGTTTTCCCTCGAGTCTTTCCCACGAGGCTTTCCCACGAGGCTTTCCCACAGGGCTGTCCCACGTGCACACGTGGTGGGAGTCGATCCTCGGCTTGAACGTCAAGGCAGTGCAGGGAAAACAGGTTCCTCTGGAATGGATGACACATCTGGGGGACTCTTGGAATGGTGTCACGACCCTGGAGTTCCTCTCGCCTTTCCTGTGGAGAGCGCCTCCTCTTGAGATGCGACGGGAACGCCGGGAATTCTTTCCCTACGAAACAGGGAAAGGATCCCTCATCTCGAGCTAGGAGGCGGAAACGGGGCTCCCCTGGATGTGTGCGGGACACCACGTGCTTCCTCTCGAGTGGAGACGGGTATGTCGGGGAACTTCTTGAGTTGCAGCAAGGGTGTGAAGGACCCTTTGGAAGTTCCAGTGGTTAGACGTGATTGGCCTCGAGAAGCCTCAGCGGAAATGGGCCTCATCTCGCCTGGAGGGCAAAACCTCCTGGATTTTCTCGAGTTGCGGCAGGTGCTCTCGACTTACGACGGGGACCTCAGGGACCCGCTCTGGTGGCCTCAGGAAAGGCCAGTCCCCATGCGAGTTCCACGGGGGCCTCTCGGAATTCCTCTCCCGTCGAGGCCGGGGCCTAAGACCTTGTGTGGAGTCGGGGCCGGAACCTGAGGATTCCTCTCCAGTGCTGACATGGATCTTGGGGTACTTCTGGAGTCTCCCCAGGGGAGTCAGTCCTCGTCTCGAATGCGGGCATGCACTTGCGCTTTCCTCCAGAGCGGTAGCAGCAGTGTCACTCAGTCCGCCGCGTGGATCAAAGGATCTATGGTTTTCCCTCGAGTCTTTCCCACGAGGCTTTCCCACGAGGCTTTCCCACAGGGCTGTCCAACGTGCACACGTGGTGGGAGTCGATCCTCGGCTTGAACGTCAAGGCAGTGCAGGGAAAACAGGTTCCTCGGGAATGGACTGACACATCTGGGGGACTCTTGGAATGGTGGCACGACCCTGGAGTTCCTCTCGCCTTTCCTGTGGAGAGCGCCTCCTCTTGAGATGCGACGGGAACGCCGGGAATTCTTTCCCTACCAAACAGGGAAAGGATCCCTCATCTCGAGCTAGGAGGCGGAAACGGGGCTCCCCTGGATGTGTGCGGGACCCACGTGCTTCGTCTCGAGTGGAGACGGTATGTCGGGGAACTTCTTGAGTTGCAGCAAGGGTGTGAATGACCCTTTGGAAGTTCAGTGGTTAGACGTGATTAGCCTGGAGAAGCCTCAGCGGAAATGGGCCTCATCTCACCTGGAGGGCAAAACATCCTGGATATTCTCGAGTTGCGGCAGGTGCTCTCGACTTACGACGGGGACCTCAGGGACCCGCTCTGGTGGCCTCAGGAAAGGCCAGTCCCCAAGCGAGTTCTTCGGGAGCCTCTCGGGATTCCTCTCCCGTCGATGCCGGGGCCTAAGACCTTGTGTGGAGTCGGGGCCGGAACCTGAGGATTCCTCTCCAGTGCTGACATGGATCTTGGGGTACTTCTGGAGTCTCCCCAGGGGAGTCAGTCCTCGTCTCGAATGCGGGCATGCACTTGCGCTTTCCTCCAGAGCGGTAGCAGCAGTGTCACGCAGTCGGCCGCGTGGATCAAAGGATCTATGGTTTTCCATGGAGTCTTTCCCACGAGGCTTTCCCACGAGGCTTTCCCACAGGGCTGTCCCACGTGCACACGTGGTGGGAGTCGATCCTCGGCTTGAACTTCAAGACACTGCAGGGAAAACAGGTTCCTCTGGAATGGATTGACACATCTGGGTGACTCTTGGAATGGTGGCACGACCCTGGAGTTCCTCTCGCCTTTCCTGTGGAGAGCGCCTCCTCTTGAGATGCGACGAGAACGCCGGGAATTCTTTCCCTACGAAACAGGGAAAGGATCCCTCATCTCGAGCTAGGAGGCGGAAACGGGGCTCCCCTGGATGTGTGCGGGACCCCACGTGCTTCCTCTCGAGTGGAGACGGGTATGTCGGGAAACTTCTTGAGATGCAGCAAGGGTGTGAAGGACCCTATGGAAGTTCCAGTGGTTAGACGTGATTAGCCTCGAGAAGCCTCAGCGGAAATGGGCCTCATCTCGCCTGGAGGGCAAAACCTCCTGGATTTTCTCGAGTTGCGGCAGGTGCTCTCGACTTACGAAGGGGACCTCAGGGACACGCTCTGGTGGCCTCAGGAAAGGCCAGTCCCCATGCGAGTTCCTCGGGGGCCTCTCGGGATTCCTCTCCCGTGGATTCCGGGGCCTAAGACCTTGTGTGGAGTCGGGACCGGAACCTGAGGATTCCTCTCCAGTGCTGACATGGATCTTGGGGTACTTCTGGAGCCTCCACTGGGGAGTCAGTCCTCGTCTCGAATGCGGGCATGCACATGCGCTTTCCTCCAGAGCGGTAGCAGCAGTGTCACGCAGTCCGCCGCGTGGATCAAAGGATCTATGGTTTTCCCTCGAGTCTTTCCCACGAGGCTTTCCCACGAGGCTTTCCCACAGGGCTGTCCCACGTGCACACGTGGTGGGAGTCGATCCTCGGCTTGAACGTCAAGGCAGTGCAGGGAAAACAGGTTCCTCTGGAATGGACTGACACATCTGGGGGACTCTTGGAATGGTGGCACGACCCTGGAGTTCCCCTCGCCTTTCCTGTGGAGAGCGCCTCCTCTTGAGATGCGACGGGAACGCCGGGAATTCTTTCCCTACGAAACAGGGAAAGGATCCCTCATCTCGAGCTAGGAGGCGGAAACGGGGCTCCCCTGGATGTGTGCGGGACCCCACGTGCTTCCTCTCGAGTGGAGACGGGTATGTCGGGGAACTTCTTGAGATGCAGCAAGGATGTGAAGGACCCTTTGGAAGTTCCAGTGGTTAGACGTGATTAGCCTCGAGAAGCCTCATCAGAAATGGGCCTCATCTCGCCTGGAGGGCAAAACCTCCTGGATTTTCTCGAGTTGCGGCAGGTGCTCTCGACTTACGACGGGGACCTCAGGGACCCGCTCTGGTGGCCTCAGGAAAGGCTAGTCCCCATGCGGGTTCCTCGGGGGCCTCTCGGGATTCCTCTCCCGTCGATGCCGGGGCCTAAGACCTTGTGTGGAGTCGGGGCCGGAACCTGAGGATTCCTCTCCAGTGCTGACATGGATCTTGGGGTACTTCTGGAGTCTCCCCAGGGGAGTCAGTCCTCGTCTCGAATGCGGGCATGCACTTGCGCTTTCCTCCAGAGCGGTAGCAGCAGTGTCACGCAGTCCGCCGCGTGGATCAAAGGATCTATGGTTTTCCCTCGAGTCTTTCCCACGAGGCTTTCCCACGAGGCTTTCCCACGAGGCTTTCCCATAGGGCTGTCCCACGTGCACACGTGGTGGGAGTCGATCCTCGGCTTGAACGTCAAGGCAGTGAAGGGAAAACAGGTTCCTCTGGAATGGACTGACACATCTGGGGGACTCTTGGAATGGTGGCACGACCCTGGAGTTCCTCTCGCCTTTCCTGTGGAGAGCGCCTCCTCTTGAGATGCGACGGGAACGCCGGGAATTCTTTCCCTACGAAACAGGGAAAGGATCCCTCATCTCGAGCTAGGAGGCGGAAACGGGGCTCCCCTGGATGTGTGCGGGACCCCACGTGCTTCCTCTCGAGTGGAGACGGGTATGTCGGGGAAATTCTTGAGTTGCAACAAGGGTGTGAAGGACCCTTTGGAAGTTCCAGTGGTTAGACGTGATTAGCCTCGAGAAGCCTCAGCGGAAATGGGCCTCATCTCGCCTGGAGGGCAAAACCTCCTGAATTTTCTCGAGTTGCGGCAGGTGCTCTCGACTTACGATGGGGACCTCAGGGACCCGCTCTCGTGGCCTCAGGAAAGGCCAGTCCCCATGCGAGTTCCTCGGGGGCCTCTCGGCATTCCTCTCCCGTCGATGCCGGGGCCTAAGACCTTGTGTGGAGTCGGGGCCGGAACCTGAGGATTCCTCTCCAGTGCTGACATGGATCTTGGGGTACTTCTGGAGTCTCCCCAGGGGAGTCAGTCCTCGTCTCGAATGCGGGCATGCACTTGCGCTTTCCTCCAGAGCGGTAGCAGCAGTGTCACGCAGTCCGCCGCGTGGATCAAAGGATCTATGGTTTTCCCTCGAGTCTTTCCCACGAGGCTTTCCCACGAGGCTTTCCCACGAGGCTTTCCCATAGGGCTGTCCCACAGGGCTGTCCCACGTGCACACGTGGTGGGAGTCGATCCTCGGCTTGAATGTCAAGGCAGTGAAGGGAAAACAGGTTCCTCTGGAATGGACTGACACATCTGGGGGACTCTTGGAATGGTGGCACGACCCTGGAGTTCCTCTCGCCTTTCCTGTGGAGAGCGCCTCCTCTTGAGATGCGACGGGAACGCCGGGAATTCTTTCCCTACGAAACAGGGAAAGGATCCCTCATCTCGAGCTAGGAGGCGGAAACGTGGCTCCCCTGGATGTGTGCCGGACCCCACGTGCTTCCTCTCGAGTGGAGACGTGTATGTCGGGGAACTTCTTGAGTTGCAGCAAGGGTGTGAAGCACCCTTTGGAAGTTCCAGTGGTTAGATGTGATTGGCTTCGTGAAGCCTCAGCGGAAATGGGCCTCATCTCGCCTGGAGGGCAAAACCTCCTGGATTTTCTCGAGTTGCGGCAGGTGCTCTCGATTACGACGGGGACCTCAGGGACCCGCTCTGGTGGCCTCAGGAAAGGCCAGTCCCGATGCGAGTTCCTCGGGGGCCTCTGGGGATTCCTCTCCCATCGATGCCGGTGCCTAAGACCTTGTGTGGAGTCGGGGCCGGAACCTGAGGATTCCTCTCCAGTGCTGACATGGATCTTGGGGTATTTCTGTTGTCTCCCCAGGAGAGTCAGTCCTCGTCTCGAATGCGGGCATGCACTTGCCATTTCCTCCAGAGCGGTAGCAGCAGTGTCACGCAGTCCGCCGCGTGGATCAAAGGATCTATGGTTTTCCCTCGAGTCTTTCAAACGAGGCTTTCCCACGAGGCTTTCCCACAGGGCTGTCCCACGTGCATACGTGGTGGGAGTCAATCCTCGGCTTGAACGTCAAGGCAGTGCAGGGAAAACAGGTTACTCTGGAATGGACTGACACATCTGGGGGACTCTTGGAATGGTGGCACGACCCTTCAGTTCCTCTCGCCTTTCCTGTGGAGAGCGCCTCCTCTTGAGATGCGACCGGATCGCCGGGATTTCTTTCCCTTCGAAACAGGGAAAGGATCCCTCATCTCGAGCTAGGAGGCGGAAACGGGGCTCCCCTGGATGTGTGCGGGAAACCACGTGCTTCCTCTCGAGTGGAGACGGGTATGTCGGGGAACTTCTTGAGTTGCAGCAATGGGGTGAAGGACCCTTTGGAAGTTCCAGTGGTTAGATGTGATTGGCCTCGAGAAGCCTCAGCGGAAATGGGCCTCATCTCGCCTGGAGGGCAAAACCTCCTGGATTTTCTCGAGTTGCGGCAGGTGCTCTCGACTTACGACGGGGACCTCAGGGAACCGCTCTGGTGGCCTCAGGAAAGGCCAGTCCAAATGCGAGTTCCTCGGGGGCCTCTCGGGATTCCTCTCCCGTCGATGCCAGGGCCTAAGACCTTGTGTGGAGTCGGGGCCGGAACCTGAGGATTCTTCTTCAGTGCTGACATGGACCTTGGGGTACTTCTGGAGTCTCCCCAGGGGAGTCAGTCCTCGTCTCGAATGCGGGCATGCACTTGCGCTTTCCTCCAGAGCGGTAGCAGCAGTGTCACGCAGTCCGCCGCGTGGATCAAAGGATCTATGGTTTTCCCTCGAGTCTTTCCCACGAGGCTTTCCCACGAGGCTTTCCCACAGGGCTGTCCCACGTGCACACGTGGTGGGAATCGATCCTCGGCTTGAACGTCAAGGCAGTGCAGGGAAAACAGGTTCCTCTGGAATGGACTGACACATCTGGGGGACTCTTGGAATGGTGGCACGACCCTGGAGTTCCTCTCGCCTTTCCTGTGGAGAGCGCCTCCTCTTGAGTTGCGACGGGAACGCCGGGAATTCTTTCCCTACCAAACAGGGAAAGGATCCCTCATCTCGAGCTAGGAGGCGGAAACGGGGCTCCCCTGGATGTGTGCGGGACACCACGTGCTTCCTCTCGAGTGCAGATGGGTATGTCGGGGAACTTCTTGAGTTGCAGCAAGGGTGTGAAGGACCCTTTGGAAGTTCCAGTGGTTAGATGTGATTGGCCTCGAGAAGCCTCAGCGGAAATGGGCCTCATCTCGCCTGGAGGGCAAAACCTCCTGTATTTTCTCGAGTTGCGGCAGGTGCTCTCGACTTACGACGGGGACCTCAGGGACCCGCTCTGGTGGCCTCAGGAAAGGCCAGTCCCCATGCGAGTTCCTCGGGGGCCTCTCGGGATTCCTCTCCCGTCGATGCCGGGGCCTAAGACCTTGTGTGGAGTCGGGGCCGGAACCTGAGGATTCCTCTCCAGTGCTGACATGGATCTTGGAGTACTTCTGGAGTCTCCCCAGGGGAGTCAGTCCTCGTCTCGAATGCGGGCATGCACTTACGCTTTCCTCCAGAGCGGTAGCAGCAGTGTCACGCAGTCCGCCGCGTGGATCAAAGGATCTATGGTTTTCCCTCGAGTCTTTCCCACGAGGTTTTCCCACGAGGCTTTCCCACAGGGCTGTCCCACGTGCACACGTGGTGGGAGTCGATCCTCGGCTTGAACGTCAAGGCAGTGCAGGGAAAACAGGTTCCTCTGGAATGGACTGACACATCTGGGGGACTCTTGGAATGGTGTCTTGACCCTGGAGTTCCTCTCGCCTTTCCTGTGGAGAGCGCCTCCTCTTGAGATGCGACGGGAACGCCGGGAATTCTTTCCCTACGAAACAGGGAAAGGATCCCTCATCTCGAGCTAGGAGACGGAAACGGGGCTCCCCTGGATGTGTGCGGGACCCCACGTGCTTCCTCTCGAGTGCAGACGGGTATGTCGGGGAACTTCTTGAGTTGCAGCAATGGTGTGAAGGACCCTTTGGAAGTTCCAGTGGTTAGACGTGATTAGCCTCGAGAAGCCTCAGTGGAAATGGGCCTCATCTCGCCTGGAGGGCAAAACCTCCTAGATTTTCTCGAGTTGCGGCAGGTGCTCTCGACTTACGACGGGGACCTCAGGGACCCGCTCTGGTGGCCTCAGGAAAGGCCAGTCCCCATGCGAGTTCCTCGGGGGCCTCTCGGGATTCCTCTCCCGTCGATGCCGGGGCCTAAGACCTTGTGTGGAGTCGAGCCCGGAACCTGAGGATTCCTCTCCAGTGCTGACATGGATCTTGGGGTACTTCTGGAGTCTCCCCAGGGGAGTCAGTCCTCCTCTCGAATGCGGACATGCACTTGCGCTTTCCTCCAGAGCGGTAGCAGCAGTGACACGCAGTCCGCCGCGTGGATCAAAGGATCTATGGTTTTCCCTCGAGTCTTTCCCACGAGGCTTTCCTACGAGGCTTTCCCACAGGACTCTCCCACGTGCACAGGTGGTGGGAGTCGATCCTCGGCTTGAACGTCAAGGCCGTGCAGGGAAAACAGGTTCCTCTGGAATGGACTGACACATCTGGGGGACTCTTGGAATGGTGGCACGACCCTGGAGTTCCTCTCGCCTTTCCTGTGGAGAGCGCCTCCTCTTGAGATGCGACGGGAACGCCGGGAATTCTTTCCCTACGAAACAGGGAAAGGATCACTCATCTCGAGCTAGGAGGCGGAAACGGGGCTCCCCTGGTGGTGTGCGGGACACCACGTGCTTCCTCTCGAGTGGAGACGGGTATGTCGGGGAACTTCTTGAGTTGAAGCAAGGGTGTGAAGGACCCTTTGGAAGTTCCAGTGGTTAGATGTGATTGGCCTCGAGAAGCCTCAGCGGAAATGGGCCTCATCTCGCCTGGAGGGCAAAACCTCCTGGATTTTCTCGAGTTGCGGCAGGTGTTCTCGACTTACGACGGGGACCTCAGGGACCCGCTCTGGTGGCCTCAGGAAAGGCCAGTCCCCATGCGAGTTCCACGGGGGCCTCTCGGCATTCCTCTCCCGTCGAGGCCGGGGCCTAAGACCTTGTGTGGAGTCGGGGCCGGAACCTGAGGATTCCTCTCCAGTGTTGACATGGATCTTGGGGTACTTCTGGAGTCTCCCCAGGGGAGTCAGTCCTCGTCTCGAATGCGGGCATGCACTTGCGCTTTCCTCCAGAGCGGTAGCAGCAGTGTCACGCAGTCTGCCGCGTGGATCAAAGGATCTATGGTTTTCCCTCGAGTCTTTCCCACGAGGCTTTCCACGAGGCTTTCCACAGGGCTGTCCCACGTGCACACGTGGTGGGAGTCGATCCTCGGCTTGAACGTCAAGGCAGTGCAGGGAAAACAGGTTCCTCTGGAATGGACTGACACATCTGGGGGACTCTTGGAATGGTGTCTCGACCCTGGAGTTCCTCTCGCCTTTCCTGTGGAGAGCGCCTCCTCTTGAGATGCGACGGGAACGCCGGGAATTCTTTCCCTACGAAACAGGGAAAGGATCCCTCATCTCGAGCTAGGAGGCGGAAACGGGGCTCCCCTGGATGTGTGCGGGACCCCACGTGCTTCCTCTCGAGTGCAGACGGGTATGTCGGGGAACTTCTTGAGTTGCAGCAATGGTGTGAAGGACCCTTTGGAAGTTCCAGTGGTTAGACGTGATTAGCCTCGAGAAGCCTCAGTGGAAATGGGCCTCATCTCGCCTGGAGGGCAAAACCTCCTGGATTTTCTCGAGTTGCGGCAGGTGCTCTCGACTTACGACGGGGACCTCAGGGACACGCTCTGGTGGCCTCAGGAAAGGCCAGTCCCCATGCGAGTTCCTCGGGGGCCTCTCGGGATTCCTCTCCCGTCGATGCCGGGGCCTAAGACCTTGTGTGGAGTCGAGCCCGGAACCTGAGGATTCCTCTCCAGTGCTGACATGGATCTTGGGGTACTTCTGGAGTCTCCCCAGGGGAGTCAGTCCTCGTCTCGAATGCGGGCATGCACTTGCGCTTTCCTCCAGAGCGGTAGCAGCAGTGTCACGCAGTCCGCCGCGTGGATCAAAGGATCTATGGTTTTCCCTCGAGTCTTTCCCACGAGTCTTTCCCACGAGGCTTTCCCACAGGGCTGTCCCACGTGCACACGTGGTGGGAGTCGATCCTCGGCTTGAACGTCAAGGCAGTGCAGGGAAAACAGGTTCCTCTGGAATGGACTGACACATCTGGGGGACTCTTGGAATGGTGTCTCGACCCTGGAGTTCCTCTCGCCTTTCCTGTGGAGAGCGCCTCCTCTTGAGATGCGACGGGAACGCCGGGAATTCTTTCCCTACGAAACAGGGAAAGGATCCCTCATCTCGAGCTAGGAGGTGGAAACGGGGCTCCCCTGAATGTGTGCGGGACCCCACGTGCTTCCTCTCGAGTGCAGACGGGTATGTCGGGGAACTTCTTGAGTTGCAGCAATGGTGTGAAGGACCCTTTGGAAGTTCCAGTGGTTAGACGTGATTAGCCTCGAGAAGCCTCAGTGGAAATGGGCCTCATCTCGCCTGGAGGGCAAAACCTCCTGGATTTTCTCGAGTTGCGGCAGGTGCTCTCGACTTACGACGGGGACCTCAGGGACACGCTCTGGTGGCCTCAGGAAAGGCCAGTCCCCATGCGAGTTCCTCGGGGGCCTCTCGGGATTCCTCTCCCGTCGATGCCGGGGCCTAAGACCTTGTGTGGAGTCGAGCCCGGAACCTGAGGATTCCTCTCCAGTGCTGACATGGATCTTGGGGTACTTCTGGAGTCTCCCCAGGGGAGTCAGTCCTCGTCTGGAATGCGGGCATGCACTTGCGCATTCCTCCAGAGCGGTAGCAGCAGTGTCACGCAGTCTGCCGCGTGGATCAAAGGATCTATGGTTTTCCCTCGAGTCTTTCCCACGAGGATTTCCCACGAGGCTTTCCGACAGGGCTGTCCCACGTGCACACGTGGTGGGAATCGATCCTCGGCTTGAACGTCAAGGCAGTGCAGGGAAAACAGGTTCCTCTGGAATGGACTGACACATCTCGGGGACTCTTGGAATGGTGTCACGACCCTGGAGTTCCTCTCGCCTTTCCTGTGGAGAGCGCCTCCTCTTGAGATGCGACGGGAACGCCGGGAATTCTTTACCTACAAAACAGGGAAAGGATCCCTCATCTCGAGCTAGGAGGCGGAAACGGGGCTCCCCTGGATGTGTGCGGGACCCCACGTGCTTCCTCTCGAGTGGAGACGGGTATGTCGGGGAACTTCTTGAGTTGCAGCAAGGGTGTGAAGGACCCTTTGGAAGTTCCAGTGGTTAGATGTGATTGGCCTCGAGAAGCCTCAGCGGAAATGGGCCTCATCTCGCCTGGAGGGCAAAACCTCCTGGATATTCTCGAGTTGCGGCAGGTGCTCTCGACTTACGACGGGGACCTCAGGAAACCGCTCTGGTGGCCTCAGGAAAGGCCAGTCCCCATGCGAGTTCCTCGGGGGCCTCTCGGGATTCCTCTCCCGTCGATGTCGGGGCCTAAGACCTTGTGTGGAGTCGGGGCCGGAACCTGAGGATTCCTCTCCAGTGCTGAAATGGATCTTGGGGTACTTCTGGAGTCTCCCCAGGGGAGTCAGTCCTCGTCTCGAATGCTGGCATGCACTTGCGCTTTCCTCCAGAGCGGTAGCAGCAGTGTCACGCAGTCCGCCGCGTGGATCAAAGGATCTATGGTTTTCCCTCGAGTCTTTTCCACGAGGCTTTCCCACGAGGCTTTCCCACAGGGCTGTGCCACGTGCACACGGGGTGGGAGTCGATCCTCGGCTTGAAACTCAAGGCAGTGCAGGGAAAACAGGTTCCTCTGGAATGGACTGACAAATCTGGGGGATTCTTGGAATGGTGTCACGACCCTGGAGTTCCTCTCCCTTTCCTGTGGAGAGCGCCTCCTCTTGAGATGCGACGGGAACGCCGGGAATTCTTTCCCTACGAAACAGGGAAAGGATCCCTCATCTCGAGCTAGGAGGCGGAAACGGGGCTCCCCTGGATGTGTGCGGGACCCACGTTCTTCCTCACGAGTGGAGACGGGTATGTCGGGGAACTTCTTGAGTTGCAGCAAGGGTGTCAAGGACCCTTTGGAAGTTCCAGTGGTTAGACATGGTTAGCCACGAGAAGCCTCAGCGGAAATGGGCCTCATCTCGCCTGGAGGGCAAAACCTCCTGGATTTTCTCGAGTTGCGGCAGGTGCTCTCGACTTACGACGGGGACCTCAGGGACCCGCTCTGGTGGCCTCAGGAAAGGCCAGTTCCGATGCGAGTTCTTCGGGGGCCTCTCAGGATTCCACTCCCGTCGATGCCGGGGCCTAAGACCTTGTGTGGAGTCGGGGCCGGAACCTGAGGATTCCTCTCCAGTGCTGACATGGATCTTGGGGTACTTCTGGAGTCTCCCCAGGGGAGTCAGTCCTCGTCTCGAATGCGGGCATGCACTTGCGCTTTCCTCCAGAGCGGTAGCAGCAGTGTCACGCAGTCCTCCGCGTGGATCAAAGGATCTATGGTTTTCCCTCGAGCCTTTCCCACGAGGCTTTCCCACGAGGCTTTCCCACAGGGCTGTCCCACGTGCACACGTGGTGGGAGTCAATCCTCGGCCTGAACGTCAAGGCAGTGCAGGGAAAACAGGTTCCTCTGGAATGGACTGACACATCTGGGGGACTCTTGGAATGGTGGCACGACCCTGGAGTTCCTCTCGCCTTTCCTGTGGAGAGCGCCTCCTCTTGAGATGCGACGGGAACGCCGGGAATTCTTTCCCTACGAAACAGGGAAAGGATCCCTCATCTCGAGCTAGGAGGCGGAAACGGGGCTCCCCTGGATGTGTGCGGGACACCACGTGCTTCCTCTCGAGTGGAGACGGGTATGTCGGGGAACTTCTTGAGTTGCAGCAAGGGTGTGAAGGACCCTTTGGAAGTTCCAGTGGTTAGATGTGATTGGCCTCGAGAAGCCTCAGCGGAAATGGGCCTCATCTCGCCTGGAGGGCAAAACCTCCTGGATTTTCTCGAGTTGCGGCAGGTGCTCTCGACTTACGACGGGGACCTCAGGGACCCGCTCTGGTGGCGTCAGGAAAGGCCAGTCCCCATGCGAGTTCCTCGGGGGCCTCTCAGGATTCCACTCCCGTCGATGCCGGGGCCTAAGACCTTGTGTGGAGTCGGGGCCGGAACCTGAGGATTCCTCTCCAGTGCTGACATGGATCTTGGGGTACTTCTGGAGTCTCTCCAGGGGAGTCAGTCCTCGTCTCGAATGCGGGCATGCACTTGCGCTTTCCTCCAGAGCGGTAGCAGCAGTGTCACGCAGTCCGCCGCGTGGATCAAAGGATCTGTGGTTTTCCCTCGAGTCTTTCCCACGAGGCTTTCCCACGAGGCTTTCCCACAGGGCTGTCCCACGTGCACACGTGGTGGGAGTCGATCCTCGGCTTGAACGTCAAGGCAGTGCAGGGAAAACAGGTTCCTCTGGAATGGACTGACACATCTGGGGGACTCTTGGAATGGTGGCACGACCCTGGAGTTCCTCTCGCCTTTCCTGTGGAGAGCGCCTCCTCTTGAGATGCGACGGGAACGCCGGGAATTCTTTCCCTACGAAACAGGGAAAGGATCCCTCATCTCGAGCTAGGAGGCGGAAACGGGGCTCCCCTGGATGTGTGCGGGACCCCACGTGCTTCCTCTCGAGTGGAGACGGGTATGTCGGTGACCTTCTTGAGTTGCAGCAAGGGTGTGAAGGACCCTTTGGAAGTTCCAGTGGTTAGATGTGATTGGCCTCGAGAAGCGTCAGCGGAAATGGGCCTCATCTCGCCTGGAGGGCAAAACCTCCGAGATTTTCTCGAGTTGCGGCATGTGCTCTCGACTTACGACGAGGACCTCAGGGACCCGCTTTGGTGGCCTCAGGAAAGGCCAGTCCCCATGCGAGTTCCTCTGGGAATTCCTCTCCCGTCGATGCCGGGGCCTAAGACCTTGTGTGGAGTCGGGGCCGGAACCTGAGGATTCCTCTCCAGTGCTGACATGGATCTTGGGGTACTTCTGGAGTCTCCCCAGGGGAGTCAGTCCTCGTCTCGAATGCGGGCATGCACTTGCGCTTTCCTCCAGAGCGGTAGCAGCAGTGTCACGCAGTCCGCCGCGTGGATCAAAGGATCTATGGTTTTCCCTCGAGTCTTTCCCACGAGGCTTTCCCACGAGGCTTTCCCACAGGGCTGTCCCACGTGCACACGTGGTGGGAGTCGATCCTCGGCTTGAACGTCAAGGCAGTGCAGGGAAAACAGGTTCCTCTGGAATGGACTGACACATCTGGGGGACTCTTGGAATGGTGGCACGACCCTGGAGTTCCTCTCGCCTTTCCTGTGGAGAGCGCCTCCTCTTGAGATGCGACGGGAACGCCGGGAATTCTTTCCCTACGAAACAGGGAAAGGATCCCTCATCTCGATCTAGGAGGCGGAAACGGGGCTCCCCTGGATGTGTGCGGGACACCACGTGCTTCCTCTCGAGTGGAGACGGGTATGTCGGGGAACTTCTTGAGTTGCAGCAAGGGTTTGAAGGACCCTTTGGAAGTTCCAGTGGTTAGATGTGATTGGCCTCGAGAAGCCTCAGCGGAAATGGGCCTCATCTCGCCTGGAGGGCAAAACCTCCTGGATTTTCTCGAGTTGCGGCAGGTGCTCTCGACTTAAGATGGGGACCTCAGGGACCCGCTCTGGTGGCCTCAGGAAAGGCCAGTCCCCATGCGAGTTCCTCGGGGGCCTCTCGGGATTCCTCTCCCGTCCATGCCGGGGCCTAAGACCTTGTGTGGAGTCGGGGCTGGAACCTGAGGATTCCTCTCCAGTGCTGACATGGATCTTGGGGTACTTCTGGAGTCTCCCCAGGGGAGTCAGTCCTCGTCTCGAATGCGGGCATGCACTTGCGCTTTCCTCCAGAGCGGTAGCAGCAGTGTCACGCAGTCCGCCGCGTGGATCAAAGGATCTATGGTTTTCCCTCGAGTCTTTCCCACGAGGCTTTCCCACGAGGCTTTCCCACAGGGCTGTCCCACGTGCACACGTGGTGGGAGTCGATCCTCGGCTTGAACGTCAAGGCAGTGCAGGGAAAACAGGTTCCTCTGGAATGGACTGACACATCTGGGGGACTCTTGGAATGGTGTCACGACCCTGGAGTTCCTCTCGCCTTTCCTGTGGAGAGCGCCTCCTCTTGAGATGCGACGGGAACGCCGGGAATTCTTTCCCTACGAAACAGGGAAAGGATCCCTCATCTCGAGCTAGGAGGCGGAAACGGGGCTCCCCTGGATGTGTGCGGGACACCACGTGCTTCCTCTCGAGTGGAGACGGGTATGTCGGGGAACTTCTTGAGTTGCAGCAAGGGTGTGAAGGACCCTTTGGAAGTTCCAGTGGTTAGACGTGATTGGCCTCGAGAAGCCTCAGCGGAAATGGGCCTCATCTCGCCTGGAGGGCAAAACCTCCTGGATTTTCTCGAGTTGCGGCAGGTGCTCTCGACTTACGACGGGGACCTCAGGGACCCGCTCTGGTGGCCTCAGGAAAGGCCAGTCCCCATGCGAGTTCCACGGGGGCCTCTCGGAATTCCTCTCCCGTCGAGGCCGGGGCCTAAGACCTTGTGTGGAGTCGGGGCCGGAACCTGAGGATTCCTCTCCAGTGCTGACATGGATCTTGGGGTACTTCTGGAGTCTCCCCAGGGGAGTCAGTCCTCGTCTCGAATGCGGGCATGCACTTGCGCTTTCCTCCAGAGCGGTAGCAGCAGTGTCACGCAGTCCGCCGCGTGGATCAAAGGATCTATGGTTTTCCCTCGAGTCTTTCCCACGAGGCTTTCCCACGAGGCTTTCCCACAGGGCTGTCCCACGTGCACACGTGGTGGGAGTCGATCCTCGGCTTGAACGTCAAGGCAGTGCAGGGAAAACAGGTTCCTCTGGAATGGACTGACACATCTGGGGGACTCTTGGAATGGTGGCACGACCCTGGAGTTCCTCTCGCCTTTCCTGTGGAGAGCGCCTCCTCTTGAGATGCGACGGGAACGCCGGGAATTCTTTCCCTACGAAACAGGGAAAGGATCCCTCATCTCGAGCTAGGAGGCGGAAACGGGGCTCCCCTGGATGTGTGCGGGACACCACGTGCTTCCTCTCGAGTGGAGACGGGTATGTCGGGGAACTTCTTGAGTTGCAGCAAGGGTTTGAAGGACCCTTTGGAAGTTCCAGTGGTTAGATGTGATTGGCCTCGAGAAGCCTCAGCGGAAATGGGCCTCATCTCGCCTGGAGGGCAAAACCTCCTGGATTTTCTCGAGTTGCGGCAGGTGCTCTCGACTTAAGATGGGGACCTCAGGGACCCGCTCTGGTGGCCTCAGGAAAGGCCAGTCCCCATGCGAGTTCCTCGGGGGCCTCTCGGGATTCCTCTCCCGTCCATGCCGGGGCCTAAGACCTTGTGTGGAGTCGGGGCTGGAACCTGAGGATTCCTCTCCAGTGCTGACATGGATCTTGGGGTACTTCTGGAGTCTCCCCAGGGGAGTCAGTCCTCGTCTCGAATGCGGGCATGCACTTGCGCTTTCCTCCAGAGCGGTAGCAGCAGTGTCACGCAGTCCGCCGCGTGGATCAAAGGATCTATGGTTTTCCCTCGAGTCTTTCCCACGAGGCTTTCCCACGAGGCTTTCCCACAGGGCTGTCCCACGTGCACACGTGGTGGGAGTCGATCCTCGGCTTGAACGTCAAGGCAGTGCAGGGAAAACAGGTTCCTCTGGAATGGACTGACACATCTGGGGGACTCTTGGAATGGTGTCACGACCCTGGAGTTCCTCTCGCCTTTCCTGTGGAGAGCGCCTCCTCTTGAGATGCGACGGGAACGCCGGGAATTCTTTCCCTACGAAACAGGGAAAGGATCCCTCATCTCGAGCTAGGAGGCGGAAACGGGGCTCCCCTGGATGTGTGCGGGACACCACGTGCTTCCTCTCGAGTGGAGACGGGTATGTCGGGGAACTTCTTGAGTTGCAGCAAGGGTGTGAAGGACCCTTTGGAAGTTCCAGTGGTTAGACGTGATTGGCCTCGAGAAGCCTCAGCGGAAATGGGCCTCATCTCGCCTGGAGGGCAAAACCTCCTGGATTTTCTCGAGTTGCGGCAGGTGCTCTCGACTTACGACGGGGACCTCAGGGACCCGCTCTGGTGGCCTCAGGAAAGGCCAGTCCCCATGCGAGTTCCACGGGGGCCTCTGTGGATTCCTCTCCCGTCGAGGCCGGGGCCTAAGACCTTGTGTGGAGTCGGGGCCGGAACCTGAGGATTCCTCTCCAGTGCTGACATGGATCTTGGGGTACTTCTGGAGTCTCCCCAGGGGAGTCAGTCCTCGTCTCGAATGCGGGCATGCACTTGCGCTTTCCTCCAGAGCGGTAGCAGCAGTGTCACGCAGTCCGCCGCGTGGATCAAAGGATCTATGGTTTTCCCTCGAGTCTTTCCCACGAGGCTTTCCCACGAGGCTTTCCCACAGGGCTGTCCAACGTGCACACGTGGTGGGAGTCGATCCTCGGCTTGAACGTCAACGCAGTGCAGGGAAAACAGATTCCTCTGGAATGGACTGACACATCTGGGGGACTCTTGGAATGGTGGCACGACCCTGGAGTTCCTCTCGCCTTTCCTGTGGAGAGCGCCTCCTCTTGAGATGCGACGGGAACGCCGGGAATTCTTTCCCTACGAAACAGGGAAAGGATCCCTCATCTCGAGCTAGGAGGCGGGAACGGGGCTCCCCTGGATGTGTGCGGGACCCCACGTGCTTCCTCTCGAGTGGAGACGTGTATGTCGGGGAACTTCTTGAGTTGCAGCAAGGGTGTGAATGACCCTTTGGAAGTTCCAGTGGTTAGACGTGATTAGCCTCGAGAAGCCTCAGCGGAAATGGGCCTCATCTCGTCTGGAGGGCAAAACCTCCTGGATTTTCTCGAGTTGCGGCAGGTGCTCTCGACTTACGACGGGGACCTCAGGGACCCGCTCTGGTGGCCTCAGGAAAGGCCAGTCCCCATGCGAGTTCCACGGGGGCCTCTCGGAATTCCTCTCCCGTCGAGGCCGGGGCCTAAGACCTTGTGTGGAGTCGGGGCCGGAACCTGAGGATTCCTCTCCAGTGCTGACATGGATCTTGGGGTACTTCTGGAGTCTCCCCAGGGGAGTCAGTCCTCGTCTCGAATGCGGGCATGCACTTGCGCTTTCCTCCAGAGCGGTAGCAGCAGTGTCACGCAGTCCGCCGCGTGGATCAAAGGATCTATGGTTTTCCCTCGAGTCTTTCCCACGAGGCTTTCCCACGAGGCTTTCCCACAGGGCTGTCCCACGTGCACACGTGGTGGGAGTCGATCCTCGGCTTGAACGTCAAGGCAGTGCAGGGAAAACAGGTTCCTCTGGAATGGACTGACACATCTGGGGGACTCTTGGAATGGTGGCACGACCCTGGAGTTCCTCTCGCCTTTCCTGTGGAGAGCGCCTCCTCTTGAGATGCGACGGGAACGCCGGGAATTCTTTCCCTACGAAACAGGGAAAGGATCCCTCATCTCGAGCTAGGAGGCGGAAACGGGGCTCCCCTGGATGTGTGCGGGACACCACGTGCTTCCTCTCGAGTGGAGACGGGTATGTCGGGGAACTTCTTGAGTTGCAGCAAGGGTTTGAAGGACCCTTTGGAAGTTCCAGTGGTTAGATGTGATTGGCCTCGAGAAGCCTCAGCGGAAATGGGCCTCATCTCGCCTGGAGGGCAAAACCTCCTGGATTTTCTCGAGTTGCGGCAGGTGCTCTCGACTTAAGATGGGGACCTCAGGGACCCGCTCTGGTGGCCTCAGGAAAGGCCAGTCCCCATGCGAGTTCCTCGGGGGCCTCTCGGGATTCCTCTCCCGTCCATGCCGGGGCCTAAGACCTTGTGTGGAGTCGGGGCTGGAACCTGAGGATTCCTCTCCAGTGCTGACATGGATCTTGGGGTACTTCTGGAGTCTCCCCAGGGGAGTCAGTCCTCGTCTCGAATGCGGGCATGCACTTGCGCTTTCCTCCAGAGCGGTAGCAGCAGTGTCACGCAGTCCGCCGCGTGGATCAAAGGATCTATGGTTTTCCCTCGAGTCTTTCCCACGAGGCTTTCCCACGAGGCTTTCCCACAGGGCTGTCCCACGTGCACACGTGGTGGGAGTCGATCCTCGGCTTGAACGTCAAGGCAGTGCAGGGAAAACAGGTTTCTCTGGAATGGACTGACACATCTGGGGGACTCTTGGAATGGTGTCACGACCCTGGAGTTCCTCTCGCCTTTCCTGTGGAGAGCGCCTCCTCTTGAGATGCGACGGGAACGCCGGGAATTCTTTCCCTACGAAACAGGGAAAGGATCCCTCATCTCGAGCTAGGAGGCGGAAACGGGGCTCCCCTGGATGTGTGCGGGACACCACGTGCTTCCTCTCGAGTGGAGACGGGTATGTCGGGGAACTTCTTGAGTTGCAGCAAGGGTGTGAAGGACCCTTTGGAAGTTCCAGTGGTTAGACGTGATTGGCCTCGAGAAGCCTCAGCGGAAATGGGCCTCATCTCGCCTGGAGGGCAAAACCTCCTGGATTTTCTCGAGTTGCGGCAGGTGCTCTCGACTTACGACGGGGACCTCAGGGACCCGCTCTGGTGGCCTCAGGAAAGGCCAGTCCCCATGCGAGTTCCACGGGGGCCTCTGTGGATTCCTCTCCCGTCGAGGCCGGGGCCTAAGACCTTGTGTGGAGTCGGGGCCGGAACCTGAGGATTCCTCTCCAGTGCTGACATGGATCTTGGGGTACTTCTGGAGTCTCCCCAGGGGAGTCAGTCCTCGTCTCGAATGCGGGCATGCACTTGCGCTTTCCTCCAGAGCGGTAGCAGCAGTGTCACGCAGTCCGCCGCGTGGATCAAAGGATCTATGGTTTTCCCTCGAGTCTTTCCCACGAGGCTTTCCCACGAGGCTTTCCCACAGGGCTGTCCAACGTGCACACGTGGTGGGAGTCGATCCTCGGCTTGAACGTCAACGCAGTGCAGGGAAAACAGATTCCTCTGGAATGGACTGACACATCTGGGGGACTCTTGGAATGGTGGCACGACCCTGGAGTTCCTCTCGCCTTTCCTGTGGAGAGCGCCTCCTCTTGAGATGCGACGGGAACGCCGGGAATTCTTTCCCTACGAAACAGGGAAAGGATCCCTCATCTCGAGCTAGGAGGCGGGAACGGGGCTCCCCTGGATGTGTGCGGGACCCCACGTGCTTCCTCTCGAGTGGAGACGTGTATGTCGGGGAACTTCTTGAGTTGCAGCAAGGGTGTGAATGACCCTTTGGAAGTTCCAGTGGTTAGACGTGATTAGCCTCGAGAAGCCTCAGCGGAAATGGGCCTCATCTCGTCTGGAGGGCAAAACCTCCTGGATTTTCTCGAGTTGCGGCAGGTGCTCTCGACTTACGACGGGGACCTCAGGGACCCGCTCTGGTGGCCTCAGGAAAGGCCAGTCCCCATGCGAGTTCCTCGGGGGCCTCTCGGGATTCCTCTCCCGTCGATGCCGGGGCCTAAGACCTTGTGTGGAGTCGGAGCCGGAACCTGAGGATTCCTCTCCAGTGCTGACATGGATCTTGGGGTACTTCTGAAGTCTCCCCAGGGGAGTCAGTCCTCGTCTCGAATACGGGCATGCACTTGCGCTTTCCTCCAGAGCGGTAGCAGCAGTGTCACGCAGTCCGCCGCGTGGATCAAAGGATCTATGGTTTTCCTTCGAGTCTTTCCCACGAGGCTTTCCCACGAGGCTTTCCCACAGGGCTGTCCCACGTGCACACGTGGTGGGAGTCGATCCTCGGCTTAAACGTCAAGGCAGTGCAGGGAAAACAGGTTCCTCTGGAATGGACTGACACATCTGGGGGACTCTTGGAATGGTGGCACGACCCTGGAGTTCCTCTCGCCTTTCCTGTGGAGAGCGCCTCCTCTTGAGATGCGACTGGAACGCCGGGAATTCTTTCCCTATGAATCAGGGAAAGGATCCCTCATCTCGAGCTAGGAGGCGGAAACGGGGCTCCCCTGGATGTGTGCGGGACACCACGTGCTTCCTCTCGAGTGGAGACGGGTATGTCGGGGAACTTCTTGAGTTGCAGCAAGGGTGTGAAGGACCCTTTGGAAGTTCCAGTGGTTAGACGTGATTGGCCTCGAGAAACCTCAGTGGAAATGGGCCTCATCTCGCCTGGAGGGCAAAACATCCTGGATTTTCTCGAGTTGCGGCAGGTGCTCTCGACTTACGACGGGGACCTCAGGGACCCGCTCTGGTGGCCTCAGGAAAGGCCAGTCCCCAAGCGACTTCTTCGGGGGCCTCTCGGGATTCCTCTCCCGTCGGTGCCGGGGCCTAAGACCTTGTGTGGAGTCGGGGCCGGAACCTGAGGATTCCTCTCCAGTGCTGACATGGATCTTGGGGTACTTCTGGAGTCTCCCCAGGGGAGTCAGTCCTCGTCTCGAATGCGGTCATGCACTTGCGCTTTCCTCCAGAGCGGTAGCAGCAGTGTCACGCAGTCCGCCGCGTGGATCAAAGGATCTATGGTTTTCCCTCGAGTCTTTCCCACGAGGCTTTCCCACGAGGCTTTCCCACAGGGCTGTCCCACGTGCACACGTAGTGGGAGTCGATCCTCGGCTTGAACGTCAAGGCAGTGCAGGGAAAACAGGTTCCTCTGGTATGGACTGACACATCTGGGGGACTCTTGAAATGGTGGCATGTCCCTGGAGTTCCTCTCGCATTTCCTGTGGAGAGCGCCTCCTCTTGAGATGCGACGGGAACGCCGGGAATTCTTTCCCTACGAAACAGGGAAAGGATCCCTCATCTCGAGCTAGGAGGCGGAAACGGGGCTCCCCTGGATGTGTGCGGGACCCCACGTGCTTCCTCTCGAGTGCAGACGGGTTTGTCGGGGAACTTCTTGAGTTGCAGCAAGGGTGTGAAGGACCCTTTGGAAGTTCCAGTGGTTAGATGTGATTGGCCTCGAGAAGCCTCAGCGGAAATGGGCCTCATCTCGCCTGGAGGGCAAAACCTCCTGGATTTTCTCGAGTTGCGGCAGGTGCTCTCGACTTACGACGGGGACCTCAGGGACCCGCTCTGGTGGCCTCAGGAAAGGCCAGTACCCATGCGAGTCCCTCGGGGGCCTCTCGGGATTCCTCTCCCGTCGATGCCGGTGCCTAAGACCTTGTGTGGAGTCGGGGCCGGAACCTGAGGATTCCTCTCCAGTGCTGACATGGATCTTGGGGTACTTCTGGAGTCTCCCCAGGGGAGTCAGTCCTCGTGTCGAATGCGGGCATGCACTTGAGCTTTCCTCCAGAGCGGTAGCAGCAGTGTCACGCAGTCCGCCGCGTGGATCAAAGGATCTATGGTTTTCCCTCGAGTCTTTCCCACGAGGCTTTCCCACGAGGCTTTCCCACAGGGCTGTCCCACGTGCACACGTGGTGGGAGTCGATCCTCGGCTTGAACGTCAAGGCAGTGCAGGGAAAACAGGTTCCTCTGGAATGGACTGACACATCTGGGGGACTCTTGGAATGGTGGCATGACCCTGGAGTTCCTCTCGCCTTACCTGTGGAGAGCCCCTCCTCTTGAGATGCGACGGGAACGCCGGGAATTCTTTCCCTACGAAACAGGGAAAGGATCCCTCATCTCGAGCTAGGAGGCGGAAACGGGGCTACCCTGGATGTGTGCGGGACACCACGTGCTTCCTCTCGAGTGCAGACGGGTATGTCGGGGAACTTCTTGAGTTGCAGCAAGGGTGTGAAGGACCCTTTGGAAGTTCCAGTGGTTAGATGTGATTGGCCTCGAGAAGCCTCAGCGGAAATGGGCCTCATCTCGCCTGGAGGTGAAAACCTCCTGGATTTTCTCGAGTTGCGGCAGGTGCTCTCGACTTACGACGGGGACCTCAGGGACCCGCTCTGGTGGCCTCAGGAAAGGCCAGTCCCCATGCGAGTTCCTCGGGGGCCTCTCGGGATTCCTCTCCCGTTGATGCCGGGGCCTAAGACCTTGTGTGGAGTCGGGGCCGGAACTTGAGGATTCCTCTCCAGTGCTGACATGGATCTTGGGGTACTTCTGGAGTCTCCCCAGGGGAGTCAGTCCTCGTCTCGAATGCGGGCATGCACTTGCGCTTTCCTCCAGAGCGGTAGCAGCAGTGTCACGCAGTCCGCCGCGTGGATCAAAGGATCTATGGTTTTCCCTCGAGTCTTTCCCACGAGGCTTTCCCACGAGGCTTTCCCACAGGGCTGTCCCACGTGCACACGTGGTGGGAGTCGATCCTCGGCTTGAACGTCAACGCAGTGCAGGGAAAACAGATTCCTCTGGAATGGACTGACACATCTGGGGGACTCTTGGAATGGTGGCACGACCCTGGAGTTCCTCTCGCCTTTCCTGTGGAGAGCGCCTCCTCTTGAGATGCGACGGGAACGCCGGGAATTCTTTCCCTACGAAACAGGGAAAGGATCCCTCATCTCGAGCTAGGAGGCGGGAACGGGGCTCCCCTGGATGTGTGCGGGACCCCACGTGCTTCCTCTCGAGTGGAGACGTGTATGTCGGGGAACTTCTTGAGTTGCAGCAAGGGTGTGAATGACCCTTTGGAAGTTCCAGTGGTTAGACGTGATTAGCCTCGAGAAGCCTCAGCGGAAATGGGCCTCATCTCGTCTGGAGGGCAAAACCTCCTGGATTTTCTCGAGTTGCGGCAGGTGCTCTCGACTTACGACGGGGACCTCAGGGACCCGCTCTGGTGGCCTCAGGAAAGGCCAGTCCCCATGCGAGTTCCTCGGGGGCCTCTCGGGATTCCTCTCCCGTCGATGCCGGGGCCTAAGACCTTGTGTGGAGTCGGAGCCGGAACCTGAGGATTCCTCTCCAGTGCTGACATGGATCTTGGGGTACTTCTGAAGTCTCCCCAGGGGAGTCAGTCCTCGTCTCGAATACGGGCATGCACTTGCGCTTTCCTCCAGAGCGGTAGCAGCAGTGTCACGCAGTCCGCCGCGTGGATCAAAGGATCTATGGTTTTCCTTCGAGTCTTTCCCACGAGGCTTTCCCACGAGGCTTTCCCACAGGGCTGTCCCACGTGCACACGTGGTGGGAGTCGATCCTCGGCTTAAACGTCAAGGCAGTGCAGGGAAAACAGGTTCCTCTGGAATGGACTGACACATCTGGGGGACTCTTGGAATGGTGGCACGACCCTGGAGTTCCTCTCGCCTTTCCTGTGGAGAGCGCCTCCTCTTGAGATGCGACTGGAACGCCGGGAATTCTTTCCCTATGAAACAGGGAAAGGATCCCTCATCTCGAGCTAGGAGGCGGAAACGGGGCTCCCCTGGATGTGTGCGGGACACCACGTGCTTCCTCTCGAGTGGAGACGGGTATGTCGGGGAACTTCTTGAGTTGCAGCAAGGGTGTGAAGGACCCTTTGGAAGTTCCAGTGGTTAGACGTGATTGGCCTCGAGAAACCTCAGTGGAAATGGGCCTCATCTCGCCTGGAGGGCAAAACATCCTGGATTTTCTCGAGTTGCGGCAGGTGCTCTCGACTTACGACGGGGACCTCAGGAACCCGCTCTGGTGGCCTCAGGAAAGGCCAGTCCCCAAGCGAGTTCTTCGGGGGCCTCTCGGGATTCCTCTCCCGTCGGTGCCGGGGCCTAAGACCTTGTGTGGAGTCGGGGCCGGAACCTGAGGATTCCTCTCCAGTGCTGACATGGATCTTGGGGTACTTCTGGAGTCTCCCCAGGGGAGTCAGTCCTCGTCTCGAATGCGGTCATGCACTTGCGCTTTCCTCCAGAGCGGTAGCAGCAGTGTCACGCAGTCCGCCGCGTGGATCAAAGGATCTATGGTTTTCCCTCGAGTCTTTCCCACGAGGCTTTCCCACGAGGCTTTCCCACAGGGCTGTCCCACGTGCACACGTAGTGGGAGTCGATCCTCGGCTTGAACGTCAAGGCAGTGCAGGGAAAACAGGTTCCTCTGGAATGGACTGACACATCTGGGGGACTCTTGAAATGGTGGCATGTCCCTGGAGTTCCTCTCGCCTTTCCTGTGGAGAGCGCCTCCTCTTGAGATGCGACGGGAACGCCGGGAATTCTTTCCCTACGAAACAGGGAAAGGATCCCTCATGTCGAGCTAGGAGGCGGAAACGGGGCTCCCCTGGATGTGTGCGGGACCCCACGTGCTTCCTCTCGAGTGCAGACGGGTTTGTCGGGGAACTTCTTGAGTTGCAGCAAGGGTGTGAAGGACCCTTTGGAAGTTCCAGTGGTTAGATGTGATTGGCCTCGAGAAGCCTCAGCGGAAATGGGCCTCATCTCGCCTGGAGGGCAAAACCTCCTGGATTTTCTCGAGTTGCGGCAGGTGCTCTCGACTTACGACGGGGACCTCAGGGACCCGCTCTGGTGGCCTCAGGAAAGGCCAGTACCCATGCGAGTCCCTCGGGGGCCTCTCGGGATTCCTCTCCCGTCGATGCCGGTGCCTAAGACCTTGTGTGGAGTCGGGGCCGGAACCTGAGGATTCCTCTCCAGTGCTGACATGGATCTTGGGGTACTTCTGGAGTCTCCCCAGGGGAGTCAGTCCTCGTCTCGAATGCGGGCATGCACTTGCGCTTTCCTCCAGAGCGGTAGCAGCAGTGTCACGCAGTCCTCCCCGTGGATCAAAGGATCTATGGTTTTCCCTCGAGTCTTTCCCACGAGGCTTTCCCACGAGGCTTTCTCACAGGGCTGTCCCACGTGCACACGTGGTGGGAGTCGATCCTCGGCTTGAACGTCAAGGCAGTGCAGGGAAAACAGGTTCCTCTGGAATGGACTGACACATCTGGGGGACTCTTGGAATGGTGGCACGACCCTGGAGTTCCTCTCGCCTTTCCTGTGGAGAGCGTCTCCTCTTGAGATGCGACGGGAACGCCGGGAATTCTTTCCCTACGAAACAGGGAAAGGATCCCTCACTCGAGCCAGGGGGCGGAAACGGAGCTCCCCTGGATGTGTGCGGGACCCCACGTGCTTCCTCTCGAGTGGAGACGGTATGTCGGGGAACTTCTTGAGTTGCAGCAAGGGTGTGAAGGACCCTTTGGAAGTTCCAGTGGTTAGATGTGATTGGCCTCGAGAAGCCTCAGCGGAAATGGGCCTCATCTCGCCTGGAGGGCAAAACCTCCTGGATTTTCTCGTGTTGCGGCAGGTGCTCTCGGCTTACGATGGGGACCTCAGGGACCCGCTCTGGTGGCCTCAGGAAAGGCCAGTCCCCATGCGAGTTCCTCGGGGGCCTCTCGGGATTCCTCTCCCGTCCATGCCGGGGCCTAAGACCTTGTGTGGAGTCGGGGCTGGAACCTGAGGATTCCTCTCCAGTGCTGACATGGATCTTGGGGTACTTCTGGAGTCTCCCCAGGGAAGTCAGTCCTCGTCTCGAATGCGGGCATGCACTTGCGCTTTCCTCCAGAGCGGTAGCAGCAGTGTCACGCAGTCCTCCCCGTGGATCAAAGGATCTATGGTTTTCCCTCGAGTCTTTCCCACGAGGCTTTCCCACGAGGCTTTCCCACAGGGCTGTCCCACGTGCACACGTGGTGGGAGTCGATCCTCGGCTTGAACGTCAAGGCAGTGCAGGGAAAACAGGTTCCTCTGGAATGGACTGACACATCTGGGGGACTCTTGGAATGGTGGCACGACCCTGGAGTTCCTCTCGCCTTTCCTGTGGAGAGCGTCTCCTCTTGATATGCGACGGGAACGCCGGGAATTCTTTCCCTACGAAACAGGGAAAGGATCCCTCACTCGAGCCAGGGGGCGGAAACGGAGCTCCCCTGGATGTGTGCGGGACCCCACGTGCTTCCTCTCGAGTGGAGACGGTATGTCGGGGAACTTCTTGAGTTGCAGCAAGGTTGTGAAGGACCCTTTGGAAGTTCCAGTGGTTAGATGTGATTGGCCTCGAGAAGCCTCAGCGGAAATGGGCCTCATCTCGCCTGGAGGGCAAAACCTCCTGGATTTTCTCGAGTTGCGGCAGGTGCTCTCGACTTACGACGGGGACCTCAGGGACCCGCTCTGGTGGCCTCAGGAAAGGCCAGTCCCCATGCGAGTTCCTCGGGGGCCTCTCGGGATTCCTCTCCCGTCGATGCCGGTGCCTAAGACCTTGTGTGGAGTCGGGGCCGGAACCTGAGGATTCCTCTCCAGTGCTGACATGGATCTTGGGGTACTTCTGGAGTCTCCCCAGGGGAGTCAGTCCTCGTCTCGAATGCGGGCATGCACTTGCGCTTTCCTCCAGAGCGGTAGCAGCAGTGTCACGCAGTCCGCCGCGTGGATCAAAGGATCTATGGTTTTCCCTCGAGTCTTTCCCACGAGGCTTTCCCACGAGGCTTTCCCACAGGGCTGTCCCACGTGCACACGTGGTGGGAGTCGATCCTCGGCTTGAACGTCAAGGCAGTGCAGGGAAAACAGATTCCTCTGGAATGGACTGACACATCTGGGGGACTCTTGGAATGGTGGCACGACCCTGGAGTTCCTCTCGCCTTTCCTGTGGAGAGCGCCTCCTCTTGAGATGCGACGGGAACGCCGGGAATTCTTTCCCTACGAAACAGGGAAAGGATCCCTCATCTCGAGCTAGGAGGCGGGAACGGGGCTCCCCTGGATGTGTGCGGGACCCCACGTGCTTCCTCTCGAATGGAGACGTGTATGTCGGGGAACTTCTTGAGTTGCAGCAAGGGTGTGAATGACCCTTTGGAAGTTCCAGTGGTTAGACGTGATTAGCCTCGAGAAGCCTCAGCGGAAATGGGCCTCATCTCGTCTGGAGGGCAAAACCTCCTGGATTTTCTCGAGTTGCGGCAGGTGCTCTCGACTTACGACGGGGACCTCAGGGACCCGCTCTGGTGGCCTCAGGAAAGGCCAGTCCCCATGCGAGTTCCTCGGGGGCCTCTCGGGATTCCTCTCCCGTCGATGCCGGGGCCTAAGACCTTGTGTGGAGTCGGGGCCGGAACCTGAGGATTCCTCTCCAGTGCTGACATGGATCTTGGGGTACTTCTGGAGTCTCCCCAGGGGAGTCAGTCCTCGTGTCGAATGCGGGCATGCACTTGAGCTTTCCTCCAGAGCGGTAGCAGCAGTGTCACGCAGTCCGCCGCGTGGATCAAAGGATCTATGGTTTTCCCTCGAGTCTTTCCCACGAGGCTTTCCCACGAGGCTTTCCCACAGGGCTGTCCCACGTGCACACGTGGTGGGAGTCGATCCTCGGCTTGAACGTCAAGGCAGTGCAGGGAAAACAGGTTCCTCTGGAATGGACTGACACATCTGGGGGACTCTTGGAATGGTGGCATGACCCTGGAGTTCCTCTCGCCTTACCTGTGGAGAGCCCCTCCTCTTGAGATGCGACGGGAACGCCGGGAATTCTTTCCCTACGAAACAGGGAAAGGATCCCTCATCTCGAGCTAGGAGGCGGAAACGGGGCTACCCTGGATGTGTGCGGGACACCACGTGCTTCCTCTCGAGTGCAGACGGGTATGTCGGGGAACTTCTTGAGTTGCAGCAAGGGTGTGAAGGACCCTTTGGAAGTTCCAGTGGTTAGATGTGATTGGCCTCGAGAAGCCTCAGCGGAAATGGGCCTCATCTCGCCTGGAGGTGAAAACCTCCTGGATTTTCTCGAGTTGCGGCAGGTGCTCTCGACTTACGACGGGGACCTCAGGGACCCGCTCTGGTGGCCTCAGGAAAGGCCAGTCCCCATGCGAGTTCCTCGGGGGCCTCTCGGGATTCCTCTCCCGTTGATGCCGGGGCCTAAGACCTTGTGTGGAGTCGGGGCCGGAACTTGAGGATTCCTCTCCAGTGCTGACATGGATCTTGGGGTACTTCTGGAGTCTCCCCAGGGGAGTCAGTCCTCGTCTCGAATGCGGGCATGCACTTGCGCTTTCCTCCAGAGCGGTAGCAGCAGTGTCACGCAGTCCGCCGCGTGGATCAAAGGATCTATGGTTTTCCCTCGAGTCTTTCCCACGAGGCTTTCCCACGAGGCTTTCCCACAGGGCTGTCCCACGTGCACACGTGGTGGGAGTCGATCCTCGGCTTGAACGTCAACGCAGTGCAGGGAAAACAGATTCCTCTGGAATGGACTGACACATCTGGGGGACTCTTGGAATGGTGGCACGACCCTGGAGTTCCTCTCGCCTTTCCTGTGGAGAGCGCCTCCTCTTGAGATGCGACGGGAACGCCGGGAATTCTTTCCCTACGAAACAGGGAAAGGATCCCTCATCTCGAGCTAGGAGGCGGGAACGGGGCTCCCCTGGATGTGTGCGGGACCCCACGTGCTTCCTCTCGAGTGGAGACGTGTATGTCGGGGAACTTCTTGAGTTGCAGCAAGGGTGTGAATGACCCTTTGGAAGTTCCAGTGGTTAGACGTGATTAGCCTCGAGAAGCCTCAGCGGAAATGGGCCTCATCTCGTCTGGAGGGCAAAACCTCCTGGATTTTCTCGAGTTGCGGCAGGTGCTCTCGACTTACGACGGGGACCTCAGGGACCCGCTCTGGTGGCCTCAGGAAAGGCCAGTCCCCATGCGAGTTCCTCGGGGGCCTCTCGGGATTCCTCTCCCGTCGATGCCGGGGCCTAAGACCTTGTGTGGAGTCGGAGCCGGAACCTGAGGATTCCTCTCCAGTGCTGACATGGATCTTGGGGTACTTCTGAAGTCTCCCCAGGGGAGTCAGTCCTCGTCTCGAATACGGGCATGCACTTGCGCTTTCCTCCAGAGCGGTAGCAGCAGTGTCACGCAGTCCGCCGCGTGGATCAAAGGATCTATGGTTTTCCTTCGAGTCTTTCCCACGAGGCTTTCCCACGAGGCTTTCCCACAGGGCTGTCCCACGTGCACACGTGGTGGGAGTCGATCCTCGGCTTAAACGTCAAGGCAGTGCAGGGAAAACAGGTTCCTCTGGAATGGACTGACACATCTGGGGGACTCTTGGAATGGTGGCACGACCCTGGAGTTCCTCTCGCCTTTCCTGTGGAGAGCGCCTCCTCTTGAGATGCGACGGGAACGCCGGGAATTCTTTCCCTATGAAACAGGGAAAGGATCCCTCATCTCGAGCTAGGAGGCGGAAACGGGGCTCCCCTGGATGTGTGCGGGACACCACGTGCTTCCTCTCGAGTGGAGACGGGTATGTCGGGGAACTTCTTGAGTTGCAGCAAGGGTGTGAAGGACCCTTTGGAAGTTCCAGTGGTTAGACGTGATTGGCCTCGAGAAACCTCAGTGGAAATGGGCCTCATCTCGCCTGGAGGGCAAAACATCCTGGATTTTCTCGAGTTGCGGCAGGTGCTCTCGACTTACGACGGGGACCTCAGGGACCCGCTCTGGTGGCCTCAGGAAAGGCCAGTCCCCAAGCGAGTTCTTCGGGGGCCTCTCGGGATTCCTCTCCCGTCGGTGCCGGGGCCTAAGACCTTGTGTGGAGTCGGGGCCGGAACCTGAGGATTCCTCTCCAGTGCTGACATGGATCTTGGGGTACTTCTGGAGTCTCCCCAGGGGAGTCAGTCCTCGTCTCGAATGCGGTCATGCACTTGCGCTTTCCTCCAGAGCGGTAGCAGCAGTGTCACGCAGTCCGCCGCGTGGATCAAAGGATCTATGGTTTTCCCTCGAGTCTTTCCCACGAGGCTTTCCCACGAGGCTTTCCCACAGGGCTGTCCCACGTGCACACGTAGTGGGAGTCGATCCTCGGCTTGAACGTCAAGGCAGTGCAGGGAAAACAGGTTCCTCTGGAATGGACTGACACATCTGGGGGACTCTTGAAATGGTGGCATGTCCCTGGAGTTCCTCTCGCCTTTCCTGTGGAGAGCGCCTCCTCTTGAGATGCGACGGGAACGCCGGGAATTCTTTCCCTACGAAACAGGGAAAGGATCCCTCATCTCGAGCTAGGAGGCGGAAACGGGGCTCCCCTGGATGTGTGCGGGACCCCACGTGCTTCCTCTCGAGTGCAGACGGGTTTGTCGGGGAACTTCTTGAGTTGCAGCAAGGGTGTGAAGGACCCTTTGGAAGTTCCAGTGGTTAGATGTGATTGGCCTCGAGAAGCCTCAGCGGAAATGGGCCTCATCTCGCCTGGAGGGCAAAACCTCCTGGATTTTCTCGAGTTGCGGCAGGTGCTCTCGACTTACGACGGGGACCTCAGGGACCCGCTCTGGTGGCCTCAGGAAAGGCCAGTACCCATGCGAGTCCCTCGGGGGCCTCTCGGGATTCCTCTCCCGTCGATGCCGGTGCCTAAGACCTTGTGTGGAGTCGGGGCCGGAACCTGAGGATTCCTCTCCAGTGCTGACATGGAGCTTGGGGTACTTCTGGAGTCTCCCCAGGGGAGTCAGTCCTCGTGTCGAATGCGGGCATGCACTTGAGCTTTCCTCCAGAGCGGTAGCAGCAGTGTCACGCAGTCCGCCGCGTGGATCAAAGGATCTATGGTTTTCCCTCGAGTCTTTCCCACGAGGCTTTCCCACGAGGCTTTCCCACAGGGCTGTCCCACGTGCACACGTGGTGGGAGTCGATCCTCGGCTTGAACGTCAAGGCAGTGCAGGGAAAACAGGTTCCTCTGGAATGGACTGACACATCTGGGGGACTCTTGGAATGGTGGCATGACCCTGGAGTTCCTCTCGCCTTACCTGTGGAGAGCCCCTCCTCTTGAGATGCGACGGGAACGCCGGGAATTCTTTCCCTACGAAACAGGGAAAGGATCCCTCATCTCGAGCTAGGAGGCAGAAACGGGGCTACCCTGGATGTGTGCGGGACACCACGTGCTTCCTCTCGAGTGCAGACGGGTATGTCGGGGAACTTCTTGAGTTGCAGCAAGGGTGTGAAGGACCCTTTGGAAGTTCCAGTGGTTAGATGTGATTGGCCTCGAGAAGCCTCAGCGGAAATGGGCCTCATCTCGCCTGGAGGTGAAAACCTCCTGGATTTTCTCGAGTTGCGGCAGGTGCTCTCGACTTACGACGGGGACCTCAGGGACCCGCTCTGGTGGCCTCAGGAAAGGCCAGTCCCCATGCGAGTTCCTCGGGGGCCTCTCGGGATTCCTCTCCCGTTGATGCCGGGGCCTAAGACCTTGTGTGGAGTCGGGGCCGGAACTTGAGGATTCCTCTCCAGTGCTGACATGGATCTTGGGGTACTTCTGGAGTCTCCCCAGGGGAGTCAGTCCTCGTCTCGAATGCGGGCATGCACTTGCGCTTTCCTCCAGAGCGGTAGCAGCAGTGTCACGCAGTCCGCCGCGTGGATCAAAGGATCTATGGTTTTCCCTCGAGTCTTTCCCACGAGGCTTTCCCACGAGGCTTTCCCACAGGGCTGTCCCACGTGCACACGTGGTGGGAGTCGATCCTCGGCTTGAACGTCAACGCAGTGCAGGGAAAACAGATTCCTCTGGAATGGACTGACACATCTGGGGGACTCTTGGAATGGTGGCACGACCCTGGAGTTCCTCTCGCCTTTCCTGTGGAGAGCGCCTCCTCTTGAGATGCGACGGGAACGCCGGGAATTCTTTCCCTACGAAACAGGGAAAGGATCCCTCATCTCGAGCTAGGAGGCGGGAACGGGGCTCCCCTGGATGTGTGCGGGACCCCACGTGCTTCCTCTCGAGTGGAGACGTGTATGTCGGGGAACTTCTTGAGTTGCAGCAAGGGTGTGAATGACCCTTTGGAAGTTCCAGTGGTTAGACGTGATTAGCCTCGAGAAGCCTCAGCGGAAATGGGCCTCATCTCGTCTGGAGGGCAAAACCTCCTGGATTTTCTCGAGTTGCGGCAGGTGCTCTCGACTTACGACGGGGACCTCAGGGACCCGCTCTGGTGGCCTCAGGAAAGGCCAGTCCCCATGCGAGTTCCTCGGGGGCCTCTCGGGATTCCTCTCCCGTCGATGCCGGGGCCTAAGACCTTGTGTGGAGTCGGGGCCGGAACCTGAGGATTCCTCTCCAGTGCTGACATGGATCTTGGGGTACTTCTGAAGTCTCCCCAGGGGAGTCAGTCCTCGTCTCGAATACGGGCATGCACTTGCGCTTTCCTCCAGAGCGGTAGCAGCAGTGTCACGCAGTCCGCCGCGTGGATCAAAGGATCTATGGTTTTCCTTCGAGTCTTTCCCACGAGGCTTTCCCACGAGGCTTTCCCACAGGGCTGTCCCACGTGCACACGTGGTGGGAGTCGATCCTCGGCTTAAACGTCAAGGCAGTGCAGGGAAAACAGGTTCCTCTGGAATGGACTGACACATCTGGGGGACTCTTGGAATGGTGGCACGACCCTGGAGTTCCTCTCGCCTTTCCTGTGGAGAGCGCCTCCTCTTGAGATGCGACTGGAACGCCGGGAATTCTTTCCCTATGAAACACGGAAAGGATCCCTCATCTCGAGCTAGGAGGCGGAAACGGGGCTCCCCTGGATGTGTGCGGGACACCACGTGCTTCCTCTCGAGTGGAGACGGGTATGTCGGGGAACTTCTTGAGTTGCAGCAAGGGTGTGAAGGACCCTTTGGAAGTTCCAGTGGTTAGACGTGATTGGCCTCGAGAAACCTCAGTGGAAATGGGCCTCATCTCGCCTGGAGGGCAAAACATCCTGGATTTTCTCGAGTTGCGGCAGGTGCTCTCGACTTACGACGGGGACCTCAGGAACCCGCTCTGGTGGCCTCAGGAAAGGCCAGTCCCCAAGCGAGTTCTTCGGGGGCCTCTCGGGATTCCTCTCCCGTCGGTGCCGGGGCCTAAGACCTTGTGTGGAGTCGGGGCCGGAACCTGAGGATTCCTCTCCAGTGCTGACATGGATCTTGGGGTACTTCTGGAGTCTCCCCAGGGGAGTCAGTCCTCGTCTCGAATGCGGTCATGCACTTGCGCTTTCCTCCAGAGCGGTAGCAGCAGTGTCACGCAGTCCGCCGCGTGGATCAAAGGATCTATGGTTTTCCCTCGAGTCTTTCCCACGAGGCTTTCCCACGAGGCTTTCCCACAGGGCTGTCCCACGTGCACACGTAGTGGGAGTCGATCCTCGGCTTGAACGTCAAGGCAGTGCAGGGAAAACAGGTTCCTCTGGAATGGACTGACACATCTGGGGGACTCTTGAAATGGTGGCATGTCCCTGGAGTTCCTCTCGCCTTTCCTGTGGAGAGCGCCTCCTCTTGAGATGCGACGGGAACGCCGGGAATTCTTTCCCTACGAAACAGGGAAAGGATCCCTCATCTCGAGCTAGGAGGCGGAAACGGGGCTCCCCTGGATGTGTGCGGGACCCCACGTGCTTCCTCTCGAGTGCAGACGGGTTTGTCGGGGAACTTCTTGAGTTGCAGCAAGGGTGTGAAGGACCCTTTGGAAGTTCCAGTGGTTAGATGTGATTGGCCTCGAGAAGCCTCAGCGGAAATGGGCCTCATCTCGCCTGGAGGGCAAAACCTCCTGGATTTTCTCGAGTTGCGGCAGGTGCTCTCGACTTACGACGGGGACCTCAGGGACCCGCTCTGGTGGCCTCAGGAAAGGCCAGTACCCATGCGAGTCCCTCGGGGGCCTCTCGGGATTCCTCTCCCGTCGATGCCGGTGCCTAAGACCTTGTGTGGAGTCGGGGCCGGAACCTGAGGATTCCTCTCCAGTGCTGACATGGATCTTGGGGTACTTCTGGAGTCTCCCCAGGGGAGTCAGTCCTCGTCTCGAATGCGGGCATGCACTTGCGCTTTCCTCCAGAGCGGTAGCAGCAGTGTCACGCAGTCCTCCCCGTGGATCAAAGGATCTATGGTTTTCCCTCGAGTCTTTCCCACGAGGCTTTCCCACGAGGCTTTCCCACAGGGCTGTCCCACGTGCACACGTGGTGGGAGTCGATCCTCGGCTTGAACGTCAAGGCAGTGCAGGGAAAACAGGTTCCTCTGGAATGGACTGACACATCTGGGGGACTCTTGGAATGGTGGCACGACCCTGGAGTTCCTCTCGCCTTTCCTGTGGAGAGCGTCTCCTCTTGAGATGCGACGGGAACGCCGGGAATTCTTTCCCTACGAAACAGGGAAAGGATCCCTCACTCGAGCCAGGGGGCGGAAACGGAGCTCCCCTGGATGTGTGCGGGACCCCACGTGCTTCCTCTCGAGTGGAGACGGTATGTCGGGGAACTTCTTGAGTTGCAGCAAGGGTGTGAAGGACCCTTTGGAAGTTCCAGTGGTTAGATGTGATTGGCCTCGAGAAGCCTCAGCGGAAATGGGCCTCATCTCGCCTGGAGGGCAAAACCTCCTGGATTTTCTCGTGTTGCGGCAGGTGCTCTCGGCTTACGATGGGGACCTCAGGGACCCGCTCTGGTGGCCTCAGGAAAGGCCAGTCCCCATGCGAGTTCCTCGGGGGCCTCTCGGGATTCCTCTCCCGTCCATGCCGGGGCCTAAGACCTTGTGTGGAGTCGGGGCTGGAACCTGAGGATTCCTCTCCAGTGCTGACATGGATCTTGGGGTACTTCTGGAGTCTCCCCAGGGAAGTCAGTCCTCGTCTCAAATGCGGGCATGCACTTGCGCTTTCCTCCAGAGCGGTAGCAGCAGTGTCACGCAGTCCTCCCCGTGGATCAAAGGATCTATGGTTTTCCCTCGAGTCTTTCCCACGAGGCTTTCCCACGAGGCTTTCCCACAGGGCTGTCCCACGTGCACACGTGGTGGGAGTCGATCCTCGGCTTGAACGTCAAGGCAGTGCAGGGAAAACAGGTTCCTCTGGAATGGACTGACACATCTGGGGGACTCTTGGAATGGTGGCACGACCCTGGAGTTCCTCTCGCCTTTCCTGTGGAGAGCGTCTCCTCTTGATATGCGACGGGAACGCCGGGAATTCTTTCCCTACGAAACAGGGAAAGGATCCCTCACTCGAGCCAGGGGGCGGAAACGGAGCTCCCCTGGATGTGTGCGGGACCCCACGTGCTTCCTCTCGAGTGGAGACGGTATGTCGGGGAACTTCTTGAGTTGCAGCAAGGGTGTGAAGGACCCTTTGGAAGTTCCAGTGGTTAGATGTGATTGGCCTCGAGAAGCCTCAGCGGAAATGGGCCTCATCTCGCCTGGAGGGCAAAACCTCCTGGATTTTCTCGAGTTGCGGCAGGTGCTCTCGACTTACGACGGGGACCTCAGGGACCCGCTCTGGTGGCCTCAGGAAAGGCCAGTCCCCATGCGAGTTCCTCGGGGGCCTCTCAGGATTCCACTCCCGTCGATGCCGGGGCCTAAGACCTTGTGTGGAGTCGGGGCCGGAACCTGAGGATTCCTCTCCAGTGCTGACATGGATCTTGGGGTACTTCTGGAGTCTCCCCAGGGGAGTCAGTCCTCGTCTCGAATGCGGGCATGCACTTGCGCTTTCCTCCAGAGCGGTAGCAGCAGTGTCACGCAGTCCTCCGCGTGGATCAAAGGATCTATGGTTTTCCCTCGAGTCTTTCCCACGAGGGTTTCCCACGAGGCTTTCCCACAGGGCTGTCCCACGTGCACACGTGGTGGGAGTCGATCCTCGGCTTGAACGTCTAGGCAGTGCAGGGAAAACAGGTTCCTCTGGAATGGACTGACACATCTGGGGGACTCTTGGAATGGTGGCACGACCCTGGAGTTCCTCTCGCCTTTCCTGTGGAGAGTGCCTCCTCTTGAGATGCGACGGGAACGCCGGGAATTCTTTCCCTACGAAACAGGGAAAGGATCCCTCATCTCGAGCTAGGAGGCGGAAACGGGTCTCCCCTGGATGTGTGCGGGACACCACGTGCTTCCTCTCGAGTGGAGACGGGTATGTCGGGGAACTTCTTGAGTTGCAGCAAGGGTGTGAAGGACCCTTTGGAAGTTCCAATGGTTAGATGTGATTAGCCTCGAGAAGCCTCAGCGGAAATGGTCCTCATCTCGCCTGGAGGGCAAAACCTCCTGGATTTTCTCGAGTTGCGGCAGGTGCTCTCGACTTACGACGGGGACCTCAGGGACCCGCTCTGGTGGCCTCAGGAAAGGCCAGTCCCCATGCTAGTTCCTCCGGGGCCTGTCGGCATTCCTCTCCCGTCGATGCCGGGGCCTAAGACCATGTGTGGAGTCGGGGCCGGAACCTGAGGATTCCTCTCCAGTGCTGACATGGATCTTGGGGTACTTCTGGAGTCTCCCCAGGGGAGTCAGTCCTCGTCTCGAATGCGGGCATGCACTTGTGCTTTCCTCCAGAGCGGTAGCAGCAGTGTCACGCAGTCCGCCGCGTGGATCAAAGGATCTATGGTTTTCCCTCGAGTCTTTCCCACGAGGGTTTCCCACGAGGCTTTCCCACAGGGCTGTCCCACGTGCACACGTGGTGGGAGTCGATCCTCGGCTTGAACGTCAAGGCAGTGCAGGGAAAACAGGTTCCTCTGGAATGGACTGACACATCTGGGGGACTCTTGGAATGGTGGCACGACCCTGGAGTTCCTCTCGACTTTCCTGTGGAGAGCGCCTCCTCTTGAGATGCGACGGGAACGCCGGGAATTCTTTCCCTACGAAACAGGGAAAGGATCACTCATCTCGAGCTAGGAGGCGGAAACGGGGCTCCCCTGGATGTGTGGGGACCCACGTGCTTCGTCTCGAGTGGAGACGGTATGTCGGGGAACTTCTTGAGTTGCAGCAAGGGTGTGAAGGACCATTTGGAAGTTCCAGTGGTTAGATGTGATTGGCCTCGAGAAGCCTCAGCGGAAATGGGCCTCATCTCGCCTGGAGGGCAAAAGCTCCTGGATTTTCTCGAGTTGCGGCAGGTGCTCTCGACTTACGACGGGGACCTCAGGGACCCGCTCTGGTGGCCTCAGGAAAGGCCAGTCCCCATGCGAGTTCCACGGGGGCCTCTCGGGATTCCTCTCCCTTCGATGCCGGGGCCTAAGACCTTGTGTGGAGTCGGGGCCGGAACCTGAGGATTCCTCTCCAGTGTTGACATGGATCTTGGGGTACTTCTGGAGTCTCCCCAGGGGAGTCAGTCCTCGTCTCGAATGCGGGCATGCACTTGCGCTTTCCTCCAGAGCGGTAGCAGCAGTGTCACGCAGTCCGCCCCGTGGATCAAAGGATCTATGTTTTTCCCTCGAGTCTTTCCCACGAGGCTTTCCACGAGGCTTTCCCACAGGGCTGTCCCACGTGCACACGTGGTGGGAGTCGATCCTCGGCTTCAACGTCAAGGCAGTGCAGGGAAAACAGGTTCCTCTGGAATGGACTGACACATCTGGGGGACTCTTGGAATGGTGGCACGACCCTGGAGTTCCTCTCGCCATTCCTGTGGAGAGCGCCTCCTCTTGAGATGCGACGGGATCGCCGGGAATTCTTTCCCTACGAAACAGGGAAAGGATCCCTCATCTCGAGCTAGGAGGCGGAAACGGGGCTCCCCTGGATGTGTGCGGGACCCACGTGTTTCCTCTCCAGTGGAGACGGGTATGTCGGGGAACTTCTTGAGTTGCAGCAAGGGTGTGAATGACCCTTTGGAAGTTCCAGTGGTTAGACGTGATTAGCCTCGAGAAGCCTCAGCGGAAATGGGCCTCATCTCGCCTGGAGGGCAAAACCTCCTGGATTTTCTCGAGTTGCGGCAGGTGCTCTCGACTTACGACGGGTACCTCAGGGAACCGCTCTTGTGGCCTCAGGAAAGGCCAGTCCCCATGCGAGTTCCTCGGGGGCCTCTCGGGATTCCTCTCCCGTCGATGCCGGGGCCTAAGACCTTGTGTGGAGTCGGGGCTGGAACCTGAGGATTCCTCTCCAGTGCTGACATGGATCTTGGGGTACTTCTGGAGTCTCCCAAGGGGAGTCGTCCTCGTCTCGAATGCGGGCATGCACTTGCGCTTTCCTCCAGAGCGGTAGCAGCAGTGTCACGCAGTCCTCCGCGTGGATCAAAGGATCTATGGTTTTCCCTCGAGTCTTTCCCACGAGGCTTTCACACGAAGCTTTCCCACAGGGCTGTCCCACGAGCACACGTGGTGGGAGTCGATCTTCGGCTTGAACGTCAAGGCAGTGCAGGGAAAACAGGTTCCTCTGGAATGGACTGACACATCTGGGGGACTCTTGGAATGGTGGCATGACCCTGGAGTTCCTCTCGCCTTTCCTGTGGAGAGCGCCTCCTCTTGAGATGCGACGGGAACGCCGGGAATTCTTTCCCTACGAAACAGGGAAAGGATCCCTCATCTCGACCGAGGAGTCGGAAACGGGGCTCCCCTGGATGTGTGCGGGACCCCACGTGCTTCCTCTCGAGTGGAGACGGGTATGTCGGGGAACTTCTTGAGTTGCAGCAAGGGTGTGAAGGACCGTTTGGAAGTTCCAGTGGTTAGATGTGATTGGCCCCGAGAAGCCTCATCGGAAATGGGCCTCATCTCGCCTGGAGGGCGAAACCTCCTGGATTTTCTCGAGTTGTGGCAGGTGCTCTCGACTTACGACGGGGACCTCAGGGACCCGCTCTGGTGGCCTCAGAAAAGGCCAGTCCCCGTGCGAGTTCCTCGGGGGCCTCTCAGGATTCCTCTCCCGTCAATTCAAGGGCCAAAGACCTTGTGTGGAGTCGGGGCCGGAACCTGAGGATTCCTCTCCAGGGCTGACATGGATCTTGGGGTACTTCTGGAGTCTCCCCAGGGGAGTCAGTCCTCGTCTCGAATGCGGGCATGCACTTGCGCTTTCCTCCAGAGCGGTAGCAGCAGTGTCACGCAGTCCGCCACGTGGATCAAAGAATCTATGGTTTTCCCTCGAGTCTTTCCCACGAGGCTTTCCCACGAGGCTTTCCCACAGGGCTGTCCCACGTGCACACGTGGTGGGAGTCGATCCTCGGCTTGAACGTCAAGGCAGTGAAGGGAAAACAGGTTCCTCTTGAATGGACTGACACATCTGGGGTACTCTTGGAATGGTGGCACGACCCTGGAGTTCCTCTCGTCGTTCCTGTGGAGAGCGCCTCCTCTTGAAATGCGACGGGAACGCCGGGAATTCTTTCCCTACGAAACAGGGAAAGGATCACTCATCTCGAGCTAGGAGGCGGAAATGGGTCTCCCCTGGATGTGTGCGGGACACCACGTGCTTCCTCTCGAGTGGAGACGGGTATGTCGGGGAACTTCTTGAGTTGCAGCAAGGGTGTGAAGCACCCTTTGGCAGTTCCAGTGGTTAGACGTGATTAGCCTCGAGAAGCCTCAGCGGAAATGGGCCTCATCTCGCCTGGAGGGCAAAACCTCCTGGATTTTCTCGAGTTGCGGCAGGTGCTCTCGACTTACGACGGGGACCTCAGGGACCCGCTTTGCTGGCCTCAGGAAAGGCCAGTCCCCATGCGAGTTCCACGGGGGCATCTCGGGATTCCTCTCCCGTCAATGCCGGGGCCTAAGACCTTGTGTGGAGTCGGGGCCGGAACCTGAGGATTCCTCCCCAATGCTGACATGGATCTTGGGGTACTTCTGGAGTCTCCCAAGGGGAGTCAGTCCTCGTCTCGATTGCGGGCATGCACTTGCGCTTTCCTCCAGAGCGGTAGCAGCAGTGTCACGCAGTCCGCCGCGTGGATCAAAGGATCTATGGTTTTCCCTCGAGTCTTTCCCACGAGGCTTTCCCACGAGGCTTTCCCACAGGGCTGTCCCACGTGCACACGTGGTGGGAGTCGATCCTCGGCTTGAACGTCAAGGCAGTGCAGGGAAAACAGGTTCCTCTGGAATGGACTGACACATCTGGGGGACTCTTGGAATGGTGGCACGACCCTGGAGTTCCTCTCGCCTTTCCTGTGGAGAGCGCCTCCTCTTGAGATGCGACGGGAACGCCGGGAATTCTTTCCCTACGAAACAGGGAAAGGATCCCTCATCTCGAGCTAGGAGGCGGAAAGGGGGCTCCCCTGGATGTGTGCGGGACCCACGTGCTTCCTCTCCAGTGGAGAAGGGTATGTCGGGGAACTTCTTGAGTTGCAGCAACGGTGTGAAGGGCCCTTTGGAAGTTCCAGTGGTTAGATGTGATTAGCCTCGAGAAGCGTCTTTGGAAATGGGCCTCATCTCGCCTGGAGGGCAAAACCTCCTGGATTTTCTCGAGTTGCGGCAGGTGCTCTCGACTTACGACGGGGACCTCAGGGACCCGCTCTGGTGGCCTCAGGAAAGGCCAGTCCCCATGAGAGTTCCTCGGGGGCCTCTCGGGATTCCTCTCCCGTCGATGCCGGGGCCTAAGACCTTGTGTGGAGTCGGGGCCGGAACCTGAGGATTCCTCTCCAGTGCTGACATGGATCTTGGGGTACTTCTGGAGTCTCCCCAGGGGAGTCAGTCCTCGTCTCGAATGCGGGCATGCACTTGGGCTTTCCTCCAGAGCGGTAGCAGCAGTGTCACGCAGTCCGCCGCGTGGATCAAAGGATCTATGCTTTTCCCTCGAGTCTTTCCCACGAGGCTTTCCCACGAGGCTTTCACACAGGGCTGTCCCACGAGCACACGTGGTGGGAGTCGATCCTCGGCTTGAACGTCAAGGCAGTGCAGGGAAAACAGGTTCCTCTGGAATGGACTGACACATCTGGGGGACTCTTGGAATGGTGGCACGACCCTGGAGTTCCTCTCGCCTTTCCTGTGGAGAGCGCCTCCTCTTGAGATGCGACTGGAACGCCGGGAATTCTTTCCCTATGAAACACGGAAAGGATCCCTCATCTCGAGCTAGGAGGCGGAAACGGGGCTCCCCTGGATGTGTGCGGGACACCACGTGCTTCCTCTCGAGTGGAGACGGGTATGTCGGGGAACTTCTTGAGTTGCAGCAAGGGTGTGAAGGACCCTTTGGAAGTTCCAGTGGTTAGACGTGATTGGCCTCGAGAAACCTCAGTGGAAATGGGCCTCATCTCGCCTGGAGGGCAAAACATCCTGGATTTTCTCGAGTTGCGGCAGGTGCTCTCGACTTACGACGGGGACCTCAGGAACCCGCTCTGGTGGCCTCAGGAAAGGCCAGTCCCCAAGCGAGTTCTTCGGGGGCCTCTCGGGATTCCTCTCCCGTCGGTGCCGGGGCCTAAGACCTTGTGTGGAGTCGGGGCTGGAACCTGAGGATTCCTCTCCAGTGCTGACATGGATCTTGGGGTACTTCTGGAGTCTCCCAAGGGGAGTCGTCCTCGTCTCGAATGCGGGCATGGACTTGCGCTTTCCTCCCGAGCGGTAGCAGCAGTGTCACGCAGTCCGCCGCGTGGATCAAAGGATCTATGATTTTCCCTCGAGTCTTTCCCACGAGGATTTCCCACGAAGCTTTCCCACAGGGCTGTCCCACGAGCACACGTGGTGGGAGTCGATCCTCGGCTTGAACGTCAAGGCAGTGCAGGGAAAACAGGTTCCTCTGGAATGGACTGACACATCTAGGGGACTCTTGGAATGGTGGCATGACCCTGGAGTTCCTCTCGCCTTTCCTGTGGAGAGCGCCTCCTCTTGAGATGCGACGGGAACGCCGGGAATTCTTTCCCTACGAAACAGGGAAAGGATCCCTCATCTCGAGCTAGGAGGCGGAAACGGGGCTCCCCTGGATGTGTGCGGGACCCCACGTGCTTCCTCTCGAGTGGAGACAGGTATGTCGGGGAACTTCTTGAGTTGCAGCAAGGGTGTGAAGGACCGTTTGGAAATTCCAGTGGTTAGATGTGATTGGCCTCGAGAAGCCTCATCGGAAATGGGCCTCATCTCGCCTGGAGCGCGAAACTTCCTGGATTTTCTCAAGTTGTTGCAGGTGCTCTCGACTTACGACGGGGACCTCAGGGACCCGCTCTGGTGGCCTCAGAAAAGGCCAGTCCCCATGCGAGTTCCTCGGTGGCCTCTCGGGATTCCACTCCCGTCAATGCCAGGGCCTAATTCCTTGTGTGGAGTCGGGGCCGGAACCTGAGGATTCCTCTCCAGTGCTGACATGGATCTTGGGGTACTTCTGGAGTCTCCCCAGGGGAGTCAGTCCTCGTCTCGAATGCGGGCATGCACTTGCGCTTTCCTCCAGAGCGGTAGCAGCAGTGTCACGCAGTCCGCCACGTGGATCAAATGATCTATGGTTTTCCCTTGAGTCTTTCCCACGAGGCTTTCCCACGAGGCTTTCCCACAGGGCTGTCCCACGTGCACACGTGGTGGGAGTCGATCCTCGGCTTGAACGTCAAGGCAGTGAAGGGAAAACAGGTTCCTCTTGAATGGACTGACACATCTGGGGTACTCTTGGAATGGTGGCACGACCCTGGAGTTCCTCTCGCCTTTCCTGTGGAGAGCGCCTCCTCTTGAGATGCGACGGGAACGCAGGAATTCTTTCCTACGAAACAGGGAAAGGATCCATCATCTCGAGCTAGGAGGCGGAAACGGGGCTCCCCTGGATGTGTGCGGGACACCACGTGCTTCCTCTCGAGTGGAGACGGTTATGTCGGGGAACTTCTTGAGTTGCAGCAAGGGTGTGAAGGACCCTTTGGAAGTTCCAGTGGTTAGATGTGATTGGCCTCGAGAAGCCTCAGCGGAAATGGGCCTCATCTCGCCTGGAGGGCAAAACCTCCTGGATTTTCTCGAGTTGAGGCAGGTGCTCTCGACTTACGACGGGGACCTCAGGGACCCGCTCTGGTGGCCTCAGGAAAGGCCAGTCCCCATGCGAGTTCCTCGTGGGCCTGTCGGCATTCCTCTCCCGTCGATGCCGGGGCCTAAGACCTTGTGTGGAGTCGGGGCCGGAACCTGAGGATTCCTCTCCAGTGCTGACAAGGATCTTGGGGTACTTCTGGAGTCTCCACAGGGGAGTCAGTCCTCGTCTCGAATGCGGGCATGCACTTGCGCTTTCCTCCAGAGCGGTAGCAGCAGTGTCACGCAGTCCGCCGCGTGGATCAAAGGATCTATGGTTTTCCCTCGAGTCTTTCCCACGAGGCTTTCCCACGAGGCTTTCCCACAGGGCTGTCCCACGTGCACACGTGGTGGGAGTCGATCCTCGGCTTGAACGTCAAGGCAGTGCAGGGAAAACAGGTTCCTCTGGAATGGACTGACACATCTGGGGGACTCTTGGAATGGTGGCACGACCCTGGAGTTCCTCTCGCCTTTCCTGTGGAGAGCGCCTCCTCTTGAGATGCGACGGGAACGCCGGGAATTCTTTCCCTACGAAACAGGGAAAGGATCCCTCATCTCGAGCTAGGAGGCGGAAACGGGGCTCCCCTGGATGTGTGCGGGACCCCACGTGCTTCCTCTCGAGTGGAGACGAGTATGTCGGGGAACTTCTTGAGTTGCAGCAAGGGTGTGAAGGACCCTTTGGAAGTTCCAGTGGTTAGATGTGATTAGCCTCGAGAAGCCTCATCGGAAATGGGCCTCATCTCGCCTGGAGGGCAAAACCTCCTGGATTTTCTCAAGTTGCGGCAGGTGCTCTCGACTTACGACGGGGACCTCAGGGACCCGCTCTGGTGGCCTCAGGAAAGGCCAGTCCCCATGCGAGTTCCTCGGGGGCCTCTCGGGATTCCTCTCCCGTCGATGCCGGGGCCTAAGACCTTGTGTGGAGTCGGGGCCGGAACCTGAGGATTCCTCTCCAGGGCTGACATGGATCTTGGGGTACTTCTGGAGTCTCCCCAGGGGAGTCAGTCCTCGTCTGGAATGCAGGCATGCACTTGCGCTATCCTCCATAGCGGTAGCAGCAGTGTCACGCACTCCGCCGCGTGCATCAAAGTATCTATGGTTTTCCCTCTAGTCTTTCCCACGAGGCTTTCCCACGAGGCCTTCCCAAGGGCTGTCCCACGTGCACACGTGGTGGGAGTCGATCCTCGGCTTGAACGTGAAGGCAGTGCAGGGAAAACAGGTTCCTCTGGAATGGACTGACATATCTGGGGGACACTTTGGATGGTGGCACGACGATGGAGTCCTCTCGCCTTTCCTGTGGAGAGCGCCTCCTCTTGAGATGCGACGGGAACACCGGGAATTCTTTCCCTACGAAACAGGGAAAGGATCCCTCATCTCGAGCTTGGAGGCGGAAACGGGGCTCCCCTGGATGTGTGCGGGACCCTCGTGCTTCCTCTCGAGTGGAGACGGGTATGTCGGGGAACTTCTTGAGTTGCAGCAAGGGTGTCAAGGACCCTTTGGAAGTTCCAGTGGTTAGACGTGATTAGCCTCTAGAAGCCTCAGCGGAAATGGGCCTCATCTCGCCTGGAGGGCAAAACCTCCTGGATTTTCTCGAGTTGCGGCAGGTGCTCTCGACTTACGACCGGGACCTCAGGGACCCGCTCTGGTGGCCTCAGGAAAGGCCAGTCCCCATGCGAGTTCCTCGGGGGCCTCTCGGGATTCCTCATCCGTCGATGCCGGGGCATAAGACCTTGTGTGGAGTCGGGGCCGGAACCTGAGGATTCCTCTCCAGTGCTGACATGGATCTTGGGGTACTTCTGGAGTCTCCCCAGGGGAGTCAGTCTTCGTCTCGAATGCGAGCATGCACTTGCGCTTTCCTCCAGAGCGGTAGCAGCAGTGTCACGCAGTCCGCCGCGTGGATCAAAGGATCTATGGTTTTCCCTCGAGTCTTTCCCACGAGGCTTTCCCACGAGGCTTTCCACAGGGCTGTCCCACGTGCACACGTGGTGTGACTCGATTCTCGGCTTGAACGTCAAGGCAGTGCAGGGAAAACAGGTTCCTCTGGAATGGACTGACATATCTGGGGGACACTTTGGATGGTGGCACGACGCTGGAGTCCTCTCGCCTTTCCTGTGGAGAGGGCCTCCTCTTGAGATGCGACGGGAACACCGGGAATTCTTTCCCTACGAAACAGGGAAAGGATCCCTCATCTCGAGCTAGGAGGCGGAAATGGGCTCCCCTGGATGTTTGCGGGACCCCACGTGCTTCCTCTCCAGTGGAGACGGGTATGTCGGGGAACTTCTTGAGTTGCAACAAGGGTGTGAAGGACCCTTTGGAAGTTCCAGTGGTTAGATGTGATTGGCCTCGAGAAGCCTCAGCGGAGATGGGCCTCATCTCGCCTGGAGGGCAAAACCTCCTGGATTTTCTCGAGTTGCGGCAGGTGCTCTCGACTTACGACGGGGACCTCAGGGACCCGCTCTGGTGGCCTCAGGAAAGGGCAGTCCCCATGCGACTACCTCGGGGGCCTCTCGGGATTCCTCTCCCGTCCATGCCGGGGCCTAAGACCTTGTGTGGAGTCGGGGCCGGAACCAGAAGATTCCTCTCCAGTGCTGACATGGATCTTGGGGTACTTCTGGAGTCTCCCCAGGGGAGTCAGTCCTCGTTTCGAATGCGGGCATGCACTTGCGCTTTCCTCCAGAGCGGTAGCAGCAGTGTCACGCAGTCCGTCGCGTGGATCAAAGGGTCTATGGTTTTCCCTCGAGTCTTTCCCACGAGGCTTTCCCACGAGGCTTTCCCACAGGGCTGTCCCACGTGCACACGTGGTGGGAGTCGATCCTCGGCTTGAACGTCAAGGAAGTGCAGGGAAAACAGGTTCCTCTGGAATGGACTGACACATATGGGGTCTCTTGGAATGGTGGCACGACCCTGGAGTTCCTCTCGCCTTTCCTGTGGGAGTGCCTCCTCTTGAGATGCGACGGGAACGCCGGGAATTCTTTCCCTACGAAACAGGGAAAGGATCCCTCATCTCGAGCTAGGAGGTGGAAACGGGGCTACCCTGGATGTGTGCGGGACCCCACGTGCTTCCTCTCGAGTGGAGACAGGTATGTCGGGGAACTTCTAGAGTTGCAGCAAGGGTGTGAAGGACCCTTTGGAAGTTCCAGTGGTTAGATGTGATTGGCCTCGAGAAGCCTCAGCGGAAATGGGCCTCATCTCGCCTGGAGGGCAAAACCTCCTGGATTTTCTCGAGTTGCGTCATGTGCTCTCGACTTACGATGGGGACCTCGGGGACCCGCTCTGGTGGCCTCAGGAAAGGCCAGTCCCCATGCGAGTTCCACGGGGGCCTCTCCGGATTCCTCTCCCGTCGATGCCGGGGCCTAAGACCTTGTGTGGAGTCGGGGCCGGAACCTGAGGATTCCTCTCCAGTGCTGACATGGATCTTGGGGTACTTCTGGAGTCTCCCCAGGGGAGTCAGTCCTCGTCTCGAATGCGGGCATGCACTTGCGCTTTCCTCCAGAGCGGTAGCAGCAGTGTCACGCAGTCCGCCGCGTGGATCAAAGGATCTATGGTTTTCCCTCGAGTCTTTCCCACGAGGCTTTCCCACGAGGCTTTCCACAGGGCTGTCCCACGTGCACACGTGGTGGGAGTCGATCCTCGGCTTCAACGTCAAGGCAGTAAAGGGAAAACAGGTTCCTCTGGAATGGACTGACACATCTGGGGGACTCTTGGAATGGTGGCACAACCCTGGAGTTCCTCTCGCCTTTCCTGTTGAGAGCGCCTCCTCTTGAGATGCGACGGGAACGCCGGGAATTCTTTCCCTACGAAACAGGGAAAGGATCCCTCATCTCGAGCTAGGAGGTGGAAACGGGGTTACCCTGGATGTGTGCGGGACCCCACGTGCTTCCTCTCGAGTGGAGACGGGTATGTCGGGGAACTTCTAGATTTGCAGCAAGGGTGTGAAGGACCCTTTGGAAGTTCCCGTGGTTAGATGTGATTGGCCTCGAGAAGCCTCAGCGGAAATGGGCCTCATCTCGCCTGGAGGGCAAAACCTCCTGAATTTTCTCGAGATGCGGCAGGTGCTCTCGACTTACGACGGGGACCTCAGGGACCCGCTCTGGTGGCCTCAGGAAAGGGCAGTACCCATGCGACTTCCTCGGGGGCCTCTCAGGATTCCTCTCCCGTCGATGCCGGGGCCTAAGACCTTGTGTGGAGTCGGGGCCGGAACCTGAGTATTCCTCTCCAGTGCTGACATGGATCGTGGGGTACTTCTGGAGTCTCCCCAGGGGAGTCAGTCCTCGTCTCCAATGCGGTCATGCACTTGCGCTTTCCTCCAGAGTGGTAGCAGCAGTGTCACGCAGTCCGCCGCGTGGATCAAAGGATTTATGGTTTTCCCTCGAGTCTTTTCCACGAGGCTTTCCCACGAGGCTTTCCCACAGGGCTGTCCCACGTGCACACGTGGTGGGAGTCGATCCTCGGCTTGAACGTCAAGGCAGTGCAGGGAAAACAGGTTCCTCTGGAATGGACTGACACATTTGGGGGACTCTTGGAATGGTGGCACGACCCTGGAGTTCCTCTCGCCTTTCCTGTGGAGAGCGCCTCCTCTTGAGATGCGACGGGAACGCCGGGAATTCTTTCCCTACGAAACAGGGAAAGGATCCCTCATCTCGAGCTAGGAGGCGGAAACGGGGCTCCCCTGGATGTGTGCGGGACCCCATGTGCTTCCTCTCGAGTGAGACGGGTATGTCTGGGAACTTCTTGAGTTGCAGCAAGGGTGTGAAGGACCCTTTGGAAGTTCCAGTGGTTAGACGTGATTAGCCTCGAGAAGCCTCAGCGGAAATGGGCCTCATCTCGCCTGGAGGGCAAAACCTCCTGGATTTTCTCGAGTTGCGGCAGGTGCTCTCGACTTACGACGGGGACCTCAGGGACCCGCTCTGGTGGCCTCAGGAAAGGCCAGTCCCCATGCGAGTTCCTCGGGGGCCTCTCGGGATTCCTCTCCCGTCGATGCCGGGGCCTAAGACCTTGTGTGGAGTCGGGGCCGGAACCTGAGGATTCCTCTCCAGTGCTGACATGGATCTTGGGGTACTTCTGGAGTCTCCCCAGGGGAGTCAGTCCTCGTCTCGAATGCGGGCATGCACTTGGGCTTTCCTCCAGAGCGGTAGCAGCAGTGTCACGCAGTCCGCCGCGTGGATCAAAGGATCTATGGTTTTCCCTCGAGTCTTTCCCACGAGGCTTTCCCACGAGGCTTTCCCACAGGGCTGTCCCACGTGCACAGGTGGTGGGAGTCGATCCTCGGCTTGAACGTCAAGGCAGTGCAGGGAAAACAGGTTCCTCTGGAATGGACTGACACATCTGGGGGACTCTTGGAATGGTGGCACGACCCTGGAGTTCCTCTCGCCTTTCCTGTGGAGAGCGCCTCCTCTTGAGATGCGACGGGAACGCCGGGAATTCTTTCCCTACGAAACAGGGAAAGGATCCCTCATCTCGAGCTAGGAGGCGGAAACGGGGCTCCCCTGGATGTGTGCGGGACCCCACGTGCTTCCTCTCGAGTGGAGACGGGTATGTCGGGGAACTTCTTGAGTTGCAGCAAGGGTGTGAAGGACCCTTTGGAAGTTCCAGTGGTTAGACGTGATTAGCCTCGAGAAGCCTCAGCGGAAATGGGCCTCATCTCGCCTGGAGGGCAAAACCTCCTGGATTTTCTCGAGTTGCGGCAGGTGCTCTCGACTTACGACGGGGACCTCAGGGACCCGCTCTGGTGGCCTCAGGAAAGGGCAGTCCCCATGCGACTTCCTCGGGGGCCTCTCGGGATTCCTCTCCCGTCGATGCCGGGGCCTAAGACCTTGTGTGGAGTCGGGGCCGGAACCAGAAGATTCCTCTCCAGTGCTGACATGGATGTTGGGGTACTTCTGGAGTCTCCCCAGGGGAGTCAGTCCTCGTTTCGAATGCGGGCATGCACTTGCGCTTTCCTCCAGAGCGGTAGCAGCAGTGTCACGCAGTCCGCCGCGTGGATCAAAGGATCTATGGTTTTCCCTCGAGTCTTTCCCACGAGGCTTTCCCACGAGGCTTTCCCACAGGGCTGTCCCACGTGCACACGTGGTGGGAGTCGATCCTCGGCTTGAACGTCAAGGCAGTGCAGGGAAAACAGGTTCCTCTGGAATGGACTGACACATATGGGGTCTCTTGGAATGGTGGCACGACCCTGGAGTTCCTCTCGCCTTTCCTGTGGGAGTGCCTCCTCTTGAGATGTGACGGGAACGCCGGGAATTCTTTCCCTACGAAACAGGGAAAGGATCCCTCATCTCGAGCTAGGAGTTGGAAACGGGGCTACCCTGGATGTGTGCGGGACCCCACGTGCTTCCTCTCGAGTGGAGACGGGTATGTCGGGGAACTTCTAGAGTTGCAGCAAGGGTGTGAAGGACCCTTTGGAAGTTCCGGTGGTTAGATGTGATTGGCCTCGAGAAGCCTCAGCGGAAATGGGCCTCATCTCGCCTGGAGGGCAAAACCTCCTGGATTTTCTCGAGTTGTGTCATGTGCTCTCGACTTACGACGGGGACCTCGGGGACCCGCTCTGGTGGCCTCAGGAAAGGCCAGTCCCCATGCGAGTTCCTCGGGGGCCTCTCGGGATTCCTCTCCCGTCGATGCCGGGGCCTAAGACCTTGTGTGGAGTCGGGGCCGGAACCTGAGGATTCCTCTCCAGTGCTGACATGGATCTTGGGGTACTTCTGGAGTCTCCCCAGGGGAGTCAGTCCTCGTCTCGAATGCGGGCATGCACTTGCGCTTTCCTCCAGAGCGGTAGCAGCAGTGTCACGCAGTCCGCCGCGTGGATCAAAGGATCTATGGTTTTCCCTCGAGTCTTTCCCACGAGGCTTTCCCACGAGGCTTTCCACAGGGCTGTCCCACGTGCACACGTGGTGGGAGTCGATCCTCGGCTTCAACGTCAAGGCAGTGCAGGTAAAACAGGTTCCTCTGGAATGGACTGACACATCTGTGGGACTCTTGGAATGGTGGCACGACCCTGGAGTTCCTCTCGCCTTTCCTGTGGAGAGCGCCTCCTCTTGAGATGCGACGGGAACGCCGGGAATTCTTTCCCTACGAAACAGGGAAAGGATCCCTAATCTCGAGCTAGGAGGCGGAAACGGGGCTCCCCTGGATGTGTGCGGGACCCCACGTGCTTCCTCTCGAGTGGAGCCGGGTATGTCGGGGAACTTCTTGAGTTGCAGCAAGGGTGTGAAGGACCCTTTGGAAGTTCCAGTGGTTAGACGTGATTAGCCTCGAGAAGCCTCAGCGGAAATGGGCCTCATCTCGCCTGGAGGGCAAAAGCTCCTGGATTTTCTCGAGTTGCGGCAGGTGCTCTCGACTTACGACGGGGACCTCAGGGACCCGCTCTGGTGGCCTCAGGAAAGGCCAGTCCCCATGCGAGTTCCTCGGGGGCCTCTCGGGATTCCTCTCCCGTCGTTGCCGGGGCCTAAGACCTTGTGTGGAGTCGGGGCCGGAACCTGAGGATTCCTCTCCAGTGCTGACATGGATCTTGGGGTACTTCTGGAGTCTCCCCAGGGGAGTCAGTCCTCGTCTCGAATGCGGGCATGCACTTGCGCTTTCCTCCAGAGCGGTAGCAGCAGTGTCACGCAGTCTGCCGCGTGGATCAAAGGATCTATGGTTTTCCCTCGAGTCTTTCCCATGAGGCTTTCCCACGAGGCTTTCCCACAGGGCTGTCCCACGTGCACACGTGGTGGGAGTCGATCCTCGGCTTGAACGTCAAGGCAGTGCAGGGAAAACAGGTTCCTCTGGAATGGACTGACACATCTGGGGGACTCTTGGAATGGTGGCACGACCCTGGAGTTCCTCTCGCCTTTCCTGTGGAGAGCGCCTCCTCTTGAGATGCGACGGGAACGCCGGGAATTCTTTCCCTACGAAACAGGGAAAGGATCCCTCATCTCGAGCTAGGAGGCGGAAACGGGGCTCCCCTGGATGTGTGCGGGATACCACGTGCTTCCTATCGAGTTGAGACGGGTATGTCGGGGAACTTCTTGAGTAGCAGCAAGGGTGTGAAGGACCCTTTGGAAGTTCCAGTGGTTAGATGTGATTGGCCTCGAGAAGCCTGAGAGGAAATGGGCCTCATCTCGCCTGGAGGGCAAAACCTCCTGGATTTTCTCGAGTTGCGGCAGGTGCTCTCGACTTACGACGGGGACCACAGGGACCCGCTCTGGTGGCCTCAGGAAAGGCCAGTCCCCATGCGAGTTCCTCGGGGGCCTCTCGGGATTCCTCTCCCGTCGATGCCGGGGCCTAAGACCTTGTGTGGAGTCGGGGCCGGAACCTGAGGATTCCTCTCCAGTGCTGACATGGATCTTGGGGTACTTCTGGAGTCTCCCCAGGGGAGTCAGTCCTCGTCTCGAATGCGGGCATGCACTTGTGCTTTCCTCCAGAGCGGTAGCAGCAGTGTCACGCAGTCCGCCGCGTGGATCAAAGGTTCTATGGTTTTCCCTCGAGTCTTTCCCACGAGGCTTTCCCACGAGGCTTTCCCACAGGGCTGTCCCACGTGCACACGTGGTGGGAGTCGATCCTCGGCTTGAACGTCAAGGCAGTGCAGGGAAAACAGGTTCCTCTGGAATGGACTGACACATTTGGGGGCTCTTGGAATGGTGGCACGACCCTCGAGTTCCTCTCGCCTTTCCTGTGGAGAGCGCCTCCTCTTGAGATGCGACGGGAACGCCGGGAATTCTTTCCCTACGAAACAGGGTAAGGATCCCTCATCTCGAGCTAGGAGGCGGAAACGGGGCTCCCCTGGATGTGTGCGGGACCCCACGTGCTTCCTCTCGAGTGGAGACGGGTATGTCGGGGAACTTCTTGAGTTGCAGCAAGGGTGTGAAGGACCCTTTGGAAGTTCCAGTGGTTAGATGTGATTGGCCTCGAGAAGCCTCAGCGGAAATGGGCCTCATCTCGCCTGGAGGGCAAAACCTCCTGGATTTTCTCGAGTTGCGGCAGGTGCTCTCGACTTACGACGGGGACCTCAGGGACCCGCTCTGGTGGCCTCAGGAAAGGCCAGTCCCCATGCGAGTTCCTCGGGGGCCTCTCGGGATTTCTCTCCCGTCGATGCCGGGGCCTAAGACCTTGTGTGGAGTCGGGGCCGGAACCTGAGTATTCCTCTCCAGTGCTGACATGGATCTTGGGGTACTTCTGGAGTCTCCCCAGGGGAGTCAGTCCTCGTCTCGAATGCGGGCATGCACTTGCGCTTTCCTCCAGAGCGGTAGCAGCAGTGTCACGCAGTCCGCCGCGTGGATCAAAGGATCTATGGTTTTCCCTTGAGTCTTTCTCACGAGGCTTTCCCACGAGGCTTTCCCACAGGGCTGTTCCACGTGCACACGTGGTGGGAGTCGATCCTCGGCTTGAACGTCAAGGCAGTGCAGGGAAAACAGGTTCCTCTGGAATGGACTGACACATTTGGGGGACTCTTGGAATGGTGGCACGACCCTGGAGTTCCTCTCGCCTTTCCTGTGGAGAGCGCCTCCTCTTGAGATGCGACGGGAACGCCGGGAATTCTTTCCCTACGAAACAGGGAAAGGATCCCTCATCTCGAGCTAGGAGGCGGAAACGGGGCTCCCCTGGATGTGTGCGGGACCCCACGTGCTTCCTCTCGAGTGGAGACGGGTATGTCTGGGAACTTCTTGAGTTGCAGCAAGGGTGTGAAGGACCCTTTGGAAGTTCCAGTGGTTAGACGTGATTAGCCTCGAGAAGCCTCAGCGGAAATGGGCCTCATCTCGCCTGGAGGGCAAAACCTCCTGGATTTTCTCGAGTTGCGGCAGGTGCTCTCGACTTACGACGGGGACCTCAGGGACCCGCTCTGGGGGCCTCAGGAAAGGCCAGTCCCCATGCGAGTTCCTCGGGGGCCTCTCGGGATTCCTCTCCCGTCGATGCCGGGGCCTAAGACCTTGTGTGGAGTCGGGGCCGGAACCTGAGGATTCCTCTCCAGTGCTGACATGGATCTTGGGGTACTTCTGGAGTCTCCCCAGGGGAGTCAGTCCTCGTCTCGAATGCGGGCATGCACTTGGGCTTTCCTCCAGAGCGGTAGCAGCAGTGTCACGCAGTCCGCCGCGTGGATCAAAGGATCTATGGTTTTCCCTCGAGTCTTTCCCACGAGGCTTTCCCACGAGGCTTTCCCACAGGGCTGTCCCACGTGCACAAGTGGTGGGAGTCGATCCTCGGCTTGAACGTCAAGGCAGTGCAGGGAAAACAGGTTCCTCTGGAATGGACTGACACATCTGGGGGACTCTTGGAATGGTGGCACGACCCTGGAGTTCCTCTCGCCTTTCCTGTGGAGAGCGCCTCCTCTTGAGATGCGACGGGAACGCCGGGAATTCTTTCCCTACGAAACAGGGAAAGGATCCCTCATCTCGAGCTAGGAGGCGGAAACGGGGCTCCACTGGATGTGTGCGGGACCCCACGTGCTTCCTCTCGAGTGGAGACGGGTATGTCGGGGAACTTCTTGAGTTGCAGCAAGGGTGTGAAGGACCCTTTGGAAGTTCCAGTGGTTAGACGTGATTAGCCTCGAGAAGCCTCAGCGGAAATGGGCCTCATCTCGCCTGGAGGGCAAAACCTCCTGGATTTTCTCGAGTTGCGGCAGGTGCTCTCGACTTACGACGGGGACCTCAGGGACCCGCTCTGGTGGCCTCAGGAAAGGCCAGTCCCCATGCGAGTTCCTCGGGGGTCTCTCGGGATTCCTCTCCCGTCGATGTCGGGGCCTAAGACCTTGTGTGGAGTCGGGGCCGGAACCTGAGGATTCCTCTCCAGTGCTGACATGGATCTTGGGGTACTTCTGGAGTCTCCCCAGGGGAGTCAGTCCTCGTCTCGAATGCGGGCATGCACTTGCGCTTTCCTCCAGAGCGGTAGCAGCAGTGTCACGCAGTCCGCCGCGTGGATCAAAGGATCTATGGTTTTCCCTTGAGTCTTTCTCACGAGGCTTTCCCACGAGCCTTTCCCACAGGGCTGTCCCACGTGCACACGTGGTGGGAGTCGATCCTCGGCTTGAACGTCAAGGCAGTGCAGGGAAAACAGGTTCCTCTGGAATGGACTGACACATTTGGGGGACTCTTGGAATGGTGGCACGACCCTGGAGTTCCTCTCGCCTTTCCTGTGGAGAGCGCCTCCTCTTGAGATGCGACGGGAACGCCGGGAATTCTTTCCCTACGAAACAGGGAAAGGATCCCTCATCTCGAGCTAGGAGGCGGAAACGGGGCTCCCCTGGATGTGTGCGGGACCCCACGTGCTTCCTCTCGAGTGGAGACGGGTATGTCGGGGAACTTCTTGAGTTGCAGCAAGGGTGTGAAGGACCCTTTGGAAGTTCCAGTGGTTAGACGTGATTAGCCTCGAGAAGCCTCAGCGGAAATGGGCCTCATCTCGCCTGGAGGGCAAAACCTCCTGGATTTTCTCGAGTTGCGGCAGGTGCTCTCGACTTCCGACGGGGACCTCAGGGACCCGCTCTGGTGGCCTCAGGAAAGGCCAGTCCCCATGCGAGTTCCTCGGGGGCCTCTCGGGATTCCTCTCCCGTCGATGCCGGGGCCTAAGACCTTGTGTGGAGTCGGGGCCGGAACCTGAGGATTCCTCTCCAGTGCTGACATGGATCTTGGGGTACTTCTGGAGTCTCCCCAGGGGAGTCAGTCCTCGTATCGAATGCGGGCATGCACTTGGGCTTTCCTCCAGAGCGGTAGCAGCAGTGTCACGCAATCCGCCGCGTGGATCAAAGGATCTATGGTTTTCCCTCGAGTCTTTCCCACGAGGCTTTCCCACGAGGCTTTCCCACAGGGCTGTCCCACGTGCACACGTGGTGGGAGTCGATCCTCGGCTTGAACGTCAAGGCAGTGCAGGGAAAACAGGTTCCTCTGGAATGGACTGACACATCTGGGGGACTCTTGGAATGGTGGCACGACCCTGGAGTTCCTCTCGCCTTTCCTGTGGAGAGCGCCTCCTCTTGAGATGCGACGGGAACGCCGGGAATTCTTTCCCTACGAAACAGGGAAAGGATCCCTCATCTCGAGCTAGGAGGCGGAAACGGGGCTCCCCTGGATGTGTGCGGGACCCCACGTGCTTCCTCTCGAGTGGAGACGGGTATGTCGGGGAACTTCTTGAGTTGCAGCAAGGGTGTGAAGGACCCTTTGGAAGTTCCAGTGGTTAGACGTGATTAGCCTCGAGAAGCCTCAGCGGAAATGGGCCTCATCTCGCCTGGAGGGCAAAACCTCCTGGATTTTCTCGAGTTGCGGCAGGTGCTCTCGACTTACGACGGGGACCACAGGGACCCGCTCTGGTGGCCTCAGGAAAGGCCAGTCCCCATGCGAGTTCCTCGGGGGCCTCTCGGGATTCCTCTCCCGTCGATGCCGGGGCCTAAGACCTTGTGTGGAGTCGGGGCCGGAACCTGAGGATTCCTCTCCAGTGCTGACATGGATCTTGGGGTACTTCTGGAGTCTCCCCAGGGGAGTCAGTCCTCGTCTCGAATGCGGGCATGCACTTGTGCTTTCCTCCAGAGCGGTAGCAGCAGTGTCACGCAGTCCGCCGCGTGGATCAAAGGTTCTATGGTTTTCCCTCGAGTCTTTCCCACGAGGCTTTCCCACGAGGCTTTCCCACAGGGCTGTCCCACGTGCACACGTGGTGGGAGTCGATCCTCGGCTTGAACGTCAAGGCAGTGCAGGGAAAACAGGTTCCTCTGGAATGGACTGACACATTTGGGGGCTCTTGGAATGGTGGCACGACCCTCGAGTTCCTCTCGCCTTTCCTGTGGAGAGCGCCTCCTCTTGAGATGCGACGGGAACGCCGGGAATTCTTTCCCTACGAAACAGGGTAAGGATCCCTCATCTCGAGCTAGGAGGCGGAAACGGGGCTCCCCTGGATGTGTGCGGGACCCCACGTGCTTCCTCTCGAGTGGAGACGGGTATGTCGGGGAACTTCTTGAGTTGCAGCAAGGGTGTGAAGGACCCTTTGGAAGTTCCAGTGGTTAGATGTGATTGGCCTCGAGAAGCCTCAGCGGAAATGGGCCTCATCTCGCCTGGAGGGCAAAACCTCCTGGATTTTCTCGAGTTGCGGCAGGTGCTCTCGACTTACGACGGGGACCTCAGGGACCCGCTCTGGTGGCCTCAGGAAAGGCCAGTCCCCATGCGAGTTCCTCGGGGGCCTCTCGGGATTTCTCTCCCGTCGATGCCGGGGCCTAAGACCTTGTGTGGAGTCGGGGCCGGAACCTGAGGATTCCTCTCCAGTGCTGACATGGATCTTGGGGTACTTCTGGAGTCTCCCCAGGGGAGTCAGTCCTCGTCTCGAATGCGGGCATGCACTTGCGCTTTCCTCCAGAGCGGTAGCAGCAGTGTCACGCAGTCCGCCGCGTGGATCAAAGGATCTATGGTTTTCCCTTGAGTCTTTCTCACGAGGCTTTCCCACGAGGCTTTCCCACAGGGCTGTTCCACGTGCACACGTGGTGGGAGTCGATCCTCGGCTTGAACGTCAAGGCAGTGCAGGGAAAACAGGTTCCTCTGGAATGGACTGACACATTTGGGGGACTCTTGGAATGGTGGCACGACCCTGGAGTTCCTCTCGCCTTTCCTGTGGAGAGCGCCTCCTCTTGAGATGCGACGGGAACGCCGGGAATTCTTTCCCTACGAAACAGGGAAAGGATCCCTCATCTCGAGCTAGGAGGCGGAAACGGGGCTCCCCTGGATGTGTGCGGGACCCCACGTGCTTCCTCTCGAGTGGAGACGGGTATGTCTGGGAACTTCTTGAGTTGCAGCAAGGGTGTGAAGGACCCTTTGGAAGTTCCAGTGGTTAGACGTGATTAGCCTCGAGAAGCCTCAGCGGAAATGGGCCTCATCTCGCCTGGAGGGCAAAACCTCCTGGATTTTCTCGAGTTGCGGCAGGTGCTCTCGACTTACGACGGGGACCTCAGGGACCCGCTCTGGGGGCCTCAGGAAAGGCCAGTCCCCATGCGAGTTCCTCGGGGGCCTCTCGGGATTCCTCTCCCGTCGATGCCGGGGCCTAAGACCTTGTGTGGAGTCGGGGCCGGAACCTGAGGATTCCTCTCCAGTGCTGACATGGATCTTGGGGTACTTCTGGAGTCTCCCCAGGGGAGTCAGTCCTCGTCTCGAATGCGGGCATGCACTTGGGCTTTCCTCCAGAGCGGTAGCAGCAGTGTCACGCAGTCCGCCGCGTGGATCAAAGGATCTATGGTTTTCCCTCGAGTCTTTCCCACGAGGCTTTCCCACGAGGCTTTCCCACAGGGCTGTCCCACGTGCACAAGTGGTGGGAGTCGATCCTCGGCTTGAACGTCAAGGCAGTGCAGGGAAAACAGGTTCCTCTGGAATGGACTGACACATCTGGGGGACTCTTGGAATGGTGGCACGACCCTGGAGTTCCTCTCGCCTTTCCTGTGGAGAGCGCCTCCTCTTGAGATGCGACGGGAACGCCGGGAATTCTTTCCCTACGAAACAGGGAAAGGATCCCTCATCTCGAGCTAGGAGGCGGAAACGGGGCTCCACTGGATGTGTGCGGGACCCCACGTGCTTCCTCTCGAGTGGAGACGGGTATGTCGGGGAACTTCTTGAGTTGCAGCAAGGGTGTGAAGGACCCTTTGGAAGTTCCAGTGGTTAGACGTGATTAGCCTCGAGAAGCCTCAGCGGAAATGGGCCTCATCTCGCCTGGAGGGCAAAACCTCCTGGATTTTCTCGAGTTGCGGCAGGTGCTCTCGACTTACGACGGGGACCTCAGGGACCCGCTCTGGTGGCCTCAGGAAAGGCCAGTCCCCATGCGAGTTCCTCGGGGGTCTCTCGGGATTCCTCTCCCGTCGATGCCGGGGCCTAAGACCTTGTGTGGAGTCGGGGCCGGAACCTGAGGATTCCTCTCCAGTGCTGACATGGATCTTGGGGTACTTCTGGAGTCTCCCCAGGGGAGTCAGTCCTCGTCTCGAATGCGGGCATGCACTTGCGCTTTCCTCCAGAGCGGTAGCAGCAGTGTCACGCAGTCCGCCGCGTGGATCAAAGGATCTATGGTTTTCCCTTGAGTCTTTCTCACGAGGCTTTCCCACGAGGCTTTCCCACAGTGCTGTCCCACGTGCACACGTGGTGGGAGTCGATCCTCGGCTTGAACGTCAAGGCAGTGCAGGGAAAACAGGTTCCTCTGGAATGGACTGACACATCTGGGGGACTCTTGGAATGGTGGCACGACCCTGGAGTTCCTCTCGCCTTTCCTGTGGAGAGCGCCTCCTCTTGAGATGCGACGGGAACGCCGGGAATTCTTTCCCTACTAAACAGGGAAAGGATCCCTCATCTCGAGCTAGGAGGCGGAAACGGGGCTCCCCTGGATGTGTGCGGGACACCACGTGCTTCCTCTCGAGTGGAGACGGGTATGTCTGGGAATTTCTTGAGTTGCAGCAAGGGTGTGAAGGACCCTTTGGAAGTTCCAGTGGTTAGACGTGATTAGCCTCGAGAAGCCTCAGCGGAAATGGGCCTCATCTCGCCTGGAGGGCAAAACCTCCTGGATTTTCTCGAGTTCCGGCAGGTGCTCTCGACTTACGACGGGGACCTCAGGGACCCGCTCTGGTGGCCTCAGGAAAGGCCAGTCCCCATGCGAGTTCCTCGGGGGCCTCTCGGGATTCCTCTCCCGTCGATGCCGGGGCCTAAGACCTTGTGTGGAGTCGGGGCCGGAACCTGAGGATTCCTCTCCAGTGCTGACATGGATCTTGGGGTACTTCTGGAGTCTCCCCAGGGGAGTCAGTCCTCGTCTCGAATGCGGGCATGCACTTGGGCTTTCCTCCAGAGCGGTAGCAGCAGTGTCACGCAGTCCGCCGCGTGGATCAAAGGATCTATGGTTTTCCCTCGAGTCTTTCCCACGAGGCTTTCCCACGAGGCTTTCCCACAGGGCTGTCCCACGTGCACAAGTGGTGGGAGTCGATCCTCGGCTTGAACGTCAAGGCAGTGCAGGGAAAACAGGTTCCTCTGGAATGGACTGACACATCTGGGGGACTCTTGGAATGGTGGCACGACCCTGGAGTTCCTCTCGCCTTTCCTGTGGAGAGCGCCTCCTCTTGAGATGCGATGGGAACGCCGGGAATTCTTTCCCTACGAAACAGGGAAAGGATCCCTCATCTCGAGCTAGGAGGCGGAAACGGGGCTCCCCTGGATGTGTGCGGGACCCCACGTGCTTCCTCTCGAGTGGAGACGGGTATGTCGGGGAACTTCTTGAGTTGCAGCAAGGGTGTGAAGGACCCTTTGGAAGTTCCAGTGGTTAGACGTGATTAGCCTCGAGAAGCCTCAGCGGAAATGGGCCTCATCTCGCCTGGAGGGCAAAACCTCCTGGATTTTCTCGAGTTGCGGCAGGTGCTCTCGACTTACGACGGGGACCTCAGGGACCCGCTCTGGTGGCCTCAGGAAAGGCCAGTCCCCATGCGAGTTCCTCGGGGGTCTCTCGGGATTCCTCTCCCGTCGATGCCGGGGCCTAAGACCTTGTGTGGAGTCGGGGCCGGAACCTGAGGATTCCTCTCCAGTGCTGACATGGATCTTGGGGTACTTCTGGAGTCTCCCCAGAGGAGTCAGTCCTCGTCTCGAATGCGGGCATGCACTTGCGCTTTCCTCCAGAGCGGTAGCAGCAGTGTCACGCAGTCCGCCGCGTGGATCAAAGGATCTATGGTTTTCCCTTGAGTCTTTCTCACGAGGCTTTCCCACGAGGCTTTCCCACAGGGCTGTCCCACGTGCACACGTGGTGGGAGTCGATCCTCGGCTTGAACGTCAAGGCAGTGCAGGGAAAACAGGTTCCTCTGGAATGGACTGACACATTTGGGGGACTCTTGGAATGGTGGCACGACCCTGGAGTTCCTCTCGCCTTTCCTGTGGAGAGCGCCTCCTCTTGAGATGCGACGGGAACGCCGGGAATTCTTTCCCTACGAAACAGGGAAAGGATCCCTCATCTCGAGCTAGGAGGCGGAAACGGGGCTCCCCTGGATGTGTGCGGGACCCCACGTGCTTCCTCTCGAGTGGAGACGGGTATGTCGGGGAACTTCTTGAGTTGCAGCAAGGGTGTGAAGGACCCTTTGGAAGTTCCAGTGGTTAGACGTGATTAGCCTCGAGAAGCCTCAGCGGAAATGGGCCTCATCTCGCCTGGAGGGCAAAACCTCCTGGATTTTCTCGAGTTGCGGCAGGTGCTCTCGACTTCCGACGGGGACCTCAGGGACCCGCTCTGGTGGCCTCAGGAAAGGCCAGTCCCCATGCGAGTTCCTCGGGGGCCTCTCGGGATTCCTCTCCCGTCGATGCCGGGGCCTAAGACCTTGTGTGGAGTCGGGGCCGGAACCTGAGGATTCCTCTCCAGTGCTGACATGGATCTTGGGGTACTTCTGGAGTCTCCGCAGGGGAGTCAGTCCTCGTCTCGAATGCGGGCATGCACTTGGGCTTTCCTCCAGAGCGGTAGCAGCAGTGTCACGCAGTCCGCCGCGTGGATCAAAGGATCTATGGTTTTCCCTCGAGTCTTTCCCACGAGGCTTTCCCACGAGGCTTTCCCACAGGGCTGTCCCACGTGCACACGTGGTGGGAGTCGATCCTCGGCTTGAACGTCAAGGCAGTGCAGGGAAAACAGGTTCCTCTGGAATGGACTGACACATCTGGGGGACTCTTGGAATGGTGGCACGACCCTGGAGTTCCTCTCGCCTTTCCTGTGGAGAGCGCCTCCTCTTGAGATGCGACGGGAACGCCGGGAATTCTTTACCTACGAAACAGGGAAAGGATCCCTCATCTCGAGCTAGGAGGCGGAAACGGGGCTCCCCTGGATGTGTGCGGGACCCCACGTGCTTCCTCTCGAGTGGAGACGGGTATGTCGGGGAACTTCTTGAGTTGCAGCAAGGGTGTGAAGGACCCTTTGGAAGTTCCAGTGGTTAGACGTGATTAGCCTCGAGAAGCCTCAGCGGAAATGGGCCTCATCTCGCCTGGAGGGCAAAACCTCCTGGATTATCTCGAGTTGCGGCAGGTGCTCTCGACTTACGACGGGGACCTCAGGGACCCGCTCTGGTGGCCTCAGGAAAGGCCAGTCCCCATGCGAGTTCCTCGGGGGCCTCTCGGGATTCCTCTCCCGTCGATGCCGGGGCCTAAGACCTTGTGTGGAGTCGGGGCCGGAACCTGAGGATTCCTCTCCAGTGCTGACATGGATCTTGGGGTACTTCTGGAGTCTCCCCAGGGGAGTCAGTCCTCGTCTCGAATGCGGTCATGCACTTGCGCTTTCCTCCAGAGCGGTAGCAGCAGTGTCACGCAGTCCGCCGCGTGGATCAAAGGATCTATGGTTTTCCCTTGAGTCTTTCTCACGAGGCTTTCCCACGAGGCTTTCCCTCAGGGCTGTCCCACGTGCACACGTGGTGGGAGTCGATCCTCGGCTTGAACGTCAAGGCAGTGCAGGGAAAACAGGTTCCTCTGGAATGGACTGACACATTTGGGGGACTCTTGGAATGGTGGCACGACCCTGGAGTTCCTCTCGCCTTTCCTGTGGAGAGCGCCTCCTCTTGAGATGCGACGGGAACTCCGGGAATTCTTTCCCTACGAAACAGGGAAAGGATCCCTCATCTCGAGCTAGGAGGCGGAAACGGGGCTCCCCTGGATGTGTGCGGGACCCCACGTGCTTCCTCTCGAGTGGAGACGGGTATGTCGGGGAACTTCTTGAGTTGCAGTAAGGGTGTGAAGGACCCTTTGGAAGTTCCAGTGGTTAGACGTGATTAGCCTCGAGAAGCCTCAGCGGAAATGGGCCTCATCTCGCCTGGAGGGCAAAACCTCCTGGATTTTCTCGAGTTGCGGCAGGTGCTCTCGACTTACGACGGGGACTTCAGGGACCCGCTCTGGTGACCTCAGGAAAGGCCAGTCCCCATGCGAGTTCCTCGGGGGCCTCTCGGGATTCCTCTCCCATTGATGCCGGGGCCTAAGACCTTGTGTGGAGTCGGGGTCGGAACCTGAGGATTCCTCTCCAGTGCTGACATGGATCATGGGGTACTTCTGGAGTCTCCCCAGGGGAGTCAGTCCTCGTCTCGAATGCGGGCATGTACTTGCGCTTTCCTCCAGAGCGGTAGCAGCAGTGTCACGCAGTCCGCCGCGTGGATCAAAGGATCTATGGTTTTTCCTCGAGTCTTTCCCACGAGGCTTTCCCACGAGGCTTTCCCACAGGGCTGTCCCACGTGCACACGTGGTTTGAGTGGATCCTCGGCTTGAACGTCAAGGCAGTGCAGGGAAAACAGGTTCCTCTGGAATGGACTGACACATCTGGGGGACTCTTGGAATGGTGGCACGACCCTGGAGTTCCTCTCGCCTTTCCTGTGGAGAGCGCCTCCTCTTGAGATGCGACGGGAACGCCGGGAATTCTTTCCCTACGAAACAGGGAAAGGATCCCTCATCTCGAGCTAGGAGGCGGAAACGGGGCTCCCCTGGATGTGTGCGGGATACCACGTGCTTCCTATCGAGTTGAGACGGGTATGTCGGGGAACTTCTTGAGTAGCAGCAAGGGTGTGAAGGACCCTTTGGAAGTTCCAGTGTTTAGATGTGATTGGCCTCGAGAAGCCTCAGCGGAAATGGGCCTCATCTCGCCTGGAGGGCAAAACCTCCTGGATTTTCTCGAGTTGCGGCAGGTGCTCTCGACTTACGACGGGGATCTCAGGGACCCGCTCTGGTGGCCTCAGGAAAGGCCAGTCCCCATGCGAGTTCCTCGGGGGCCTCTCGGGATTCCTCTCCCGTCGATGCCGGGGCCTAAGACCTTGTGTGGAGTCGGGGCCGGAACCTGAGGATTCCTCTCCAGTGCTGACATGGATCTTGGGGTACTTCTGGAGTCTCCCCAGTGGAGTCAGTCCTCGTCTCGAATGCGGGCATGCACTTGCGCTTTCCTCCAGAGCGGTAGCAGCAGTGTCACGCAGTCCGCCGCGTGGATCAAAGGATCTATGGTTTTCCCTCGAGTCTTTCCCACGAGGCTTTCCCACGAGGCTTTCCCACAGGGCTGTCCCACGTGCACACGTGGTGGGAGTGGATCCTCGGCTTGAACGTCAAGGCAGTGCAGGGAAAACAGGTTCCTCTGGAATGGACTGACCCATCTGGGCGTCTCTTGGAATGGTGGCACGACCCTGGAGTTCCTCTCGCCTCTCCTGTGGAGAGCGCCTCCTCTTGAGATGCGACGGGAACGCCGGGAATTCTTTCCCTAAGAAACAGGGAAAGGATCCCTCATCTCGAGCTAGGAGGCGGAAACGGGCTCCCCTGGATGTGTGCGGGACCCCACGTGCTTCCTCTCGAGTGGAGACGGGTATGTCGGGGAACTTCTTGAGTTGCAGCAAGGGTGTGAAGGACCCTTTGGAAGTTCCAGTGGTTAGATGTGATTAGCCTCGAGAAGCCTCAGCGGAAATGGGCCTCATCTCGCCTGGAGGGCAAAACCTCCTGGATTTTCTCGAGTTGCGGCATGTGCTCTCGACTTACGACGGGGACCTCAGGGACCCGCTCTGGTGACCTCAGGAAAGGCCAGTCCCCATGCGAGTTCCTCGGGGGCCTCTCGGGATTCCTCTCCCATTGATGCCGGGGCCTAAGACCTTGTGTGGAGTCGGGGTCGGAACCTGAGGATTCCTCTCCAGTGCTGACATGGATCATGGGGTACTTCTGGAGTCTCCCCAGGGGAGTCAGTCCTCGTCTCGAATGCGGGCATGTACTTGCGCTTTCCTCCAGAGCGGTAGCAGCAGTGTCACGCAGTCCGCCGCGTGGATCAAAGGATCTATGGTTTTTCCTCGAGTCTTTCCCACGAGGCTTTCCCACGAGGCTTTCCCACAGGGCTGTCCCACGTGCACACGTGGTTTGAGTGGATCCTCGGCTTGAACGTCAAGGCAGTGCAGGGAAAACAGGTTCCTCTGGAATGGACTGACACATCTGGGGGACTCTTGGAATGGTGGCACGACCCTGGAGTTCCTCTCGCCTTTCCTGTGGAGAGCGCCTCCTCTTGAGATGCGACGGGAACGCCGGGAATTCTTTCCCTACGAAACAGGGAAAGGATCCCTCATCTCGAGCTAGGAGGCGGAAACGGGGCTCCCCTGGATGTGTGCGGGATACCACGTGCTTCCTATCGAGTTGAGACGGGTATGTCGGGGAACTTCTTGAGTAGCAGCAAGGGTGTGAAGGACCCTTTGGAAGTTCCAGTGTTTAGATGTGATTGGCCTCGAGAAGCCTCAGCGGAAATGGGCCTCATCTCGCCTGGAGGGCAAAACCTCCTGGATTTTCTCGAGTTGCGGCAGGTGCTCTCGACTTACGACGGGGACCTCAGGGACCCGCTCTGGTGGCCTCAGGAAAGGCCAGTCCCCATGCGAGTTCCTCGGGGGCCTCTCGGGATTCCTCTCCCGTCGATGCCGGGGCCTAAGACCTTGTGTGGAGTCGGGGCCGGAACCTGAGGATTCCTCTCCAGTGCTGACATGGATCTTGGGGTACTTCTGGAGTCTCCCCAGGGGAGTCAGTCCTCGTCTCGAATGCGGGCATGCACTTGCGCTTTCCTCCAGAGCGGTAGCAGCAGTGTCACGCAGTCCGCCGCGTGGATCAAAGGATCTATGGTTTTCCCTCGAGTCTTTCCCACGAGGCTTTCCCACGAGGCTTTCCCACAGGGCTGTCCCACGTGCACACGTGGTGGGAGTGGATCCTCGGCTTGAACGTCAAGGCAGTGCAGGGAAAACAGGTTCCTCTGGAATGGACTGACACATCTGGGGGACTCTTGGAATGGTGGCACGACCCTGGAGTTCCTCTCGCCTTTCCTGTGGAGAGCGCCTCCTCTTGAGATGCGACGGGAACGCCGGGAATTCTTTCCCTACGAAACAGGGAAAGGATCCCTCATCTCGAGCTAGGAGGCGGAAACGGGGCTCCCCTGGATGTGTGCGGGACCCCACGTGCTTCCTCTCGAGTGAAGACGGGTATGTCGGGGAACATCTTGAGTTGCAGCAAGGGTGTGAAGGACCCTTTGGAAGTTCCAGTGGTTAGACGTGATTAGCCTCGAGAAGCCTCAGCGGAAATGGGCCTCATCTCGCCTGGAGGGCAAAACCTCCTGGATTTTCTCGAGTTGCGGCAGGTGCTCTCGACTTACGACGGGGACCTCAGGGACCCGCTCTGGTGGCCTCAGGAAAGGCCAGTCCCCATGCGAGTTCCTCGGGGGCCTCTCGGGATTCCTCTCCCGTCGATGCCGGGGCCTAAGACCTTATGTGGAGTCGGGGCCGGAACCTGAGGATTCCTCTCCAGTGCTGACATGGATCTTGGGGTACTTCTGGAGTCTCCCCAGGGGAGTCAGTCCTCGTCTCGAATGCGGGCATGCACTTGCGCTTTCCTCCAGAGCGGTAGCAGCAGTGTCACACAGTCCGCCGCGTGGATCAAAGGATCTATGGTTTTCCCTCGAGTCTTTCCCACGAGGCTTTCCCACGAGGCTTTCCCACAGGGCTGTCACACGTGCACAGGTGGTGGGAGTCGATCCTCGGCTTGAACGTCAAGGCAGTGCAGGGAAAACAGGTTCCTCTGGAATGGACTGACCCATCTGGGCGTCTCTTGGAATGGTGGCACGACCCTGGAGTTCCTCTCGCCTCTCCTGTGGAGAGCGCCTCCTCTTGAGATGCGACGGGAACGCCGGGAATTCTTTCCCTAAGAAACAGGGAAAGGATCCCTAATCTCGAGCTAGGAGGCGGAAACGGGGCTCCCCTGGATGTGTGCGGGACCCCACGTGCTTCCTCTCGAGTGGAGACGGGTATGTCGGGGAACTTCTTGAGTTGCAGCAAGGGTGTGAAGGACCCTTTGGAAGTTCCAGTGGTTAGATGTGATTAGCCTCGAGAAGCCTCAGCGGAAATGGGCCTCATCTCGCCTGGAGGGCAAAACCTCCTGTATTTTCTCGAGTTACGGCAGGTGCTCTCGACTTACGACGGGGACCTCAGGGACCCGCTCTGGTGGCCTCAGGAAAGGCCAGTCCCCATGCGAGTTCCTCGGGGGCCTCTCGGGATTCCTCTCCCGTCGATGCCGGGGCCTAAGACCTTGTGTGGAGTCGGGGCCGGAACCTGAGGATTCCTCTCCAGTGCTGACATGGATCTTGGGGTACTTCTGGAGTCTCCCCAGGGGAGTCAGTCCTCGTCTCGAATGCGGGCATGCACTTGCGCTTTCCTCCAGAGCGGTAGCAGCAGTGTCACGCAGTCCGCCGCGTGGATCAAAGGATCTATGGTTTTCCCTCGAGTCTTTCCCACGAGGCTTTCCCACGAGGCTTTCCCACAGGGCTGTCCCACGTGCACACGTGGTGGGAGTCGATCCTCGGCTTGAACGTCAAGGCAGTGCAGGGAAAACAGGTTCCTCTGGAATGGACTGACACATCTGGGGGACTCTTGGAATGGTGGCACGACCCTGGAGTTCCTCTCGCCTTTCCTGTGGAGAGCGCCTCCTCTTGAGATGCGACGGGAACGCCGGGAATTCTTTCCCTACGAAACAGGGAAAGGATCCCTCATCTCGAGCTAGGAGGCGGAAACGGGGCTCCCCTGGATGTGTGCGGGACCCCACGTGCTTCCTCTCGAGTGGAGACGGGTATGTCGGGGAACTTCTTGAGTTGCAGCAAGGGTGTGAAGGACCCTTTGGAAGTTCCAGTGGTTAGATGTGATTAGCCTCGAGAAGCCTCAGCGGAAATGGGCCTCATCTCGCCTGGAGGGCAAAACCTCCTGGATTGTCTCGAGTTGCGGCAGGTGCTCTCGACTTACGACGGGGACCTCAGGGACCCGCTCTGGGGGCCTCAGGAAAAGCCAGTCCCCATGCGAGTTCCTCGGGGGCCTCTCGGCATTCCTCTCCCGTCGATGCCGGGGCCTAAGACCTTGTGTGGAGTCGGGGCTGGAACCTGAGGATTCCTCTCCAGTGCTGACATGGATCATGGGGTAGTTCTGGAGTCTCCCCAGGGGAGTCAGTCCTCGTCTCGAATGCGGGCATGTACTTGCGCTTTCCTCCAGAGCGGTAGAAGCAGTGTCACGCAGTCTGCCGCGTGGATCAAAGGATCTATGGTTTTCCCTCGAGTCTTTCCCACGAGGCTTTCCCACGAGGCTTTCCCACGAGGCTTTCCCACAGGGCTGTCCCACGTGCACAGGTGATGGGAGTGGATCCTCGGCTTGAACGTCAAGGCAGTGCAGGGAAAACAGGTTCCTCTGGAATGGACTGACCCATCTGTGCGTCTCTTGGAATGGTGGCACGACCCTGGAGTTCCTCTCGCCTCTTCTGTGGAGAGCGCCTCCTCTTGAGATGCGACGGGAACGCCGGGAATTCTTTCCCTACGAAACAGGGAAAGGATCCCTCATCTCGAGCTAGGAGGCGGAAACGGGGCTCCCCTGGATGTGTGCGGGACCCCACGTGCTTCCTCTCGAGTGGAGACGGGTATGTCGGGGAACTTCTTGAGTTGCAGCAAGGGTGTGAAAGACCCTTTGGAAGTTCCAGTGGTTAGATGTGATTAGCCTCGAGAAGCCTCAGCGGAAATGGGCCTCATCTCGCCTGGAGGGCAAAACATCCTGGATTTTCTCGAGTTGCGGCATGTGCTCTCGACTTACGACGGGGACCTCAGGGACCCGCTCTGGTGACCTCAGGAAAGGCCAGTCCCCATGCGAGTTCCTCGGGGGCCTCTCGGGATTCCTCTCCCATTGATGCCGGGGCCTAAGACCTTGTGTGGAGTCGGGGCCGGAACCTGAGGATTCCTCTCCAGTGCTGACATGGATCTTGGGGTACTTCTGGAGTCTCCCCAGGGGAGTCAGTCCTCGTCTCGAATGCGGGCATGCACTTGCGCTTTCCTCCAGAGCGGTAGCAGCAGTGTCACACAGTCCGCCGCGTGGATCAAAGGATCTATGGTTTTCCCTCGAGTCTTTCCCACGAGGCTTTCCAACGAGGCTTTCCCACAGGGCTGTCCCACGTGCACAGGTGGTGGGAGTCGATCCTCGGCTTGAACGTCAAGGCAGTGCAGGGAAAACAGGTTCCTCTGGAATGGACTGACCCATCTGGGCGTCTCTTGGAATGGTGGCACGACCCTGGAGTTCCTCTCGCCTCTCCTGTGGAGAGCGCCTCCTCTTGAGATGCGACGGGGACGCCGGGAATTCTTTCCCTAAGAAACAGGGAAAGGATCCCTCATCTCGAGCAAGGAGGCGGAAACGGGGCTCCCCTGGATGTTTACGGGACCCCACGTGCTTCCTCTCGAGTGGAGACGGGTATGTCGGGGAACTTCTTGAGTTGCAGCAAGGGTGTGAAGGACCCTTTGGAAGTTCCAGTGGTTAGATGTGATTAGCCTCGAGAAGCCTCAGCGGAAATGGGCCTCATCTCGCCTGGAGGGCAAAACCTCCTGGATTTTCTCGAGTTGCGGCATGTGCTCTCGACTTACGACGGGGACCTCAGGACCCGCTCTGGTGACCTCAGGAAAGGCCAGTCCCCATGCGAGTTCCTCGGGGGCCTCTCGGGATTCCTCTCCCATTGATGCCGGGGCCTAAGACCTTGTGTGGAGTCGGGGCCGGAACCTGAGGATTACTCTCCTGTGCTGACATGGATCATGGGGTACTTCTGGAGTCTCCCCAGGGGAGTCAGTCCTCGTCTCGAATGCGGGCATGTACTTGCGCTTTCCTCCAGAGCGGTAGCAGCAGTGTCACGCAGTCCGCCGCGTGGATCAAAGGATCTATGGTTTTCCCTCGAGTCTTTCCCACGAGGCTTTCCCACGAGGCTTTCCCACAGGGCTGTCCCACGTGCACACGTGGTGGGAGTCGATCCTCGGCTTGAACGTCAAGGCAGTGCAGGGAAAACAGGTTCCTCTGGAATGGACTGACACACCTGGCGGACTCTTGGAATGGTGGCACGACCCTGGAGTTCCTCTCGCCTTTCCTGTGGAGAGCGCCTCCTCTTGAGATGCGACGGGAACGCCGGGAATTCTTTCCCTACGAAACAGGGAAAGGATCCCTCATCTCGAGCTAGGAGGCGGAAACGGGGCTCCGCTGGATGTGTGCGGGACCCCACGTGCTTCCTCTCGAGTGGAGACGGGTATGTCGGGGAACTTCTTGAGTTGCAACAAGGGTGTGAAGGACCCTTTGGAAGTTCCAGTGGTTAGACGTGATTAGCCTCCAGAAGCCTCAGTGGAAATGGGCCTCATCTCGCCTGGAGGGCAAAACCTCCTGAATTTTCTCGAGTTGCGGCAGGTGCTCTCGACTTACGACGGGGACCTCAGGGACCCGCTCTGGTGGCCTCAGGAAAGGCCAGTCCCCATGCGAGTTCCTCGGGGGCCTCTCGGGATTCCTCTCCCTTAGATGCCGGGGCCTAAGACCTTGTGTGGAGTCGGGGCCGGAACCTGAGGATTCCTCTCCAGTGCTGACATGGATCTTGGGGTACTTCTGGAGTCTCCCCAGGGGAGTCAGTCCTCGTCTCGAATGCGGGCATGCACTTGCGCTTTCCTCCAGAGCGGTAGCAGCAGTGTCACGCAGTCCGCCGCGTGGATCAAAGGATCTATGGTTTTCCCTCGAGTCTTTCCCACGAGGCTTTCCCACGAGGCTTTCCCACGAGGCTTTCCCACAGGGCTGTCCCACGTGCACAGGTGGTGGGAGTCGATCCTCGGCTTGAACGTCAAGGCAGTGCAGGGAAAACAGGTTCCTCTGGAATGGACTGACCCATCTGGCCGTCTCTTGGAATGGTGGCACGACCCTGGAGTTCCTCTCGCCTCTCCTGTGGAGAGCGCCTCCTCTTGAGATGCGACGGGAACGCCGGGAATTCTTTCCCTAAGAAACAGGGAAAGGATCCCTCATCTCGAGCTAGGAGGCGGAAACGGGGCTCCCCTGGATGTGTGCGGGACCCCACGTGCTTCCTCTCGAGTGGAGACGGGTATGTCGGGGAACTTCTTGAGTTGCAGCAAGGGTGTGAAGGACCCTTTGGAAGTTCCAGTGGTTAGATGTGATTAGCCTCGAGAAGCCTCAGCGGAAATGGGCCTCATCTCGCCTGGAGGGCAAAACCTCCTGGATTTTCTCGAGTTGCGGCATGTGCTCTCGACTTACGACGGGGACCTCAGGGACCCGCTCAGGTGACCTCAGGAAAGGCCAGTCCCCATGCGAGTTCCTCGGGGGCCTCTCGGCATTCCTCTCCCATTGATGCCGGGGCCTAAGACCTTGTGTGGAGTCAGGGCCGGAACCTGAGGATTCCTCTCCAGTGCTGACATGGATCTTGGGGTACTTCTGGAGCCTCCCCAGGGGAGTCAGTCCTCGTCTCGAATGCGGGCATGCACTTGTGCTTTCCTCCAGAGCGGTAGCAGCAGTGTCACGCAGTCCGCCGCGTGGATCAAAGGATCTATGGTTTTCCCTCGAGTCTTTCCCACGAGGCTTTCCCACGAGGCTTTCCCTCAGGGCTGTCCCACGTGCACACGTGGTGGGAGTCGATCCTCAGCTTGAACGTCAAGGCAGTGCAGGGAAAACAGGTTCCTCTGGAATGGACTGACACATCTGGGGGACTCTTGGAATGGTGGCACGACCCTGGAGTTCCTCTCGCCTTTCCTGTGGAGAGCGCCTCCTCTTGAGATGCGACGGGAACGCCGGGAATTCTTTCCCTACGAAACAGTGAATGGATCCCTCATCTCGAGCTAGGAGGCGGAAACGGGGCTCCCCTGGATGTGTGCGGGACCCCACGTGCTTCCTCTCGAGTGGAGACGGGTATGTCGGGGAACTTCTTGAGTAGCAGCAAGGGTGTGAAGGACCCTTTGGAAGTTCCAGTGGTTAGATGTGATTGGCCTCGAGAAGCCTCAGCGGAAATGGGCCTCATCTCGCCTGGAGGGCAAAACCTCCTGGATCTTCTCGAGTTACGGCAGGTGCTCTCGACTTACGACCGGGACCTCAGGGACCCGCTCTGGTGGCCTCAGGAAAGGCCAGTCCCCATGCGAGTTCCTCGGGGGCCTCTCGGGATTCCTCTCCCGTCGATGCCGGGGCCTAAGACCTTGTGTGGAGTCGGGGCCGGAACCTGAGGATTCCTCTCCAGTGCTGACATGGATCTTGGGGTACTTCTGGAGTCTCCCCAGGGGAGTCAGTCCTCGTCTCGAATGCGGGCATGCACTTGCGCTTTCCTCCAGAGCGGTAGCAGCAGTGTCACGCAGTCCGCCGCGTGGATCAAAGGATCTATGGTTTTCCCTCGAGTCTTTCCCACGAGGCTTTCCCACGAGGCTTTCCCACAGGGCTGTCCCACGTGCACACGTGGTGGGAGTCGATCCTCGGCTTGAACGTCAAGGCAGTGCAGGGAAAACAGGTTCCTCTGGAATGGACTGACACATCTGGGGGACTCTTGGAATGGTGGCAAGACCCTGGAGTTCCTCTCGCCTATCCTGTGGAGAGCGCCTCCTCTTGAGATGCGACGGGAACGCCGGGAATTCTTTCCCTACGAAACAGGGAAAGGATCCCTCATCTCGAGCTAGGAGGCGGAAACGGGGCTCCCCTGGATGTGTGCGGGACCCCACGTGCTTCCTCTCGAGTGGAGACGGGTATGTCGGGGAACTTCTTGAGTTGCAGCAAGGGTGTGAAGGACCCTTTGGAAGTTCCAGTGGTTAGATGTGATTAGCCTCGAGAAGCCTCAGCGGAAATGGGCCTCATCTCGCCTGGAGGGCAAAACCTCCTGGATTGTCTCGAGTTGCGGCAGGTGCTCTCGACTTACGACGGGGACCTCAGGGACCCGCTCTGGGGGCCTCAGGAAAAGCCAGTCCCCATGCGAGTTCCTCGGGGGCCTCTCGGCATTCCTCTCCCGTCGATGCCGTGGCCTAAGACCTTGTGTGGAGTCGGGGCCGGAACCTGAGGATTCCTCTCCAGTGCTGACATGGATCTTGGGGTACTTCTGGAGTCTCCCCAGGGGAGTCAGTCCTCGTCTCGAATGCGGGCATGCACTTGCGCTTTCCTCCAGAGCGGTAGCAGCAGTGTCACGCAGTCCGCCACGTGGATCAAAGGATCTATGGTTTTCCCTCGAGTCTTTCCCACGAGGCTTTCCCACGAGGCTTTCCCACAGGGCTGTCCCACGTGCACAGGTGGTGGGAGTCGATCCTCGGCTTGAACGTCAAGGCAGTGCAGGGAGAACAGGTTCCTCTGGAATGGACTGACACATCTGGGCGTCTCTTGGAATGGTGGCACGACCCTGGAGTTCCTCTCGCCTCTCCTGTGGAGAGCGCCTCCTCTTGAGATGCGACGGGAACGCCGGGAATTCTTTCCCTACGAAACAGGGAAAGGATCCCTCATCTCGAGCTAGGAGGCGGAAACGGGGCTCCCCTGGATGTGTGCGGGACCCCACGTGCTTCCTCTCGAGTGGAGACGGGTATGTCGGGGAACTTCTTGAGTTGCAGCAAGGGTGTGAAGGACCCTTTGGAAGTTCCAGTGGTTAGATGTGATTAGCCTCGAGAAGCATCAGCGGAAATGGGCCTCATCTCGCCTGGAGGGCAAAACCTCCTGGATTTTCTCGAGTTGCGGCATGTGCTCTCGACTTACGACGGGGACCTCAGTGACCCGCTCTGGTGACCTCAGGAAAGGCCAGTCCCCATGCGAGTTCCTCGGGGGCCTCTCGGGATTCCTCTCCCATTGATGCCGGGGCCTAAGACCTTGTGTGGAGTCGGGGCTGGAACCTGAGGATTCCTCTCCAGTGCTGACATGGATCATGGGGTACTTCTGGAGTCTCCCCAGGGGAGTCAGTCCTCGTCTCGAATGCGGGCATGTACTTGCGCTTTCCTCCAGAGCGGTAGAAGCAGTGTCACGCAGTCCGCCGCGTGGATCAAAGGATCTATGGTTTTCCCTCGAGTCTTTCCCACGAGGCTTTCCCACGAGGCTTTCCCACGAGGCTTTCCCACAGGGCTGTCCCACGTGCACAGGTGATGGGAGTCGATCCTCGGCTTGAACGTCAAGGCAGTGCAGGGAAAACAGGTTCCTCTGGAATGGACTGACCCATCTGGGCGTCTCTTGGAATGGTGGCACGACACTGGAGTTCCTCTCGCCTCTCCTGTGGAGAGCGCCTCCTCTTGAGATGCGACGGGAACGCCAGGAATTCTTTCCCTAAGAAACAGGGAAAGGATCCCTCATCTCGAGCTAGGAGGCGGAAACGGGGCTCCCCTGGATGTGTGCGGGACCCCACGTGCTTCCTCTCGAGTGGAGACGGGTATGTCGGGGAACTTCTTGAGTTGCAGCAAGGGTGTGAAGGACCCTTTGGAAGTTCCAGTGGTTAGATGTGATTGGCCTCGAGAAGCCTCAGCGGAAATGGGCCTCATCTCGCCTGGAGGGCAAAACCTCCTGGATCTTCTCGAGTTACGGCAGGTGCTCTCGACTTACGACCGGGACCTCAGGGACCCGCTCTGGTTGCCTCAGGAAAGGCCAGTCCCCATGCGAGTTCCTCGGGGGCCTCTCGGGATTCCTCTCCCGTCGATGCCGGGGCCTAAGACCTTGTGTGGAGTCGGGGCCGGAACCTGAGGATTCCTCTCCAGTGCTGACATGGATCTTGGGGTACTTCTGGAGTCTCCCCAGGGGAGTCAGTCCTCGTCTCGAATGCGGGCATGCACTTGCGCTTTCCTCCAGAGCGGTAGCAGCAGTGTCACGCAGTCCGCCGCGTGGATCAAAGGATCTATGGTTTTCCCTCGAGTCTTTCCCACGAGGCTTTCCCACGAGGCTTTCCCACAGGGCTGTCCCACGTGCACAGGTGGTGGGAGTCGATCCTCGGCTTGAACGTCAAGGCAGTGCAGGGAAAACAGGTTCCTCTGGAATGGACTGACACATCTGGGCGTCTCTTGGAATGGTGGCACGACCCTGGAGTTCCTCTCGCCTCTCCTGTGGAGAGCGCCTCCTCTTGAGATGCGACGGGAACGCCGGGAATTCTTTCCCTACGAAACAGGGAAAGGATCCCTCATCTCGAGCTAGGAGGCGGAAACGGGGCTCCCCTGGATGTGTGCGGGACCCCACGTGCTTCCTCTCGAGTGGAGACGGGTATGTCGGGGAACTTCTTGAGTTGCAGCAAGGGTGTGAAGGACCCTTTGGAAGTTCCAGTGGTTAGATGTGATTAGCCTCGAGAAGCCTCAGCGGAAATGGGCCTCATCTCGCCTGGAGGGCAAAACCTCCTGGATTTTCTCGAGTTGCGGCATGTGCTCTCGACTTACGACGGGGACCTCAGTGACCCGCTCTGGTGACCTCAGGAAAGGCCAGTCCCCATGCGAGTTCCTCGGGGGCCTCTCGGGATTCCTCTCCCATTGATGCCGGGGCCTAAGACCTTGTGTGGAGTCGGGGCTGGAACCTGAGGATTCCTCTCCAGTGCTGACATGGATCATGGGGTACTTCTGGAGTCTCCCCAGGGGAGTCAGTCCTCGTCTCCAATGCGGGCATGTACTTGCGCTTTCCTCCAGAGCGGTAGAAGCAGTGTCACGCAGTCCGCCGCGTGGATCAAAGGATCTATGGTTTTCCCTCGAGTCTTTCCCACGAGGCTTTCCCACGAGGCTTTCCCACGAGGCTTTCCCACAGGGCTGTCCCACGTGCACAGGTGATGGGAGTCGATCCTCGGCTTGAACGTCAAGGCAGTGCAGGGAAAACAGGTTCCTCTGGAATGGACTGACCCATCTGGGCGTCTCTTGGAATGGTGGCACGACCCTGGAGTTCCTCTCGCCTCTCCTGTGGAGAGCGCCTCCTCTTGAGATGCGACGGGAACGCCGGGAATTCTTTCCCTAAGAAACAGGGAAAGGATCCCTCATCTCGAGCTAGGAGGCGGAAACGGGGCTCCCCTGGATGTGTGCGGGACCCCACGTGCTTCCTCTCGAGTGGAGACGGGTATGTCGGGGAACTTCTTGAGTTGCAGCAAGGGTGTGAAGGACCCTTTGGAAGTTCCAGTGGTTAGATGTGATTAGCCTCGAGAAGCCTCAGCGGAAATGGGCCTCATCTCGCCTGGAGGGCAAAACCTCCTGGATTTTCTCGAGTTGCGGCATGTGCTCTCGACTTACGACGGGGACCTCAGGGACCCTCTCTGGTGACCTCAGGAAAGGCCAGTCCCCATGCGAGTTCCTCGTTGGCCTCTCGGGATTCCTCTCCCATTGATGCCGGGGCCTAAGACCTTGTGTGGAGTCGGGGCCGGAACCTGAGGATTCCTCTCCAGTGCTGACATGGATCTTGGGGTACTTCTGGAGTCTCCCCAGGGGAGTCAGTCCTCGTCTCGACTGCGGGCATGCACTTGCGCTTTCCTCCAGAGCGGTAGCAGCAGTGTCACACAGTCCGCCGCGTGGATCAAAGGATCTATGGTTTTCCCTCGAGTCTTTCCCACGAGGCTTTCCAACGAGGCTTTCCCACAGGGCTGTCCCACGTGCACAGGTGGTGGGAGTCGATCCTCGGCTTGAACGTCAAGGCAGTGCAGGGAAAACAGGTTCCTATGGAATGGACTGACCCATCTGGGCGTCTCTTGGAATGGTGGCACGACCCTGGAGTTCCTCTCGCCTCTCCTGTGGAGAGCGCCTCCTCTTGAGATGCGACGGGAACGCCGGGAATTCTTTCCCTAAGAAACAGGGAAAGGATCCCTCATCTCGAGCTAGGAGGCGGAAACGGGGCTCCCCTGGATGTTTACGGGACCCACGTGCTTCCTCTCGTGTGGAGACGGGTATGTCGGGGAACTTCTTGAGTTGCAGCAAGGGTGTGAAGGACCCTTTGGAAGTTCCAGTGGTTAGATGTGATTAGCCTCGAGAAGCCTCAGCGGAAATGGGCCTCATCTCGCCTGGAGGGCAAAACCTCCTGGATTTTCTCGAGTTGCGGTATGTGCTCTCGACTTACGACGGGGACCTCAGGACCCGCTCTGGTGACCTCAGGAAAGGCCAGTCCCCATGCGAGTTCCTCGGGGGCCTCTCGGGATTCCTCTCCCATTGATGCCGGGGCCTAAGACCTTGTGTGGAGTCGGGGCCGGAACCTGAGGATTACTCTCCTGTGCTGACATGGATCATGGGGTACTTCTGGAGTCTCCCCAGGGGAGTCAGTCCTCGTCTCGAATGCGGGCATGTACTTGAGCTTTCCTCCAGAGCGGTAGCAGCAGTGTCACGCAGTCCGCCGCGTGGATCAAAGGATCTATGGTTTTCCCTCGAGTCTTTCCCACGAGGCTTTCCCACGAGGCTTTCCCACAGGGCTGTCCCACGTGCACACGTGGTGGGAGTCGATCCTCGGCTTGAACGTCAAGGCAGTGCAGGGAAAACAGGTTCCTCTGGAATGGACTGACACACCTGGCGGACTCTTGGAATGGTGGCACGACCCTGGAGTTCCTCTCGCCTTTCCTGTGGAGAGCGCCTCCTCTTGAGATGCGACGGGAACGCCGGGAATTCTTTCCCTACGAAACAGGGAAAGGATCCCTCATCTCGAGCTAGGAGGCGGAAACGGGGCTCCGCTGGATGTGTGCGGGACCCCACGTGCTTCCTCTCGAGTGGAGACGGGTATGTCGGGGAACTTCTTGAGTAGCAGCAAGGGTGTGAAGGACCCTTTGGAAGTTCCAGTGGTTAGATGTGATTGGCCTCGAGAAGCCTCAGCGGAAATGGGCCTCATCTCGCCTGGAGGGCAAAACCTCCTGGATTTTCTCGAGTTACGGCAGGTGGTCTCGACTTACGACCGGGACCTCAGGGACCCGCTCTGGTGGCCTCAGGAAAGGCCAGTCCCCATGCGAGTTCCTCGGGGGCCTCTCGGGATTCCTCTCCCATTGATGCCGGGGCCTAAGACCTTGTGTGGAGTCGGGGCCGGAACCTGAGGATTCCTCTCCAGTGCTGACATGGATCTTGGGGTACTTCTGGAGTCTCCCCAGGGGAGTCAGTCCTCGTCTCGAATGCGGGCATGCACTTGCGCTTTCCTCCAGAGCGGTAGCAGCAGTGTCACGCAGTCCGCCGCGTGGATCAAAGGATCTATGGTTTTCCCTCGAGTCTTTCCCACGAGGCTTTCCCACGAGGCTTTCCCACAGGGCTGTCCCACGTGCACAGGTGGTGGGAGTCGATCCTCGGCTTGAACGTCAAGGCAGTGCAGGGAAAACAGGTTCCTCTGGAATGGACTGACACATCTGGGGGACTCTTGGAATGGTGGCACGACCCTGGAGTTCCTCTCGCCTTTCCTGTGGAGAGCGCCTCCTCTTGAGATGCGACGGGAACGCCGGGAATTCTTTCCCTACGAAACAGGGAAAGGATCCCTCATCTCGAGCTAGGAGGCGGAAACGGGGCTCCCCTGGATGTGTGCGGGACCCCACGTGCTTCCTCTCGAGTGGAGACGGGTATGTCGGGGAACTTCTTGAGTTGCAGCAAGGGTGTGAAGGACCCTTGGAAGTTCCAGTGGTTACACGTGATTAGCCTCGAGAAGACTCAGCGGAAATGGGCCTCATCTCGCCTGGAGGGCAAAACCTCCTGGATTTTCTCGAGTTGCGGCAGGTGCTCTCGACTTACGACGGGGACCTCAGGGACCCGCTCTGGTGGCCTCAGGAAAGGCCAGTCCCCATGCGAGTTCCTCGGGGGCCTCTCGGGATTCCTCTCCCGTCGTTGCCGGGGCCTAAGACCTTGTGTGGAGTCGGGGCCGGAACCTGAGGATTCCTCTCCAGTGCTGACATGGATCTTGGGGTACTTCTGGAGTCTCCCCAGGGGAGTCAGTCCTCGTCTCGAATGCGGGCATGCACTTGCGCTTTCCTCCAGAGCGGTAGCAGCAGTGTCACGCAGTCCGCCGCGTGGATCAAAGGATCTATGGTTTTCCCTCGAGTCTTTCCCACGAGGCTTTCCCACGAGGCTTTCCCACAGGGCTGTCCCACGTGCACACGTGGTGGGAGTCGATCCTCGGCTTAAACGTCAAGGCAGTGCAGGGAAAACAGGTTCCTCTGGAATGGACTGACACATCTGGGGGACTCTTGGAATGGTGGCACGACCCTGGAGTTCCTCTCGCCTTTCCTGTGGAGAGCGCCTCCTCTTGAGATGCGACGGGAACGCCGGGAATTCTTTCCTACGAAACAGGGAAAGGATACCTCATCTCGAGCTAGGAGGCGGAAACGGGGCTCCCCTGGATGTGTGCGGGACCCCACGTGCTTCCTCTCGAGTGGAGACGGGTATGTCGGGGAACTTCTTGAGTTGCAACAAGGGTGTGAAGGACCCTTTGGAAGTTCCAGTGGTTAGACGTGATTAGCCTCGAGAAGCCTCAGCGGAAATGGGCCTCATCTCGCCTGGAGGGCAAAACCTCCTGGATTTTCTCGAGTTGCGGCATGTGCTCTCGACTTACGACGGGGACCTCAGGGACCCTCTCTGGTGACCTCAGGAAAGGCCAGTCCCCATGCGAGTTCCTCGTTGGCCTCTCGGGATTCCTCTCCCATTGATGCCGGGGCCTAAGACCTTGTGTGGAGTCGGGGCCGGAACCTGAGGATTCCTCTCCAGTGCTGACATGGATCTTGGGGTACTTCTGGAGTCTCCCCAGGGGAGTCAGTCCTCGTCTCGACTGCGGGCATGCACTTGCGCTTTCCTCCAGAGCGGTAGCAGCAGTGTCACACAGTCCGCCGCGTGGATCAAAGGATCTATGGTTTTCCCTCGAGTCTTTCCCACGAGGCTTTCCAACGAGGCTTTCCCACAGGGCTGTCCCACGTGCACAGGTGGTGGGAGTCGATCCTCGGCTTGAACGTCAAGGCAGTGCAGGGAAAACAGGTTCCTATGGAATGGACTGACCCATCTGGGCGTCTCTTGGAATGGTGGCACGACCCTGGAGTTCCTCTCGCCTCTCCTGTGGAGAGCGCCTCCTCTTGAGATGCGACGGGAACGCCGGGAATTCTTTCCCTAAGAAACAGGGAAAGGATCCCTCATCTCGAGCTAGGAGGCGGAAACGGGGCTCCCCTGGATGTTTACGGGACCCACGTGCTTCCTCTCGCGTGGAGACGGGTATGTCGGGGAACTTCTTGAGTTGCAGCAAGGGTGTGAAGGACCCTTTGGAAGTTCCAGTGGTTAGATGTGATTAGCCTCGAGAAGCCTCAGCGGAAATGGGCCTCATCTCGCCTGGAGGGCAAAACCTCCTGGATTTTCTCGAGTTGCGGTATGTGCTCTCGACTTACGACGGGGACCTCAGGACCCGCTCTGGTGACCTCAGGAAAGGCCAGTCCCCATGCGAGTTCCTCGGGGGCCTCTCGGGATTCCTCTCCCATTGATGCCGGGGCCTAAGACCTTGTGTGGAGTCGGGGCCGGAACCTGAGGATTACTCTCCTGTGCTGACATGGATCATGGGGTACTTCTGGAGTCTCCCCAGGGGAGTCAGTCCTCGTCTCGAATGCGGGCATGTACTTGAGCTTTCCTCCAGAGCGGTAGCAGCAGTGTCACGCAGTCCGCCGCGTGGATCAAAGGATCTATGGTTTTCCCTCGAGTCTTTCCCACGAGGCTTTCCCACGAGGCTTTCCCACAGGGCTGTCCCACGTGCACACGTGGTGGGAGTCGATCCTCGGCTTGAACGTCAAGGCAGTGCAGGGAAAACAGGTTCCTCTGGAATGGACTGACACACCTGGCGGACTCTTGGAATGGTGGCACGACCCTGGAGTTCCTCTCGCCTTTCCTGTGGAGAGCGCCTCCTCTTGAGATGCGACGGGAACGCCGGGAATTCTTTCCCTACGAAACAGGGAAAGGATCCCTCATCTCGAGCTAGGAGGCGGAAACGGGGCTCCGCTGGATGTGTGCGGGACCCCACGTGCTTCCTCTCGAGTGGAGACGGGTATGTCGGGGAACTTCTTGAGTAGCAGCAAGGGTGTGAAGGACCCTTTGGAAGTTCCAGTGGTTAGATGTGATTGGCCTCGAGAAGCCTCAGCGGAAATGGGCCTCATCTCGCCTGGAGGGCAAAACCTCCTGGATTTTCTCGAGTTACGGCAGGTGGTCTCGACTTACGACCGGGACCTCAGGGACCCGCTCTGGTGGCCTCAGGAAAGGCCAGTCCCCATGCGAGTTCCTCGGGGGCCTCTCGGGATTCCTCTCCCATTGATGCCGGGGCCTAAGACCTTGTGTGGAGTCGGGGCCGGAACCTGAGGATTCCTCTCCAGTGCTGACATGGATCTTGGGGTACTTCTGGAGTCTCCCCAGGGGAGTCAGTCCTCGTCTCGAATGCGGGCATGCACTTGCGCTTTCCTCCAGAGCGGTAGCAGCAGTGTCACGCAGTCCGCCGCGTGGATCAAAGGATCTATGGTTTTCCCTCGAGTCTTTCCCACGAGGCTTTCCCACGAGGCTTTCCCACAGGGCTGTCCCACGTGCACAGGTGGTGGGAGTCGATCCTCGGCTTGAACGTCAAGGCAGTGCAGGGAAAACAGGTTCCTCTGGAATGGACTGACACATCTGGGGGACTCTTGGAATGGTGGCACGACCCTGGAGTTCCTCTCGCCTTTCCTGTGGAGAGCGCCTCCTCTTGAGATGCGACGGGAACGCCGGGAATTCTTTCCCTACGAAACAGGGAAAGGATCCCTCATCTCGAGCTAGGAGGCGGAAACGGGGCTCCCCTGGATGTGTGCGGGACCCCACGTGCTTCCTCTCGAGTGGAGACGGGTATGTCGGGGAACTTCTTGAGTTGCAGCAAGGGTGTGAAGGACCCTTTGGAAGTTCCAGTGGTTACACTTGATTAGCCTCGAGAAGACTCAGCGGAAATGGGCCTCATCTCGCCTGGAGGGCAAAACCTCCTGGATTTTCTCGAGTTGCGGCAGGTGCTCTCGACTTACGACGGGGACCTCAGGGACCCGCTCTGGTGGCCTCAGGAAAGGCCAGTCCCCATGCGAGTTCCTCGGGGGCCTCTCGGGATTCCTCTCCCGTCGTTGCCGGGGCCTAAGACCTTGTGTGGAGTCGGGGCCGGAACCTGAGGATTCCTCTCCAGTGCTGACATGGATCTTGGGGTACTTCTGGAGTCTCCCCAGGGGAGTCAGTCCTCGTCTCGAATGCGGGCATGCACTTGCGCTTTCCTCCAGAGCGGTAGCAGCAGTGTCACGCAGTCCGCCGCGTGGATCAAAGGATCTATGGTTTTCCCTCGAGTCTTTCCCACGAGGCTTTCCCACGAGGCTTTCCCACAGGGCTGTCCCACGTGCACACGTGGTGGGAGTCGATCCTCGGCTTAAACGTCAAGGCAGTGCAGGGAAAACAGGTTCCTCTGGAATGGACTGACACATCTGGGGGACTCTTGGAATGGTGGCACGACCCTGGAGTTCCTCTCGCCTTTCCTGTGGAGAGCGCCTCCTCTTGAGATGCGACGGGAACGCCGGGAATTCTTTCCTACGAAACAGGGAAAGGATCCCTCATCTCGAGCTAGGAGGCGGAAACGGGGCTCCCCTGGATGTGTGCGGGACCCCACGTGCTTCCTCTCGAGTGGAGACGGGTATGTCGGGGAACTTCTTGAGTTGCAACAAGGGTGTGAAGGACCCTTTGGAAGTTCCAGTGGTTAGACGTGATTAGCCTCGAGAAGCCTCAGCGGAAATGGGCCTCATCTCGCCTGGAGGGCAAAACCTCCTGGATTTTCTCGAGTTGCGGCATGTGCTCTCGACTTACGACGGGGACCTCAGGGACCCGCTCTGGTGGCCTCAGGAAAAGCCAGTCCCCATGTGAGTTCCTCGGGGGCCTCTCGGGATTCCTCTCCCGTCGATGCCGGGGCCTAAGACCTTGTGTGGAGTCGGGGCCGGAACCTGAGGATTCCTCTCCAGTGCTGACATGGATCTTGGGGTACTTCTGGAGTCTCCCCAGGGGAGTCAGTCCTCGTCTCGAATGCGGGCATGCACTTGCGCTTTCCTCCAGAGCGGTAGCAGCAGTGTCACGCAGTCCGCCGCGTGGATCAAAGGATCTATGGTTTTCCCTCGAGTCTTTCCCACGAGGCTTTCCCACGAGGCTTTCCCACAGGGCTGTCCCACGTGCACAGGTGGTGGGAGTCGATCCTCGGCTTGAACGTCAAGGCAGTGCAGGGAAAACAGGTTCCTCTGGAATGGACTGACCCATCTGGGCGTCTCTTGGAATGGTGGCACGACCCTGGAGTTCCTCTCGCCTCTCCTGTGGAGAGCGCCTCCTCTTGAGATGCGACGGGAACGCCGGGAATTCTTTCCCTAAGAAACAGGGAAAGGATCCCTCATCTCGAGCTAGGAGGCGGTAACGGGGCTCCCCTGGATGTGTGCGGGACCCCACGTGCTTCCTCTCGAGTGGAGACGGGTATGTCGGGGAACTTCTTGAGTTGCAGCAAGGGTGTGAAGGACCCTTTGGAAGTTCCAGTGGTTAGATGTGATTAGCCTCGAGAAGCCTCAGCGGAAATGGGCCTCATCTCGCCTGGAGGGCAAAACCTCCTGGATTTTCTCGAGTTGCGGCAGGTGCTCTCGACTTACGACGGGGACCTCAGGGACCCGCTCTGGGGGCCTCAGGAAAAGCCAGTCCCCATGCGAGTTCCTCGGGGGCCTCTCGGGATTCCTCTCCCGTCGATGCCGGGGCCTAAGACCTTGTGTGGAGTCGGGGCCGGAACCTGAGGATTCCTCTCCAGTGCTGACATGGATCTTGGGGTACTTCTGGAGTCTCCCCAGGGGAGTCAGTCCTCGTCTCGAATGCGGGCATGCACTTGCGCTTTCCTCCAGAGCGGTAGCAGCAGTGTCACGCAGTCCGCCGCGTGGATCAAAGGATCTATGGTTTTCCCTCGAGTCTTTCCCACGAGGCTTTCCCACGAGGCTTTCCCACAGGGCTGTCCCACGTGCACAGGTGGTGGGAGTCGATCCTCGGCTTGAACGTCAAGGCAGTGCAGGGAAAACAGGTTCCTCTGGAATGGACTGACACATCTGGGCGTCTCTTGGAATGGTGGCACGACCCTGGAGTTCCTCTCGCCTTTCCTGTGGAGAGCGCCTCCTCTTGAGATGCGACGGGAACGCCGGGAATTCTTTCCCTACGAAACAGGGAAAGGATCCCTCATCTCGAGCTAGGAGGCGGAAACGGGGCTCCCCTGGATGTGTGCGGGACCCCACGTGCTTCCTCTCGAGTGGAGACGGGTATGTCGGGGAACTTCTTGAGTTGCAGCAAGGTTGTGAAGGACCCTTTGGAAGTTCCAGTGGTTAGACGTGATTAGCCTCGAGAAGCCTCAGCGGAAATGTGCCTCATCTCGCCTGGAGGGCAAAACCTCCTGGATTTTCTCGAGTTACGGCAGGTGCTCTCGACTTACGACGGGGACCTCAGGGACCCGCTCTGGTGGCCTCAGGAAAGGCCAGTCCCCATGCGAGTTCCTCGGGGGCCTCTCGGGATTCCTCTCCCGTCGATGCCGGGGCCTAAGACCTTGTGTGGAGTCGGGGCCGGAACCTGAGGATTCCTCTCCAGTGCTGACATGGATCTTGGGGTACTTCTGGAGTCTCCCCAGGGGAGTCAGTCCTCGTCTCGAATGCGGGCATGCACTTGCGCTTTCCTCCAGAGCGGTAGCAGCAGTGTCACGCAGTCCGCCGCGCGGATCAAAGGATCTATGGTTTTCCCTCGAGTCTTTCCCACGAGGCTTTCCCACGAGGCTTTCCCACGAGGCTTTCCCACAGGGCTGTCCCACGTGCACAGGTGATGGGAGTCGATCCTCGGCTTGAACGTCAAGGCAGTGCAGGGAAAACAGGTTCCTCTGGAATGGACTGACCCATCTGGGCGTCTCTTGGAATGGTGGCACGACCCTGGAGTTCCTCTCGCCTCTCCTGTGGAGAGCGCATCCTCTTGAGATGCGACGGGAACGCCGGGAATTCTTTCCCTAAGAAACAGGGAAAGGATCCCTCATCTCGAGCTAGGAGGCGGAAACGGGGCTCCCCTGGATGTGTGCGGGACCCCACGTGCTTCCTCTCGAGTGGAGACGGGTATGTCGGGGAACTTCTTGAGTTGCAGCAAGGGTGTGAAGGACCCTTTGGAAGTTCCAGTGGTTAGATGTGATTAGCCTCGAGAAGCCTCAGCGGAAATGGGCCTCATCTCGCCTGGAGGGCAAAACCTCCTGGATTTTCTCGAGTTGCGGCATGTGCTCTCGACTTACGACGGGGACCTCAGGGACCCGCTCTGGTGACCTCAGGAAAGGCCAGTCCCCATGCGAGTTCCTCGGGGGCCTCTCGGGATTCCTCTCCCATTGATGCCGGGGCCTAAGACCTTGTGTGGAGTCGTGGCCGGAACCTGAGGATTCCTCTCCAGTGCTGACATGGATCTTGGGGTACTTCTGGAGTCTCCCCAGGGGAGTCAGTCCTCGTCTCGAATGCGGGCATGCACTTGCGCTTTCCTCCAGAGCGGTAGCATCAGTGTCACACAGTCCGCCGCGTGGATCAAAGGATCTATGGTTTTCCCTCGAGTCTTTCCCACGAGGCTTTCCCACGAGGCTTTCCCACAGGGCTGTCCCACGTGCACAGGTGGTGGGAGTCGATCCTCGGCTTGAACGTCAAGGCAGTGCAGGGAAAACAGGTTCCTCTGGAATGGACTGACCCATCTGGGCGTCTCTTGGAATGGTGGCACGACCCTGGAGTTCCTCTCGCCTCTCCTGTGGAGAGCGCCTCCTCTTGAGATGCGACGGGAACGCCGGGAATTCTTTCCCTAAGAAACAGGGAAAGGATCCCTCATCTCGAGCTAGGAGGCGGAAACGGGGCTCCCCTGGATGTGTGCGGGACCCCACGTGCTTCCTCTCGAGTGGAGACGGGTATGTCGGGGAACTTCTTGAGTTGCAGCAAGGGTGTGAAGGACCCTTTGGAAGTTCCAGTGGTTAGATGTGATTAGCCTCGAGAAGCCTCAGCGGAAATGGGCCTCATCTCGCCTGGAGGGCAAAACCTCCTGGATTTTCTCGAGTTACGGCAGGTGCTCTCGACTTACGACGGGGACCTCAGGGACCCGCTCTGGTGGCCTCAGGAAAGGCCAGTCCCCATGCGAGTTCCTCGGGGGCCTCTCGGGATTCCTCTCCCGTCGATGCCGGGGCCTAAGACCTTGTGTGGAGTCGGGGCCGGAACCTGAGGATTCCTCTCCAGTGCTGACATGGATCTTGGGGTACTTCTGGAGTCTCCCCAGGGGAGTCAGTCCTCGTCTCGAATGCGGGCATGCACTTGCGCTTTCCTCCAGAGCGGTAGCAGCAGTGTCACGCAGTCCGCCGCGTGGATCAAAGGATCTATGGTTTTCCCTCGAGTCTTTCCCACGAGGCTTTCCCACGAGGCTTTCCCACAGGGCTGTCCCACGTGCACAGGTGGTGGGAGTCGATCCTCGGCTTGAACGTCAAGGCAGTGCAGGGAAAACAGGTTCCTCTGGAATGGACTGACCCATCTGGGCGTCTCTTGGAATGGTGGCACGACCCTGGAGTTCCTCTCGCCTTTCCTGTGGAGAGCGCCTCCTCTTGAGATGCGACGGGAACGCCGGGAATTCTTTCCCTACGAACAAGGGAAAAGATCCCTCATCTCGAGCTAGGAGGCGGAAACGGGGCTCCCCTGGATGTTTACGGGACCCCACGTGCTTCCTCTCGAGTGGAGACGGGTATGTCGGGGAACTTCTTGAGTTGCAGCAAGGGTGTGAAGGACCCTTTGGAAGTTCCAGTGGTTAGATGTGATTAGCCTCGAGAAGCCTCAGCGGAAATGGGCCTCATCTCGCCTGGAGGGCAAAACCTCCTGGATTTTCTCGAGTTGCGGCATGTGCTCTCGACTTACGACGGGGACCTCAGGGACCCGCTCCGGTGACCTCAGGAAAGGCCAGTCCCCATGCGAGTTCCTCGGGGGCCTCTCGGGATTCCTCTCCCATTGATGCCGGGGCCTAAGACCTTGTGTGGAGTCGGGGCCGGAACCTGAGGATTCCTCTCCAGTGCTGACATGGATCATGGGGTACTTCTGGAGTCTCCCCAGGGGAGTCAGTCCTCGTCTCGAATGCGGGCATGTACTTGCGCTTTCCTCCAGAGCGGTAGCAGCAGTGTCACGCAGTCCGCCGCGTGGATCAAAAGATCTATGGTTTTCCCTCGAGTCTTTCCCACGAGGCTTTCCCACGAGGCTTTCCCACAGGGCTGTCCCACGTGCACACGTGGTGGGAGTCGATCCTCCGCTTGAACGTCAAGGCAGTGCAGGGAAAACAGGTTCCTCTGGAATGGACTGACACATCTGGGGGACTCTTGGAATGGTGGCACGACCCTGGAGTTCCTCTCGCCTTTCCTGTGGAGAGCGCCTCCTCTTGAGATGCGACGGGAACGCCGGGAATTCTTTCCCTACGAAACAGTGAAAGGATCCCTCATCTCGAGCTAGGAGGCGGAAACGGGGCTCCCCTGGATGTGTGCGGGATACAACGTGCTTCCTATCGAGTGGAGACGGGTATGTCGGGGAACTTCTTGAGTAGCAGCAAGGGTGTGAAGGACCCTTTGGAAGTTCCAGTGGTTAGATGTGATTGGCCTCGAGAAGCCTCAGCGGAAATGGGCCTCATCTCGCCTGGAGGGCAAAACCTCATGGATTTTCTCGCGTTACGGCAGGTGCTCTCGACTTCCGACGGGGACCTCAGGGACCCGCTCTGGTGGCCTCAGGAAAGGCCAGTCCCCATGCGAGTTCCTCGGGGGCCTCTCGGGATTCCTCTCCCGTCGATGCCGGGGCCTAAGACCTTGTGTGGAGTCGGGGCCGGAACCTGAGGATTCCTCTCCAGTGCTGACATGGATCTTGGGGTACTTCTGGAGTCTCCCCAGGGGAGTCAGTCCTCGTCTCGAATGCGGGCATGCACTTGCGCTTTCCTCCAGAGCGGTAGCAGCAGTGTCACGCAGTCCGCCGCGTGGATCAAAGGATCTATGGTTTTCCCTCGAGTCTTTCCCACGAGGCTTTCCCACGAGGCTTTCCCACAGGGCTGTCCCACGTGCACAGGTGGTGGGAGTCGATCCTCGGCTTGAACGTCAAGGCAGTGCAGGGAAAACAGGTTCCTCTGGAATGGACTGACCCATCTGGGCGTCTCTTGGAATGGTGGCACGACCCTGGAGTTCCTCTCGCCTCTCCTGTGGAGAGCGCCTCCTCTTGAGATGCGACGGGAACGCCGGGAATTCTTTCCCTACGAAACAGGGAAAAGATCCCTCATCTCGAGCTAGGAGGCGGAAACGGGGCTCCCCTGGATGTTTACGGGACCCCACGTGCTTCCTCTCGAGTGGAGACGGGTATGTCGGGGAACTTCTTGAGTTGCAGCAAGGGTGTGAAGGACCCTTTGGAAGTTCCAGTGGTTAGATGTGATTAGCCTCGAGAAGCCTCAGCGGAAATGGGCCTCATCTCGCCTGGAGGGCAAAACCTCCTGGATTTTCTCGAGTTGCGGCATGTGCTCTCGACTTACGACGGGGACCTCAGGGACCCGCTCCGGTGACCTCAGGAAAGGCCAGTCCCCATGCGAGTTCCTCGGGGGCCTCTCGGGATTCCTCTCCCATTGATGCCGGGGCCTAAGACCTTGTGTGGAGTCGGGGCCGGAACCTGAGGATTCCTCTCCAGTGCTGACATGGATCATGGGGTACTTCTGGAGTCTCCCCAGGGGAGTCAGTCCTCGTCTCGAATGCGGGCATGTACTTGCGCTTTCCTCCAGAGCGGTAGCAGCAGTGTCACGCAGTCCGCCGCGTGGATCAAAGGATCTATGGTTTTCCCTCGAGTCTTTCCCACGAGGCTTTCCCACGAGGCTTTCCCACAGGGCTGTCCCACGTGCACACGTGGTGGGAGTCGATCCTCGGCTTGAACGTCAAGGCAGTGCAGGGAAAACAGGTTCCTCTGGAATGGACTGACACATCTGGGGGACTCTTGGAATGGTGGCACGACCCTGGAGTTCCTCTCGCCTTTCCTGTGGAGAGCGCCTCCTCTTGAGATGCGACGGGAACGCCGGGAATTCTTTCCCTACGAAACAGTGAAAGGATCCCTCATCTCGAGCTAGGAGGCGGAAACGGGGCTCCCCTGGATGTGTGCGGGATACCACGTGCTTCCTATCGAGTGGAGACGGGTATGTCGGGGAACTTCTTGAGTAGCAGCAAGGGTGTGAAGGACCCTTTGGAAGTTCCAGTGGTTAGATGTGATTGGCCTCGAGAAGCCTCAGCGGAAATGGGCCTCATCTCGCCTGGAGGGCAAAACCTCATGGATTTTCTCGCGTTACGGCAGGTGCTCTCGACTTACGACGGGGACCTCAGGGACCCGCTCTGGTGGCCTCAGGAAAGGCCAGTCCCCATGCGAGTTCCTCGGGGGCCTCTCGGGATTCCTCTCCCGTCGATGCCGGGGCCTAAGACCTTGTGTGGAGTCGGGGCCGGAACCTGAGGATTCCTCTCCAGTGCTGACATGGATCTTGGGGTACTTCTGGAGTCTCCCCAGGGGAGTCAGTCCTCGTCTCGAATGCGGGCATGCACTTGCGCTTTCCTCCAGAGCGGTAGCAGCAGTGTCACGCAGTCCGCCGCGTGGATCAAAGGATCTATGGTTTTCCCTCGAGTCTTTCCCACGAGGCTTTCCCACGAGGCTTTCCCACAGGGCTGTCCCACGTGCACACGTGGTGGGAGTCGATCCTCAGCTTGAACGTCAAGGCAGTGCAGGGAAAACAGGTTCCTCTGGAATGGACTGACACATTTGGGGGACTCTTGGAATGGTGGCACGACCCTGGAGTTCCTCTCGCCTTTCCTGTGGAGAGCGCCTCCTCTTGAGATGCGACGGGAACGCCGGGAATTCTTTCCCTACGAAACAGGGAAAGGATCCCTCATCTCGAGCTAGGAGGCGGAAACGGGGCTCCGCTGGATGTGTGCGGGACCCCACGTGCTTCCTCTCGAGTGGAGACGGGTATGTCGGGGAACTTCTTGAGTTGCAACAAGGGTGTGAAGGACCCTTTGGAAGTTCCAGTGGTTAGACGTGATTAGCCTCGAGAAGCCTCAGTGGAAATGGGCCTCATCTCGCCTGGAGGGCAAAACCTCCTGAATTTTCTCGAGTTGCGTCAGGTGCTCTCGACTTACGACGGGGACCTCAGGGACCCGCTCTGGTGGCCTCAGGAAAGGCCAGTCCCCATGCGAGTTCCTCGGGGGCCTCTCGGGATTCCTCTCCGGTCGATGCCGGGGCCTAAGACCTTGTGTGGAGTCGGGGCCGGAACCTGAGGATTCCTCTCCAGTGCTGACATGGATCTTGGGGTACTTCTGGAGTCTCCCCAGGGGAGTCAGTCCTTGTCTCGAATGCGGGCATGCACTTGCGCTTTCCTCCAGAGCGGTAGCAGCAGTGTCACGCAGTCCGCCGCGTGGATCAAAGGATCTATGGTTTTCCCTCGAGTCTTTCCCACGAGGCTTTCCCACGAGGCTTTCCCACAGGGCTGTCCCACGTGCACAGGTGGTGGGAGTCGATCCTCGGCTTGAACGTCAAGGCAGTGCAGGGAAAACAGGTTCCTCTGGAATGGACTGACCCATCTGGGCGTCTCTTGGAATGGTGGCACGACCCTGGAGTTCCTCTCGCCTCTCCTGTGGAGAGCGCCTCCTCTTGAGATGCGACGGGAACGCCGGGAATTCTTTCCCTACGAAACAGGGAAAAGATCCCTCATCTCGAGCTAGGAGGCGGAAACGGGGCTCCCCTGGATGTTTACGGGACCCCACGTGCTTCCTCTCGAGTGGAGACGGGTATGTCGGGGAACTTCTTGAGTTGCAGCAAGGGTGTGAAGGACCCTTTGGAAGTTCCAGTGGTTAGATGTGATTAGCCTCGAGAAGCCTCAGCGGAAATGGGCCTCATCTCGCCTGGAGGGCAAAACCTCCTGGATTTTCTCGAGTTGCGGCATGTGCTCTCGACTTACGACGGGGACCTCAGGGACCCGCTCCGGTGACCTCAGGAAAGGCCAGTCCCCATGCGAGTTCCTCGGGGGCCTCTCGGGATTCCTCTCCCATTGATGCCGGGGCCTAAGACCTTGTGTGGAGTCGGGGCCGGAACCTGAGGATTCCTCTCCAGTGCTGACATGGATCATGGGGTACTTCTGGAGTCTCCCCAGGGGAGTCAGTCCTCGTCTCGAATGCGGGCATGTACTTGCGCTTTCCTCCAGAGCGGTAGCAGCAGTGTCACGCAGTCTGCCGCGTGGATCAAAAGATCTATGGTTTTCCCTCGAGTCTTTCCCACGAGGCTTTCCCACGAGGCTTTCCCACAGGGCTGTCCCACGTGCACACGTGGTGGGAGTCGATCCTCGGCTTGAACGTCAAGGCAGTGCAGGGAAAACAGGTTCCTCTGGAATGGACTGACACATCTGGGGGACTCTTGGAATGGTGGCACGACCCTGGAGTTCCTCTCGCCTTTCCTGTGGAGAGCGCCTCCTCTTGAGATGCGACGGGAACGCCGGGAATTCTTTCCCTACGAAACAGTGAAAGGATCCCTCATCTCGAGCTAGGAGGCGGAAACGGGGCTCCCCTGGATGTGTGCGGGATACCACGTGCTTCCTATCGAGTGGAGACGGGTATGTCGGGGAACTTCTTGAGTAGCAGCAAGGGTGTGAAGGACCCTTTGGAAGTTCCAGTGGTTAGATGTGATTGGCCTCGAGAAGCCTCAGCGGAAATGGGCCTCATCTCGCCTGGAGGGCAAAACCTCATGGATTTTCTCGCGTTACGGCAGGTGCTCTCGACTTACGACGGGGACCTCAGGGACCCGCTCTGGTGGCCTCAGGAAAGGCCAGTCCCCATGCGAGTTCCTCGGGGGCCTCTCGGGATTCCTCTCCCGTCGATGCCGGGGCCTAAGACCTTGTGTGGAGTCGGGGCCGGAACCTGAGGATTCCTCTCCAGTGCTGACATGGATCTTGGGGTACTTCTGGAGTCTCCCCAGGGGAGTCAGTCCTCGTCTCGAATGCGGGCATGCACTTGCGCTTTCCTCCAGAGCGGTAGCAGCAGTGTCACGCAGTCCGCCGCGTGGATCAAAGGATCTATGGTTTTCCCTCGAGTCTTTCCCACGAGGCTTTCCCACGAGGCTTTCCCACAGGGCTGTCCCACGTGCACACGTGGTGGGAGTCGATCCTCAGCTTGAACGTCAAGGCAGTGCAGGGAAAACAGGTTCCTCTGGAATGGACTGACACATTTGGGGGACTCTTGGAATGGTGGCACGACCCTGGAGTTCCTCTCGCCTTTCCTGTGGAGAGCGCCTCCTCTTGAGATGCGACGGGAACGCCGGGAATTCTTTCCCTACGAAACAGGGAAAGGATCCCTCATCTCGAGCTAGGAGGCGGAAACGGGGCTCCGCTGGATGTGTGCGGGACCCCACGTGCTTCCTCTCGAGTGGAGACGGGTATGTCGGGGAACTTCTTGAGTTGCAACAAGGGTGTGAAGGACCCTTTGGAAGTTCCAGTGGTTAGACGTGATTAGCCTCGAGAAGCCTCAGTGGAAATGGGCCTCATCTCGCCTGGAGGGCAAAACCTCCTGAATTTTCTCGAGTTGCGTCAGGTGCTCTCGACTTACGACGGGGACCTCAGGGACCCGCTCTGGTGGCCTCAGGAAAGGCCAGTCCCCATGCGAGTTCCTCGGGGGCCTCTCGGGATTCCTCTCCGGTCGATGCCGGGGCCTAAGACCTTGTGTGGAGTCGGGGCCGGAACCTGAGGATTCCTCTCCAGTGCTGACATGGATCTTGGGGTACTTCTGGAGTCTCCCCAGGGGAGTCAGTCCTCGTCTCGAATGCGGGCATGCACTTGCGCTTTCCTCCAGAGCGGTAGCAGCAGTGTCACGCAGTCCGCCGCGTGGATCAAAGGATCTATGGTTTTCCCTCGAGTCTTTCCCACGAGGCTTTCCCACGAGGCTTTCCCACGAGGCTTTCCCACAGGGCTGTCCCACGTGCACAGGTGGTGGGAGTCGATCCTCGGCTTGAACGTCAAGGCAGTGCAGGGAAAACAGGTTCCTCTGGAATGGACTGACCCATCTGGGCGTCTCTTGGAATGGTGGCACGACCCTGGAGTTCCTCTCGCCTCTCCTGTGGAGAGCGCCTCCTCTTGAGATGCGACGGGAACGCCGGGAATTCTTTCCCTAAGAAACAGGGAAAGGATCCCTCATCTCGAGCTAGGAGGCGGAAACGGGGCTCCCCTGGATGTGTGCGGGACCCCACGTGCTTCCTCTCGAGTGGAGACGGGTATGTCGGGGAACTTCTTGAGTTGCAGCAAGGGTGTGAAGGACCCTTTGGAAGTTCCAGTGGTTAGATGTGATTAGCCTCGAGAAGCCTCAGCGGAAATGGGCCTCATCTCGCCTGGAGGGCAAAACCTCCTGGATTTTCTCGAGTTGCGGCATGTGCTCTCGACTTACGACGGGGACCTCAGGGACCCGCTCTGGTGACCTCAGGAAAGGCCAGTCCCCATGCGAGTTCCTCGGGGGCCTCTCGGGATTCCTCTCCCATTGATGCCGGGGCCTAAGACCTTGTGTGGAGTCGGGGCCGGAACCTGAGGATTCCTCTCCAGTGCTGACATGGATCTTGGGGTACTTCTGGAGCCTCCCCAGGGGAGTCAGTCCTCGTCTCGAATGCGGGCATGCACTTGCGCTTTCCTCCAGAGCGGTAGCAGCAGTGTCACGCAGTCCGCCGCGTGGATCAAAGGATCTATGGTTTTCCCTCGAGTCTTTCACACGAGGCTTTCCCACGAGGCTTTCCCACAGGGCTGTCCCACGTGCACAGGTGGTGGGAGTCGATCCTCGGCTTGAACGTCAAGGCAGTGCAGGGAAAACAGGTTCCTCTGGAATGGACTGACCCATCTGGGCGTCTCTTGGAATGGTGGCACGACCCTGGAGATCCTCTCGCCTCTCCTGTGGAGAGCGCCTCCTCTTGAGATGCGAGGGGAACGCCGGGAATTCTTTCCCTACGAAACAGTGAAAGGATCCCTCATCTCGAGCTAGGAGGCGGAAACGGGGCTCCCCTGGATGTGTGCGGGATACCACGTGCTTCCTACCGAGTGGAGACGGGTATGTCGGGGAACTTCTTGAGTAGCAGCAAGGGTGTGAAGGACCCTTTGGAAGTTCCAGTGGTTAGATGTGATTGGCCTCGAGAAGCCTCAGCGGAAATGGGCCTCATCTCGCCTGGAGGGCAAAACCTCCTGGATTTTCTCGAGTTACGGCAGGTGCTCTCGACTTACGACGGGGACCTCAGGGACCCGCTCTGGTGGCCTCAGGAAAGGCCAGTCCCCATGCGAGTTCCTCGGGGGCCTCTCGGGATTCCTCTCCCGTCGATGCCGGGGCCTAAGACCTTGTGTGGAGTCGGGGCCGGAACCTGAGGATTCCTCTCCAGTGCTGACATGGATCTTGGGGTACTTCTGGAGTCTCCCCAGGGGAGTCAGTCCTCGTCTCGAATGCGGGCATGCACTTGCGCTTTCCTCCAGAGCGGTAGCAGCAGTGTCACGCAGTCCGCCGCGTGGATCAAAGGATCTATGGTTTTCCCTCGAGTCTTTCCCACGAGGCTTTCCCACGAGGCTTTCCCACAGGGCTGTCCCACGTGCACAGGTGGTGGGAGTCGATCCTCGGCTTGAACGTCAAGGCAGTGCAGGGAAAACAGGTTCCTCTGGAATGGACTGACACATCTGGGCGTCTCTTGGAATGGTGGCACGACCCTGGAGTTCCTCTCGCCTCTCCTGTGGAGAGCGCCTCCTCTTGAGATGCGACGGGAACGCCGGGAATTCTTTCCCTAAGAAACAGGGAAAGGATCCCTCATCTCGAGCTAGGAGGCGGAAACGGGGCTCCCCTGAATGTGTGCGGGACCCCACGTGCTTCCTCTCGAGTGGAGACGGGTATGTCGGGGAACTTCTTGAGTTGCAGCAAGGGTGTGAAGGACCCTTTGGAAGTTCCAGTGGTTAGATGTGATTAGCCTCGAGAAGCCTCAGCGGAAATGGGCCTCATCTCGCCTGGAGGGCAAAACCTCCTGGATTTTCTCGAGTTGCGGCAGGTGCTCTCGACTTACGACGGGGACCTCAGTGACCCGCTCTGGTGACCTCAGGAAAGGCCAGTCCCCATGCGAGTTCCTCGGGGGCCTCTCGGGATTCCTCTCCCATTGATGCCGGGGCCTAAGACCTTGTGTGGAGTCGGGGCCGGAACCTGAGGATTCCTCTCCAGTGCTGACATGGATCATGGGGTACTTCTGGAGTCTCCCCAGGGGAGTCAGTCCTCGTCTCGAATGCGGGCATGCACTTGCGCTTTCCTCCAGAGCGGTAGAAGCAGTGTCACGCAGTCCGCCGCGTGGATCAAAGGATCTATGGTTTTCCTTCGAGTCTTTCCCACGAGGCTTTCCCACGAGGCTTTCCCACAGGGCTGTCCCACGTGCACACGTGGTGGTAGTCGATCCTCGGCTTGAACGTCAAGGCAGTGCAGGGAAAACAGGTTCCTCTGGAATGGACTGACACATTGGGGGACTCTTGGAATGGTGGCACGACCCTGGAGTTCCTCTCGCCTTTCCTGTGGAGAGCGCCTCCTCTTGAGATGCGACGGGAACGCCGGGAATTCTTTCCCTACGAAACAGGGAAAGGATCCCTCATCTCGAGCTAGGAGGCGGAAACGGGGCTCCCCTGGATGTGTGCGGGACCCCACGTGCTTCCGATCGAGTGGAGACGGGTATGTCGGGGAACTTCTTGAGTAGCAGCAAGGGTGTGAAGGACCCTTTGGAAGTTCCAGTGGTTAGATGTGATTGGCCTCGAGAAGCCTCAGCGGAAATGGGCCTCATCTCGCCTGGAGGGCAAAACCTCCTGGATTTTCTCGAGTTGCGGCAGGTGCTCTCGACTTACGACGGGGACCTCAGGGACCCGCTCTGGTGGCCTCAGGAAAGGCCAGTCCCCATGCGAGTTCCTCGGGAGCCTCTCGGGATTCCTCTCCCTTCGATGCCGGGGCCTAAGACCTTGTGTGGAGTCGGGGCCGGAACCTGAGGATTCCTCTCCAGTGCTGACATGGATCTTGGGGTACTTCTGGAGTCTCCCCAGGGGAGTCAGTCCTCGTCTCGAATGCGGGCATGCACTTGCGCTTTCCTCCAGAGCGGTAGCAGCAGTGTCACGCAGTCCGCCGCGTGGATCAAAGGATCTATGGTTTTCCTTCGAGTCTTTCCCACGAGGCTTTCCCACGAGGCTTTCCCACAGGGCTGTCCCACGTGCACACGTGGTGGGAGTGGATCCTCGGCTTGAACGTCAAGGCAGTGCAGGGAAAACAGGTTCCTCTGGAATGGACTGACACATCTGGGGGACTCTAGGAATGGTGGCACGACCCTGGAGTTCCTCTCGCCTTTCCTGTGGAGAGCGCCTCCTCTTGAGATGCGACGGGAACGCCGGGAATTCTTTCCCTACGAAACAGGGAAAGGATCCCTCATCTCGAGCTAGGAGGCGGAAACGGGGCTCCCCTGGATGTGTGCGGGACCCCACGTGCTTCCTCTCGAGTGGAGACGGGTATGTCGGGGAACTTCTTCAGTTGCAGCAAGGGTGTGAAGGACCCTTTGGAAGTTCCAGTGGTTAGACGTGATTAGCCTCGAGAAGCCTCAGCGGAAATGGGCCTCATCTCGCCTGGAGGGCAAAACCTCCTGGATTTTCTCGAGTTGCGGCATGTGCTCTCGACTTACGACGGGGACCTCAGGGACCCGCTCTGGTGGCCTCAGGAAAGGCCAGTCCCCATGCGAGTTCCTCGGGGGCCTCTCGGGATTACTCTCCCGTCGATGCCGGGGCCTAAGACCTTGTGTGGAGTCGGGGCCGGAACCTGAGGATTCCTCTCCAGTGCTGACATGGATCTTGGGGTACTTCTGGAGTCTCCCCAGGGGAGTCAGTCCTCGTCTCGAATGCGGGCATGCACTTGCGCTTTCCTCCAGAGCGGTAGCAGCAGTGTCACGCAGTCCGCCCCGTGGATCAAAGGATCTATGGTTTTCCCTCGAGTCTTTCTCACGAGGCTTTCCCACGAGGCTTTCCCACAGGGCTGTCCCACGTGCACACGTGGTGGGAGTCGATCCTCGGCTTGAACGTCAAGGCAGTGCAGGGAAAACAGGTTCCTCTGGAATGGACTGACACATCTGGGGGACTCTTGGAATGGTGGCACGACCCTGGAGTTCCTCTCGCCTTTCCTGTGGAGAGCGCCTCCACTTGAGATGCGACGGGAACGCCGGGAATTCTTTCCCTACGAAACAGGAAAAGTATCCCTCATCTCGAGCTAGGAGGCGGAAACGGGGCTCCCCTGGATGTGTGCGGGACCCCACGTGCTTCCTCTCGAGTGGAGACGGGTATGTCGGGGAATTCTTGAGTTGCAGCAAGGGTGTGAAGGACCCTTTGGAAGTTCCAGTGGTTAGACGTGATTCGCCGCGAGAAGCCTCAGCGGAAATGGGCCTCATCTCGCCTGGAGGGCAAAACCTGCTGGATTTTCTCGAGTTGCGGCAGGTGCTCTCGACTTACGACGGGGACCTCAGGGACCCGCTCTGGTGGCCTCAGGAAAGGCCAGTCCCCATGCGAATTCCTCGGGGGCCTCTCGGGATTACTCTACCGTCGATGCCGGGGCCTAAGACCTTGTGTGGAGTCGGGGCCGGAACCTGAGGATTCCTCTCCAGTGCTGACATGGATCTTGGGGTACTTCTGGAGTCTCCCCAGGGGAGTCAGTCCTCGTCTCGAATGCGGGCATGCACTTGCGCTTTCCTCTAGAGCGGTAGCAGCAGTGTCACGCAGTCCGCCGCGTGGATCAAAAGATCTATGGTTTTCCCTCGAGTCTTTCCCACGAGGCTTTCCCACGAGGCTTTCCCACAGGGCTGTCCCACGTGCACACGTGGTGGGAGTCGATCCTCGGCTTGAACGTCAAGGCAGTGCAGGGAAAACAGGTTCCTCTGGAATGGACTGACACATCTGGGGGACTCTTGGAATGGTGGCACGACCCTGGAGTTCCTCTCGCCTTTCCTGTGGAGAGCGCCTCCTCTTGAGATGCGACGGGAACGCCGGGAATTCTTTCCCTACGAAACAGGGAAAGGATCCCTCATCTCGAGCTACGAGGCGGAAACGGGGCTCCCCTGGATGTGTTCGGGACACCACGTGCTTCCTATCGAGTGGAGACGGGTATGTCGGGGAACTTCTTGAGTAGCAGCAAGGGTGTGAAGGACCCTTTGGAAGTTCCAGTGTTTAGATGTGATTGGCATCGAGAAGCCTCAGCGGAAATGGGCCTCATCTCGCCTGGAGGGCAAAACCTCCTGGATTTTCTCGAGTTACGGCAGGTGTTCTCGACTTACGACGGGGACCTCAGGGACCCGCTCTGGTGGCCTCAGGAAAGGCCAGTCCCCATGCGAGTTCCTCGGGGGCCTCTCGGGATTCCTCTCCCGTCGATGCCGGGGCCTAAGACCTTGTGTGGAGTCGGGGCCGGAACCTGAGGATTCCTCTCCAGTGCTGACATGGATCTTGGGGTACTTCTGGAGTCTCCCCAGGGGAGTCAGTCCTCGTCTCGAATGCGGGCATGCACTTGCGCTTTCCTCCAGAGCGGTAGCAGCAGTGTCACGCGGTCCGCCGCGTGGATCAAAGGATCTATGGTTTTCCCTCGAGTCTTTCCCACGAGGCTTTCCCACGAGGCTTTCCCACAGGGCTGTCCCACGTGCACACGTGGTGGGAGTCGATCCTCGGCTTGAACGTCAAGGCAGTGCAGGGAAAACAGGTTCCTCTGGAATGGACTGACACATCTGGGGGACTCTTGGAATGGTGGCACGACCCTGGAGTTCCTCTCGCCTTTCCTGTGGAGAGGGCCTCCTCTTGAGATGCGACGGGAACGCCGGGAATTCTTTCCCTACGAAACAGGGAAAGGATCCCTCATCTCGAGCTAGGAGGCGGAAACGGGGCTCCCCTGGATGTGTGCGGGACGCCACGTGCTTCCTCTCGAGTGGAGACGGGTATGTCGGGGAACTTCTTGAGTTGCAGCAAGGGTGTGAAGGACCCTTTGGAAGTTCCAGTGGTTAGACGTGATTAGCCTCGAGAAGCCTCAGCGGAAATGGGCCTCATCTCGCCTGGAGGGCAAAACCTCCTGGATTTTCTCGAGTTGCGGCAGGTGCTCTCGACTTACGACGGGGACCTCAGGGACCCGCTCTGGTGGCCTCAGGAAAGGCCAGTCCCCATGCGAGTTCCTCGGGGGCCTCTCGGGATTCCTCTCCCGTCGTTGCCGGGGCCTAAGACCTTGTGTGGAGTAGGGGCCGGAACCTGAGGATTCCTCTCCAGTGCTGACATGGATCTTGAGGTACTTCTGGAGTCTCCCCAGGGGAGTCAGTCCTCGTCTCGAATGCGGGCATGCACTTGCGCTTTCCTCCAGAGCGGTAGCAGCAGTGTCACGCAGTCCGCCGCGTGGATCAAAGGATCTATGGTTTTCCCTCGAGTCTTTCCCACGAGGCTTTCCCACGAGGCTTTCCCACAGGGCTGTCCCACGTGCACACGTGGTGGGAGTCGATCCTCGGCTTGAACGTCAAGGCAGTGCAGGGAAAACAGGTTCCTCTGGAATGGACTGACACATCTGGGGGACTCTTGGAATGGTGGCACGACCCTGGAGTTCCTCTCGCCTTTCCTGTGGAGAGCGCCTCCTCTTGAGATGCGACGGGAACGCCGGGAATTCTTTACCTACGAAACAGGGAAAGGATCCCTCATCTCGAGCTAGGAGGCGGAAACGGGGCTCCCCTGGATGTGTGCGGGACCCCACGTGCTTCCTCTCGAGTGGAGACGGGTATGTCAGGGAACATCTTGAATTGCAGCAATGGTGTGAAGGACCCTTTGGAAGTTCCAGTGGTTAGACGTGATTAGCCTCGAGAAGCCTCAGCGGAAATGGGCCTCATCTCGCCTGGAGGGCAAAACCTCCTGGATTTTCTCGAGTTGCGGCAGGTGCTCTCGACTTACGACGGGGACCTCAGGGACCCGCTCTGGTGGCCTCAGGAAAGGCCAGTCCCCATGCGAGTTCCTCGGGAGCCTCTCGGGATTCCTCTCCCATCGATGCCGGGGCCTAAGACCTTGTGTGGAGTCGGGGCCGGAACCTGAGGATTCCTCTCCAGTGCTGACATGGATCTTGGGGTACTTCTGGAGTCTCCCCAGGGAGTCAGTCCTCGTCTCGAATGCGGGCATGCACTTGCGCTTTCCTCCAGAGCGGTAGCAGCAGTGTCACGCAGTCCGCCGCGTGGATCAAAGGATCTATGGTTTTCCCTCGAGTCTTTCCCACGAGGCTTTCCCACGAGGCTTTCCCACAGGGCTGTCCCACGTGCACACGTGGTGGGAGTCGATCCTCGGCTTGAACGTCAAGGCAGTGCAGGGAAAACAGGTTCCTCTGTAATGGACTGACATATCTGGGGGTCTCTTGGAATGGTGGCATGACCCTGGAGTTCCTCTCCCCTTTCCTGTGGAGAGCGCCACCTCTTGAGATGCGACGGGAACGCCGGGAATTCTTTCCCTACGAAACAGGGAAAGGATCCCTCATCTCGAGCTAGAAGGCGGAAACGGGGCTCCCCTGGATGGGTGCGGGACCCCACGTGCTTCCTCTCGAGTGGAGACGGGTATGTCGGGGAACTTCTTGAGTTGCAGCAATGGTGTGAAGGACCCTTTGGAAGTGCCAGCGGTTAGATGTGATTAGCCTCGAGAAGCCTCAGCGGAAATGGGCCTCATCTCGCCTGGAGGGCAAAACCTCCTGGATTTTCTCGAGTTGCGGCAGGTGCTCTCGACTTACGATGGGGACCTCAGGGACCCGCTCTGGTGGCCTCAGGAAAGGCCAGTCCCCATGCGAGTTCCTCGGGGGCCTCTCGGCATTCCTCTCCCGTCGATGCAGGGGCCTTAGACCTTGTGTGGAGTCGGGGCCGGAACCTGAGGATTCCTCTCCAGTGCTGACATGGATCTTGGGGTACTTCTGGAGTCTCCCCAGGGGAGTCAGTCCTCGTCTCGAATGCGGGCATGCACTTGCGCTTTCCTCCAGAGCGGTAGCAGCAGTGTCACGCAGTCCACCGCGTGGATCAAAGGATCTATGGTTTTCCCTGGAGTCTTTCCCACGAGGCTTTCCCACGAGGCTTTCCCACAGGGCTGTCCCACGTGCACACGTGGTGGGAGTGGATCCTCGGCTTGAACGTCAAGGCAGTGCAGGGAAAACAGGTTCCTCTGGGATGGACTGACACATCTGGGGGACTCTTGGAATGGTGGCACGACCCTGGAGTTCCTCTCGCCTCTCCTGTGGAGAGCGCCTCCTCTTGAGATGCGACGGGAACGCCGGGAATTCTTTCCCTACGAAACAGGGAAAGGATCCCTCATCTCGAGCTACGAGGCGGAAACGGGGCTCCCCTGGATGTGTGCGGGACCCCACGTGCTTCCTCTCAAGTGGAGACGGGTATGTCGGGGAACTTCTTGAGTTGCCGCAAGGGTGTGAAGGACCCTTTGGAAGTTCCATTGGTTAGACGTGATTAGCCTCGAGAAGCCTCAGCGGAAATGGGCCTCATCTCGCCTGGAGGGCAAAACCTCCTGGATTTTCTCGAGTTGCGGCAGGTGCTCTCGACTTACGACGGGGACCTCAGGGACCCGCTCTGGTGGCCTCAGGAAAGGCTAGTCCCCATGCGAGTTCCTCGGGGGCCTCTCGGGATTCCTCTCCCGTCGATGCCGGGGCCTAAGACCTTGTGTGGAGTCGGGGCCGGAACCTGAGGATTCCTCTCCAGTGCTGACATGGATCTTGGGGTACTTCTGGAGTCTCCCCAGGGGAGTCAGTCCTCGTCTCGAATGCGGGCATGCACTTGCGCTTTCCTCCAGAGCGGTAGCAGCAGTGTCACGCAGTCCGCCGCGTGGATCAAAGGATCTATGGTTTTCCCTCGAGTCTTTCCCACGAGGCTTTCCCACGAGGCTTTCCCACAGGGCTGTCCAAGTGCACACGTGGTGGGAGTGGATCCTCGGCTTGAACGTCAAGGCAGTGCAGGGAAAACAGGTTCCTCTGGAATGGACTGACACATCTGGGGGACTCTTGGAATGGTGGCACGACCCTGGAGTTCCTCTCGCCTTTCCTGTGGAGAGCGCCTCCTCTTGAGATGCGACGGGAACGCCGGGAATTCTTTCCCTACGAAACAGGGAAAGGATCCCTCATCTCGAGCTAGGAGGCGGAAACGGGGCTCCCCTGGATGTGTGCGGGACCCCACGTGCTTCCTCTCGAGTGGAGACGGGTATGTCGGGGAACTTCTTGAGTTGCAGCAAGGGTGTGAAGGACCCTTTGGAAGTTCCAGTGGTTAGACGTGATTGGCCTCGAGAAGCCTCAGCGCAAATGGGCCTCATCTCGCCTGGAGGGCAAAACCTCCTGGATTTTCTCGAGTTGCGGCAGGTGCTCTCGACTTACGACGGGGACCTCAGGGACCCGCTCTGGTGGCCTCAGGAAAGGCCAGTCCCCATGCGAGTTCCTCGGGGGCCTCTCGGGATTACTCTCCCGCCGATGCCGGGGCCTAAGACCTTGTGTGGAGTCGGGGCCGGAACCTGAGGATTCCTCTCCAGTGCTGACATGGATCTTGGGGTACTTCTGGAGTCTCCCCAGGGGAGTCAGTCCTCGTGTCGAATGCGGGCATGCACTTGCGCTTTCCTCCAGAGCGGTAGCAGCAGGGTCACGCAGTCCGCCGCGTGGATCAAAGGATCTATGGTTTTCCGTCGAGTCTTTCCCACGAGGCTTTCCCACGAGGCTTTCCCTCAGGGCTGTCCCACGTGCACACGTGGTGGGAGTCGATCCTCGGCTTGAACGTCAAGGTAGTACAGGGAAAACAGGTTCCTCTGGAATGGACTGACACATCTGGGGGACTCTTGGAATGGTGGCACGACCCTGGAGTTCCTCTCGCCTTTCCTGTGGAGAGCGCCTCCTCTTGAGATGCGACGGGAACGCCGGGAATTCTTTCCCTACGAAACAGGGAAAGGATCCCTCATCTCGAGCTAGGAGGCGGAAACGGGGCTCCCCTGGATGTGTGCGGGACCCTCGTGCTTCCATTCGAGTGGAGACGGGTATGTCGGGGAACTTCTTGAGTTGCAGCAAGGGTGTGAAGTACCCTTTGGAAGTTCCAGTGGTTAGATGTGATTAGCCACGAGAAGCCTCAGCGGAAATGGGCCTCATCTCGCCTGGAGGGCAAAACCTCCTGGATTTTCTCGAGTTGCGGCAAGTGCTCTCGACCTACGACGGGGACCTCAGGGACCCACTCCGGTGGCCACAGGAAAGGCCAGTCCCCATGCGAGTTCCTCGGGGGCCTCTGGGGATTCCTCTCCCGTCGATGCCGGGGCCTAAGACCTTGTGTGGAGTAGGGGCCGGAACCTGAAGATTCCTCTCCAGTGCTGACATGGATCTTGGGGTACTTCTGGAGTCTCCCCAGGGGAGTCAGTCCTCGTCTCGAATGCGGGCATGCACTTGCACTTTCCTCCAGAGCGGTAGCAGCAGTGTCACGCAGTCCTCCGCGTGGATCAATGGATCTATGGTTTTCCCTGGAGTCTTTCCCACGAGGCTTTCCCACGAGGCTTTCCCACAGGGCTGTCCCACGGCACACGTGGTGGGAGTGGATCCTCGGCTTGAACGTCAAGGCAGTGCAGGGAAAACAGGTTCCTCTGTAATGGACTGACATATCTGGGGGTCTCTTGGAATGGTGGCATGACCCTGGAGTTCCTCTCCCCTTTCCTGTGGAGAGCACCTCCTCTTGAGATGCGACGGGAACGCCGGGAATTCTTTCCCTATGAAACAGGGAAAGGATCCCTCATCTCGAGCTAGGAGGCGGAAACGGTGCTCCCCTGGATGTGTGCGGGACCCCACGTGCTTCCTCTGGAGTGGTGACGGGTATGTTGGGGAACTTCTTTAGTCGCAGCAAGGGTGTGAAGGACCCGTTGGAAGTTCCAGTATTTAGAGGTGATTAGCCTCGAGAAGCCTCAGCGGAAATGGGCCTCATCTCGCCTGGAGGGCAAAACCTCCTGGATTTTCTCGAGTTGCGGCAGGTGCTCTCGACTTACGACGGGGACCTCAGGGACCCGCTCTGGTGGCCTCAGGAAAGGCTAGTCCCCATGCGAGTTCCTCGGGGGCCTCTCGGGATTCCTCTCCCGTCGATGCCGGGGCCTAAGACCTTGTGTGGAGTCGGGGCCGGAACCTGAGGATTCCTCTCCAGTGCTGACATGGATCTTGGGGTACTTCTGGAGTCTCCCCAGGGGAGTCAGTCCTCGTCTCGAATGCGGGCAAGCACTTGCGCTTTCCTCCAGAGCGGTAGCAGCAGTGTCACGCAGTCCGCCGCGTGGATCAAAGGATCTATGGTTTTCCCTCGAGTCTTTCCCACGCGGCTTTCCCACAGGGCTGTCCCACGTGCACACGTGGTGGGAGTCGATCCTTGGCTTGAACGTCAAAGCAGTGCAGGGAAAACAGGTTCCTCTGGAATGGACTGACACATCTGGGGGACTCTTGGAATGGTGGCACGACCCTGGAGTTCCTCTCAACTTTCCTGTGGAGAGCGCCTCCTCTTGAGATGCGACGGGAATGCCGGGAATTCTTTCCCTACGAAACAGGGAAAGGATCCCTCATCTCGAGCTAGGAGGCGGAAACGGGGCTCCCCTGGATGTGTGCGGGACCCCACGTGCTTCCTCTCGAGTGGAGACGGGTATGTCGGCGACCTTCTTGAGTTGCAGCAAGGGTGTGAAGGACCCTTTGGAAGTTCCAGTGGTTAGATGTGATTAGCCTCGAGAAGCCTCAGCGGAAATGGGCCTCATCTCGCCTGGAGGGCAAAACCTCCTGGATTTTCTCGATTTGCGGCAGGTGCTCTCGACTTACGACGGGGAACTCAGGGACACGCTCTGGTGACCTCAGGAAAGGCCAGTCCCCATGCGAGTTCCTCGGGGGCCTCTCGGGATTCCTCTCCCGTCGATGCCGGGGCCTAAGACCTTGTGTGGAGTCGGGGCCGGAACCTGAGGATTCCTCTCCAGTGCTGACATGGATCTTCGGGTACTTCTGGAGTCTCCCCAGGGGAGTCAGTCCTCGTCTCGAATGCGGGCATGCACTTGCGCTTTCCTCCAGAGCGGTAGCAGCAGTGTCACCCAGTCCGCCGCGTGGATCAAAGGATCTACGGTTTTCCCTCGAGTCTTTCCCACGAGGCTTTCCCACGAGGCTTTCCCACAGGGCTGTCCCACGTGCACACGTGGTGAGAGTCGATCCTCGGCTTGAACGTCAAGGCAGTGCAGGGAAAACAGGTTCCTCTGGAATGGACTGACACATCTGGGGGACTCTTGGAATGGTGGCACGACCCTGGAGTTCCTCTCGCCTTTCCTGTGGAGAGCGCCTCCTCTTGAGATGCGACGGGAACGCCGGGAATTCTTTCCCTACGAAACAGGGAAAGGATCCCTCATCTCGAGCTAGGAGGCGGAAAAGGGGCTCCCCTGGATGTGTGCCGGACCCCACGTGCTTCCTCTCGAGTGGAGACGGGTATGTCGGGGAACTTCTTGAGTTGCAGCAAGGGTGTGAAGGACCCTTTGGAAGTTCCAGTGGTTAGATGTGATTGGCCTCGAGAAGCCTCAGCGGAAATGGGCTTCATCTCGCCTGGAGGGCAAAACCGCCTGGATTTTCTCGAGTTGCGGCAGGTGCTCTCGACTTACGACGAGGACCTCAGGGACCCGCTCTGGTGGCCTCAGGAAAGGCCAGTCCCCATGCGAGTTCCTCTGGGGATTCCTCTCCCGTCGATGCCGGGGCCTAAGACCTTGTGTGAAGTCGGGGCCGGAACCTGAGGATTCCTCTCCAGTGCTGACATGGATCTTGGGGTACTTCTGGAGTCTCCCCAGGGGAGTCAGTCCTCGTCTCGAATGCGGGCATGCACTTGCGCTTTCCTCCAGAGCCGTAGCAGCAGTGTCACGGAGCCCGCCGCGTGGATCAAAGGATCTATGGTTTTTCCTCGAGTCTTTCCCACTAGGCTTTCCCACGAGGCTTTCCCACAGGGCTGTCCCACGTGCACACGTGGTGGGAGTCGATCCTCGGCTTGAAAGTCAAGGCAGTGCAGGGAAAACAGGTTCCTCTATAATGGACTGACACATCTGGGGGTCTCGTGGAATGGTGGCACGACCCTGGAGTTCCTCTCCCCTTTCCTGTGGAGAGCGCCTCCTCTTGAGATGCGACGGGAACGCCGGGAATTCTTTCCCTACGAAACAGGGAAAGGATCCCTCATCTCGAGCTAGGAGGCGGAAACGGGGCTCCCCTGGATGTGTGCGGGACACCACGTGCTTCCTCTCGAGTGGAGACGGGTATGTCGGGGAACTTCTTGAGCTGCAGCAAGGGTGTGAAGGACCCTTTGGAAGTTCCAGTGGTTCGATGTGATTGGCCTCGAGAAGCCTCAGCGGAAATGGGCCTCATCTCGCCTGGAGGGCAAAACCTCCTGGATTTTCTCAAGTTGCGGCAGGTGCTCTCGACTTTCGACGGGGACCTCAGGGACCCGCTCTGGTGGCCTCAGGAAAGGCCAGTCCCCATGCGAGTTCCTCGGGGGCCTCTGGGGATTCCTCTCCCGTCGATGCCGGGGCCTAAGACCTTGTGTGGATTCGGGGCCGGAACCTGAGGATTCCTCTCCAGTGCTGACATGGATCTTGGGGTACTTCTGGAGTCTCCCCAGGGGAGTCAGTCCTCGTCTCGAATGCGGGCATGCACTTGCGCTTTCCACCAGAGCGGTAGCAGCAGTGTCATGCAGTCCGCCGCGTGGATCAAAGGATCTATGGTTTTCCCTCGAGTCTTTCCCACGAGGCTTTCCCACGAGGCTTTCCCACAGGGCTGTCCCACGTGCACACGTGGTGGGAGTCGATCCTCGGCTTGAACGTCAAGGCAGTGCAGGGAAAACAGGTTCCTCTGGAATGGACTGACACATCTGGGGGACTCTTGGAATGGTGGCACGACCCTGGAGTTCCTCTCGCCTTTCCTGTGGAGAGCGCCTCCTCTTGAGATGCGACGGGAACGCCGGGAATTCTTTCCCTACGAAACAGGGAAAGGATCCCTCATCTCGAGCTAGGAGGCGGAAACGGGGCTCCCCTGGATGTGTGCCGGACCCCACGTGCTTCCTCTCGAGTGGAGACGGGTATGTCGGGGAACTTCTTTAGTCGCAGCAAGGGTGTGAAGGACCCGTTGGAAGTTTCAGTATTTAGAGGTGATTAGCCTCTAGAAGCCTCATCGGAAATGGGCCTCATCTCGCCTGGAGGGCAAAACCTCCTGGATTTTCTCGAGTTGCGGCAGGTGCTCTCGACTTACGACGGGGACCTCAGGGACCCGCTCTGGTGGCCTCAGGAAAGGCCAGTCCCCATGCGAGTTCCTCGGGGGCCTTTCGGGATTCCTCTCCCGTGGATGCCGGGGCCTAAGACCTTGTGTGGAGTCGGGGCCGGAACCTGAGGATTCCTCTCCAGTACTGATATGGATCTTGGGGTACTTTGGGAGTCTCCCCAGGTTAATCAGTCCTCGTCTCGAATGCGGGCATGCACTTGCGCTTTCCTCCAGAGCGGTAGCAGCAGTGTCACGCAGTCCGCCGCGTGGATCAAAGGATCTATGGTTTTCCCTCGAGTCTTTCCCACGAGGTTTTCCCACGAGGCTTTCCCACAGGGCTGTCCCACGTGCACACGTGGTGGGAGTCGATCCTCGGCTTGAACGTCAAGGCAGTGCAGGGAAAACAGGTTCCTCTGTAATGGACTGACATATCTGGGGGTCTCTTGGAATGGTGGCATGACCCTGGAGTTCCTCTCCCCTTTCCTGTGGAGAGCGCCTCCTCTTGAGATGCGACGGGAACGCCGGGAATTCTTTCCCTATGAAACAGGGAAAGGATCCCTCATCTCGATCTAGGAGGCGGAAACGGTGCTCCCCTGGATGTGTGCGGGACCGCACGTGCTTCCTCTGGAGTGGAGACGGGTATGTTGGGGAACTTCTTTAGTCGCAGCAAGGGTGTGAAGGACCAGTTGGAAGTTCCAGTATTTAGAGGTGATTAGCCTCGAGAAGCCTCAGCGGAAATGGGCCTCATCTCGCCTGGAGGGCAAAACCTCCTGGATTTTCTCGAGTTGCGGCAGGTGCTCTCGACTTACGACGGGGACCTCTGGGACCCGCTCTGGTGGCCTCAGGAAAGGCCAGTCCCCATGCGAGTTCCTCGGGGGCCTCTGGGGATTCCTCTCCCATCAATGCCGGTGCCTAAGACCTTGTGTGGAGTTGGGGCCGGAACCTGAGGATTCCTCTCCAGTGCTGACATGGATCTTGGGGTACTTCTGGAGTCTCCCCAGGGGAGTCAGTCCTCGTCTCGAATGCGGGCATGCACTTGCGCTTTCCTCCAGAGCGGTAGCAGCAGTGTCACGCAGTCCGCCGCGTGGATCAAAGGATTTATGGTTTTCCCTCGAGTCTTTCCCACGAGGCTTTCCCACAGGGCTGTCCCACGTGCACACGTGGTGAGAGTCGATCCTCGGCTTGAACGTCAAGGCAGTGCAGGGAAAACAGGTTCCTCTGGAATGGACTGACACATCCTGGGGACTCTTGGAATGGTGGCACGACCCCGGAGTTCCTCTCACCTTTCCTGTGGAGAGCGCCTCCTCTTGAGATGCGACGGGAACGCCGGGAATTCTTTCCCTACGAAACAGGGAAAGGATCGCTCATCTCGAGCTAGGAATCGGAAACGGGGCTCCCCTGGATGTGTGCGGGACCCCACGTGATTCCTCTCGAGTGGAGACGGGTATGTCGGGGAACTTCTTGAGTTGCAGCAAGGGTGTGAAGGACCCGTTGGACGTTCCAGTATTTAGACGTGATTAGCCTCGAGAAGCCTCAGCGGAAATGGGCCTCATCTCGCCTGGAGGGCAAAACCTCCTGGATTTTCTCGTGTTTCGGCAGGTGCTCTCGACTTACGACGGGGAACTCAGGGAACCGCTCTGGTGGCCTCAGGAAAGGCCAGTCCCCATGCGAGTTCCTCGGGGGCCTCTGGGGATTCCTCTCCCGTCGATGCCGGGGCCTAAGACCTTGTGTGGAGTCGGGGCCGGAACCTGAGGATTCCTCTCCAGTGCTGACATGGATCTTGGGGTACTTCTGGAGTCTCCCCAGGGGAGTCAGTCCTCGTCTCGAATGCGGGCATGCACTTGCGCTTTCCTCCAGAGCGGTAGCAGCAGTGTCACGCAGTCCGCCGCGTGGATCAAAGGATCTATGGTTTTCCCTCGAGTCTTTCCCACGCGGCTTTCCCACGAGGCTTTCCCACAGGGCTGTCCCACGTGCACACGTGGTGGGAGTCGATCCTCGGCTTGAACGTCAGGCAGTGCAGGGAAAACAGGTTCCTCTGGAATGGACTGACACATCTGGGGGACTCTTGGAATGGTGCCACGACCCTGGAGTTCCTCTCGCCTTTCCTGTGGAGAGCGCCACCTCTTGAGATGCGACGGGAACGCCGGGAATTCTTTCCCTACGAAACAGGGAAAGGATCCCTCATCTCGAGCTAGAAGGCGGAAACGGGGCTCCCCTGGATGGGTGCGGGACCCCACGTGCTTCCTCTCGAGTGGAGACGGGTATGTCGGGGAACTTCTTGAGTTGCAGCAATGGTGTGAAGGACCCTTTGGAAGTTCCAGCGGTTAGATGTGATTAGCCTCGAGAAGCCTCAGCGGAAATGGGCCTCTTCTCGCCTGGAGGGCAAAACCTCCTGGATTTTCTCGAGTTGCGGCAGGTGCTCTCGACTTACGATGGGGACCTCAGGGACCCGCTCTGGTGGCCTCAGGAAAGGCCAGTCCCCATGCGAGTTCCTCGGGGGCCTCTCGGCATTCCTCTCCCGTCGATGCAGGGGCCTTAGACCTTGTGTGGAGTCGGGGCCGGAACCTGAGGATTCCTCTCCAGTGCTGACATGGATCTTGGGGTACTTCTGGAGTCTCCCCAGGGGAGTCAGTCCTCGTCTCGAATGCGGGCATGCACTTGCGCTTTCCTCCAGAGCGGTAGCAGCAGTGTCACGCAGTCCACCGCGTGGATCAAAGGATCTATGGTTTTCCCTGGAGTCTTTCCCACGAGGCTTTCCCACGAGGCTTTCCCACAGGGCTGTCCCACGTGCACACGTGGTGGGAGTGGATCCTCGGCTTGAACGTCAAGGCAGTGCAGGGAAAACAGGTTCCTCTGGGATGGACTGACACATCTGGGGGACTCTTGGAATGGTGGCACGACCCTGGAGTTCCTCTCGCCTTTCCTGTGGAGAGCGCCTCCTCTTGAGATGCGACGGGAACGCCGGGAATTCTTTCCCTACGAAACAGGGAAAGGATCCCTCATCTCGAGCTACGAGGCGGAAACGGGGCTCCCCTGGATGTGTGCGGGACCCCACGTGCTTCCTCTCGAGTGGAGACGGGTATGTCGGGGAACTTCTTGAGTTGCAGCAAGGGTGTGAAGGACCCTTTGGAAGTTCCAGTGGTTAGACGTGATTAGCCTCGAGAAGCCTCAGCAGAAATGGGCCTCATCTCGCCTGGAGGGCAAAACCTCCTGGATTTTCTCGAGTTGCGGCAGGTGCTCTCGACTTACGACGGGGACCTCAGGGACCCGCTCTGGTGGCCTCAGGAAAGGCCAGTCCCCATGCGAGTTCCTCGGGGGCCTCTCGGGATTCCTCTCCCGTCGATGCCGGGGCCTAAGACCTTGTGCGGAGTCGGGGCCGGAACCTGAGGATTCCTCTCCAGTGCTGACATGGATCTTGGGGTACTTCTGGAGTCTCCCCAGGGGAGTCAGTCCTCGTCTCGAATGCGGGCATGCACTTGCGCTTTCCTCCAGAGCGGTAGCAGCAGTGTCACGCAGTCCGCCGCGTGGATCAAAGGATCTATGGTTTTCCCTCGAGTCTTTCCCACGCGGCTTTCCCACGAGGCTTTCCCACAGGGCTGTCCCACGTGCACACGTGGTGGGAGTCGATCCTCGGCTTGAACGTCAGGCAGTGCAGGGAAAACAGGTTCCTCTGGAATGGACTGACACATCTGGGGGACTCTTGGAATGGTGCCACGACCCTGGAGTTCCTCTCGCCTTTCCTGTGGAGAGCGCCACCTCTTGAGATGCGACGGGAACGCCGGGAATTCTTTCCCTACGAAACAGGGAAAGGATCCCTCATCTCGAGCTAGAAGGCGGAAACGGGGCTCCCCTGGATGGGTGCGGGACCCCACGTGCTTCCTCTCGAGTGGAGACGGGTATGTCGGGGAACTTCTTGAGTTGCAGCAATGGTGTGAAGGACCCTTTGGAAGTTCCAGCGGTTAGATGTGATTAGCCTCGAGAAGCCTCAGCGGAAATGGGCCTCTTCTCGCCTGGAGGGCAAAACCTCCTGGATTTTCTCGAGTTGCGGCAGGTGCTCTCGACTTACGATGGGGACCTCAGGGACCCGCTCTGGTGGCCTCAGGAAAGGCCAGTCCCCATGCGAGTTCCTCGGGGGCCTCTCGGCATTCCTCTCCCGTCGATGCAGGGGCCTTAGACCTTGTGTGGAGTCGGGGCCGGAACCTGAGGATTCCTCTCCAGTGCTGACATGGATCTTGGGGTACTTCTGGAGTCTCCCCAGGGGAGTCAGTCCTCGTCTCGAATGCGGGCATGCACTTGCGCTTTCCTCCAGAGCGGTAGCAGCAGTGTCACGCAGTCCACCGCGTGGATCAAAGGATCTATGGTTTTCCCTGGAGTCTTTCCCACGAGGCTTTCCCACGAGGCTTTCCCACAGGGCTGTCCCACGTGCACACGTGGTGGGAGTGGATCCTCGGCTTGAACGTCAAGGCAGTGCAGGGAAAACAGGTTCCTCTGGGATGGACTGACACATCTGGGGGACTCTTGGAATGGTGGCACGACCCTGGAGTTCCTCTCGCCTTTCCTGTGGAGAGCGCCTCCTCTTGAGATGCGACGGGAACGCCGGGAATTCTTTCCCTACGAAACAGGGAAAGGATCCCTCATCTCGAGCTACGAGGCGGAAACGGGGCTCCCCTGGATGTGTGCGGGACCCCACGTGCTTCCTCTCGAGTGGAGACGGGTATGTCGGGGAACTTCTTGAGTTGCAGCAAGGGTGTGAAGGACCCTTTGGAAGTTCCAGTGGTTAGACGTGATTAGCCTCGAGAAGCCTCAGCAGAAATGGGCCTCATCTCGCCTGGAGGGCAAAACCTCCTGGATTTTCTCGAGTTGCGGCAGGTGCTCTCGACTTACGACGGGGACCTCAGGGACCCGCTCTGGTGGCCTCAGGAAAGGCCAGTCCCCATGCGAGTTCCTCGGGGGCCTCTCGGGATTCCTCTCCCGTCGATGCCGGGGCCTAAGACCTTGTGCGGAGTCGGGGCCGGAACCTGAGGATTCCTCTCCAGTGCTGACATGGATCTTGGGGTACTTCTGGAGTCTCCCCAGGGGAGTCAGTCCTCGTCTCGAATGCGGGCATGCACTTGCGCTTTCCTCCAGAGCGGTAGCAGCAGTGTCACGCAGTCGGCCGCGTGGATCAAAGGATCTATGGTTTTCCCTCGAGTCTTTCCCACGAGGCTTTCCCACGAGGCTTTCCCACAGGGCTGTCCCACGTGCACACGTGGTGGAAGTGGATCCTCGGCTTGAACGTCAAGGCAGTGCAGGGAAAACAGGTTCCTCTGGAATGGACTGACACATTTGGGGGACTCTTGGAATGGTGGCACGACCCTGGAGTTCCTCTCGCCTTTCCTGTGGAGAGCGCCTCCTCTTCAGATGCGACGGGAAACCCGGGAATTCTTTCCCTACGAAACAGGGAAAGGATCCCTCATCTCGAGCTAGGAGGTGGAAACGGGGCTCCCCTGGATGTTTGCGGGACCCCACGTGCTTCCTCTCGAGTGGAGACGGGTATGTCGGGGAACTTCTTGAGCTGCAGCAAGGGTGTGAAGGACCCTTTGGAAGTTCCAGTGGTTAGACCTGATTAGCCTCGAGAAGCCTCAGCGGAAATGGGCCTCATCTCGCCTGGAGGGCAAAACCTCCTGGATTTTCTCGAGTTGCGGCAGGTGCTCTCGACTTACGACGGGGACCTCAGGGACCCGCTCTGGTGGCCTCAGGAAAGGCCAGTCCCCATGCGAGTTCCTCGGGGGCCTCTCGGGATTCCTCTCCCGTCGATGCCGGGGCCTAAGACCTTGTGTGGAGTCGGGGCCGGAACCTGAGGATTCCTCTCCAGTGCTGACATGGATCTTGGGGTACTTCTGGAGTCTCCCCAGGGGAGTCAGTCCTCGTGTCGAATGCGGGCATGCACTTGCGCTTTCCTCCAGAGCGGTAGCAGCAGTGTCACGCAGTCCGCCGCGTGGATCAAAGGATCTATGGTTTTCCCTCGAGTCTTTCCCACGAGGCTTTCCCACGAGGCTTTCCCACAGGGCTGTCCCACGTGCACACGTGGTGGGAGTCGATCCTCGGCTTGAACGTCAAGGCAGTGCAGGGAAAACAGGTTCCTCTGGAATGGACTGACACATCTGGGGGACTCTTGGAATGGTGGCACGACCCTGGAGTTCCTCTCGCCTTTCCTGTGGAGAGCGCCTCCTCTTGAAATGCGACGGGAACGCCGGGAATTCTTTCCCTACGAAACAGGGAAAGGATCCCTCATCTCGAGCTAGGAGGCGGAAACGGGGCTCCCCTGGATGTGTGCGGGACCCCACGTGCTTCCTCTCGAGTGGAGACGGGTATGTCGGGGAACTTCTTGAGTTGCAGCAAGGGTGTGAAGGACCCTTTGGAAGTTCCAGTGGTTAGACGTGATTAGCCTCGAGAAGCCTCAGCGGAAATGGGCCTCATCTCGCCTGGAGGGCAAAACCTCCTGGATTTTCTCGAGTTGCGGCAGGTGCTCTCGACTTACGACGGGGACCTCAGGGACCGCTCTGGTGGCCTCAGGAAAGGCCAGTCCCCATGCGAGTTCCTCGGGGGCCTCTCGGCATTCCTCTCCCGTCGATGCCGGGGCCTAAGACCTTGTGTGGAGTCGGGGCCGGAACCTGAGGATTCCTCTCCAGTGCTGACATGGATCTTGGGGTACTTCGGGAGTCTCCCCAGGGGAGTCAGTCCTCGTCTCGAATGCGGGCATGCACTTGCGCTTTCCTCCAGAGCGGTAGCAGCAGTGTCACGCAGTCCGCCGCGAGGATCAAAGGATCTATGGTTTTCCCTCGAGTCTTTCCCACGAGGCTTTCCCACGAGGCTTTCCCGCAGGGCTGTCCCACGTGCACACGTGGTGGGAGTGGATCCTCGGCTTGAACGTCAAGGCAGTGCAGGGAAAACAGGTTCCTCTGGAATGGACTGACACATCTGGGGGACTCTTGGAATGGTGGCACGACCCTGGAGTTCCTCTCGCCTTTCCTGTGGAGAGCGCCTCCTCTTGAGATGCGACGGGAACGCCGGGAATTCTTTCCCTACGAAACAGGGAAAGGATCCCTCATCTCGAGCTAGGAGGCGGAAACGGGGCTCCCCTGGATGTGTGCGGGACCCCACGTGCTTCCTCTCGAGTGGAGACGGGTATGTCGGGGAACTTCTTGATTTGCAGCAAGGGTGTGAAGGGCCCTTTGGAAGTTCCAGTGGTTAGACGTGATTAGGCTCCAGAAGCCTCAGCGGAAATGGGCCTCATCTCGCCTGGAGGGCAAAACCTCCTGGATTTTCTCGAGTTGCGGCAGGTGCTCTCGACTTACGACGGGGACCTCAGGGACCCGCTCTGGTGGCCTCAGGAAAGGCCAGTCCCCATGCGAGTTCCTCGGGGGCCTCTCGGGATTCCTCTCCCATCGATGCCGGGGCCTAAGACCTTGTGTGGAGTCGGGGCTGGAACCTGAGGATTCCTCTCCAGTGCTGACATGGATCTTGGGGTACTTCTGGAGTCTCCCCAGGGGAGTCAGTCCTCGTCTCGAATGCGGGCATGCACTTGCGCTTTCCTCCAGAGCGGTAGCAGCAGTGTCACGCAGTCCGCCGCGTGGATCAAAGGATCTATGGTTTTCCCTCGAGTCTTTCCCACGAGGCTTTCCCACGAGGCTTTCCCACAGGTCTGTCCCACGTGCACACGTGGTGGGAGTCGATCCTCGGCTTGAACGTCAAGGCAGTGCAGGGAAAACAGGTTCCTCTGGAATGGACTGACACATCTGGGGGTCTCTTGGAATGGTGCCACGAGCCTGGAGTTCCTCTCTCCTTTCCTGTGGAGAGCACCACCTCTTGACTTGCGACGGGAACGCCGGGAATTCTTTCCCTACGAAACAGGGAAAGGATCCCTCATCTCGAGCTAGGAGGCGGAAACGGGGCTCCCCTGGATGTGTGCGGGACCCCACGTGCTTCCTCTCGAGTGGAGACGGGTATGTCGCGGAACAGCTTGAGTTGCAGCAAGGGTGTGAAGGACCCTATGGAAGTTCCAGTGGTTAGATGTGATTAGCCTCGAGAAGCCTCAGCGGAAATGGGCCTCATCTCGCCTGGAGGGCAAATCCTCCTGGATTTTCTCGAGTTGCGGCAGGTGCTCTCGACTTACGTTGGGGACCTCAGGGACCCGCTCTGGTGGCCTCAGGAAAGGCCAGTCCCCATGCGAGTTCCTCGGGGGCCTCTCGGCATTCCTCTCCCGTCGATGCCGGGGCCTAAGACCTTGTGTGGAGTCGGGGCCGGAACCTGAGGATTCCTCTCCAGTGCTGTCATGGATCTTGGGGTACTTCGGGAGTCTCCCCAGGGGAGTCAGTCCTCGTCTCGAATGCGGGCATGCACTTGCGCTTTCCTCCAGAGCGGTAGCAGCAGTGTCACGCAGTCCGCCGCGTGGATCAAAGGATCTATGGTTTTCCCTCGAGTCTTTCCCACGAGGTTTTCCCACGAGGCTTTCCCACAGGGCTGTCCCACGTGCACACGTGGTGGGAGTCGATCCTCGGCTTGAACGTCAAGGCAGTGCAGGGAAAACAGGTTCCTCTGTAATGGACTGACATATCTGGGGGTCTCTTGGAATGGTGGCATGACCCTGGAGTTCCTCTCCCCTTTCCTGTGGAGAGCGCCTCCTCTTGAGATGCGACGGGAACGCCGGGAATTCTTTCCCTATGAAACAGGGAAAGGATCCCTCATCTCGATCTAGGAGGCGGAAACGGTGCTCCCCTGGATGTGTGCGGGACCCCACGTGCTTCCTCTGGAGTGGAGACGGGTATGTTGGGGAACTTCTTTAGTCGCAGCAAGGGTGTGAAGGACCAGTTGGAAGTTCCAGTATTTAGAGGTGATTAGCCTCGAGAAGCCTCAGCGGAAATGGGCCTCATCTCGCCTGGAGGGCAAAACCTCCTGGATTTTCTCGAGTTGCGGCAGGTGCTCTCGACTTACGACGGGGACCTCTGGGACCCGCTCTGGTGGCCTCAGGAAAGGCCAGTCCCCATGCGAGTTCCTCGGGGGCCTCTGGGGATTCCTCTCCCATCAATGCCGGTGCCTAAGACCTTGTGTGGAGTTGGGGCCGGAACCTGAGGATTCCTCTCCAGTGCTGACATGGATCTTGGGGTACTTCTGGAGTCTCCCCAGGGGAGTCAGTCCTCGTCTCGAATGCGGGCATGCACTTGCGCTTTCCTCCAGAGCGGTAGCAGCAGTGTCACGCAGTCCGCCGCGTGGATCAAAGGATCTATGGTTTTCCCTCGAGTCTTTCCCACGAGGCTTTCCCACAGGGCTGTCCCACGTGCACACGTGGTGAGAGTCGATCCTCGGCTTGAACGTCAAGGCAGTGCAGGGAAAACAGGTTCCTCTGGAATGGACTGACACATCTGGGGGACTCTTGGAATGGTGGCACGACCCCGGAGTTCCTCTCACCTTTCCTGTGGAGAGCGCCTCCTCTTGAGATGCGACGGGAACGCCGGGAATTCTTTCCCTACGAAACAGGGAAAGGATCGCTCATCTCGAGCTAGGAATCGGAAACGGGGCTCCCCTGGATGTGTGCGGGACCCCACGTGATTCCTCTCGAGTGGAGACGGGTATGTCGGGGAACTTCTTGAGTTGCAGCAAGGGTGTGAAGGACCCGTTGGACGTTCCAGTATTTAGACGTGATTAGCCTCGAGAAGCCTCAGCGGAAATGGGCCTCATCTCGCCTGGAGGGCAAAACCTCCTGGATTTTCTCGTGTTTCGGCAGGTGCTCTCGACTTACGACGGGGAACTCAGGGAACCGCTCTGGTGGCCTCAGGAAAGGCCAGTCCCCATGCGAGTTCCTCGGGGGCCTCTGGGGATTCCTCTCCCGTCGATGCCGGGGCCTAAGACCTTGTGTGGAGTCGGGGCCGGAACCTGAGGATTCCTCTCCAGTGCTGACATGGATCTTGGGGTACTTCTGGAGTCTCCCCAGGGGAGTCAGTCCTCGTCTCGAATGCGGGCATGCACTTGCGCTTTCCTCCAGAGCGGTAGCAGCAGTGTCACGCAGTCCGCCGCGTGGATCAAAGGATCTATGGTTTTCCCTCGAGTCTTTCCCACGCGGCTTTCCCACGAGGCTTTCCCACAGGGCTGTCCCACGTGCACACGTGGTGGGAGTCGATCCTCGGCTTGAACGTCAGGCAGTGCAGGGAAAACAGGTTCCTCTGGAATGGACTGACACATCTGGGGGACTCTTGGAATGGTGCCACGACCCTGGAGTTCCTCTCGCCTTTCCTGTGGAGAGCGCCACCTCTTGAGATGCGACGGGAACGCCGGGAATTCTTTCCCTACGAAACAGGGAAAGGATCCCTCATCTCGAGCTAGAAGGCGGAAACGGGGCTCCCCTGGATGGGTGCGGGACCCCACGTGCTTCCTCTCGAGTGGAGACGGGTATGTCGGGGAACTTCTTGAGTTGCAGCAATGGTGTGAAGGACCCTTTGGAAGTTCCAGCGGTTAGATGTGATTAGCCTCGAGAAGCCTCAGCGGAAATGGGCCTCTTCTCGCCTGGAGGGCAAAACCTCCTGGATTTTCTCGAGTTGCGGCAGGTGCTCTCGACTTACGATGGGGACCTCAGGGACCCGCTCTGGTGGCCTCAGGAAAGGCCAGTCCCCATGCGAGTTCCTCGGGGGCCTCTCGGCATTCCTCTCCCGTCGATGCAGGGGCCTTAGACCTTGTGTGGAGTCGGGGCCGGAACCTGAGGATTCCTCTTCAGTGCTGACATGGATCTTGGGGTACTTCTGGAGTCTCCCCAGGGGAGTCAGTCCTCGTCTCGAATGCGGGCATGCACTTGCGCTTTCCTCCAGAGCGGTAGCAGCAGTGTCACGCAGTCCACCGCGTGGATCAAAGGATCTATGGTTTTCCCTGGAGTCTTTCCCACGAGGCTTTCCCACGAGGCTTTCCCACAGGGCTGTCCCACGTGCACACGTGGTGGGAGTGGATCCTCGGCTTGAACGTCAAGGCAGTGCAGGGAAAACAGGTTCCTCTGGGATGGACTGACACATCTGGGGGACTCTTGGAATGGTGGCACGACCCTGGAGTTCCTCTCGCCTTTCCTGTGGAGAGCGCCTCCTCTTGAGATGCGACGGGAACGCCGGGAATTCTTTCCCTACGAAACAGGGAAAGGATCCCTCATCTCGAGCTACGAGGCGGAAACGGGGCTCCCCTGGATGTGTGCGGGACCCCACGTGCTTCCTCTCAAGTGGAGACGGGTATGTCGGGGAACTTCTTGAGTTGCAGCAAGGGTGTGAAGGACCCTTTGGAAGTTCCAGTGGTTAGACGTGATTAGCCTCGAGAAGCCTCAGCGGAAATGGGCCTCATCTCGCCTGGAGGGCAAAACCTCCTGGATTTTCTCGAGTTGCGGCAGGTGCTCTCGACTTACGACGGGGACCTCAGGGACCCGCTCTGGTGGCCTCAGGAAAGGCCAGTCCCCATGCGAGTTCCTCGGGGGCCTCTCGGGATTCCTCTCCCGTCGATGCCGGGGCCTAAGACCTTGTGTGGAGTCGGGGCCGGAACCTGAGGATTCCTCTCCAGTGCTGACATGGATCTTGGGGTACTTCTGGAGTCTCCCCAGGGGAGTCAGTCCTCGTCTCGAATGCGGGCATGCACTTGCGCTTTCCTCCAGAGCGGTAGCAGCAGTGTCACGCAGTCCGCCGCGTGGATCAAAGGATCTATGGTTTTCCCTCGAGTCTTTCCCACTAGGCTTTCCCACGAGGCTTTCCCACAGGGCTGTCCAAATGCACACGTGGTGGGAGTGGATCCTCGGCTTGAACGTCAAGGCAGTGCAGGGAAAACAGGTTCCTCTGGAATGGACTGACACATCTGGGGGACTCTTGGAATGGTGGCACGACCCTGGAGTTCCTCTCGCCTTTCCTGTGGAGAGCGCCTCCTCTTGAGATGCGACGGGAACGCCGGGAATTCTTTCCCTACGAAACAGTGAAAGGATCCCTCATCTCGAGCTAGGAGGCGGAAACGGGGCTCCCCTGGATGTGTGCGGGACCCCACGTGCTTCCTCTCGAGTGGAGACGGGTATGTCGGGGAACTTCTTGAGTTGCAGCAAGGGTGTGAAGGACCCTTTGGAAGTTCCAGTGGTTAGACGTGATTAGCCTCGAGAAGCCTCAGCAGAAATGGGCCTCATCTCGCCTGGAGGGCAAAACCTCCTGGATTTTCTCGAGTTGCGGCAGGTGCTCTCGACTTACGACGGGGACCTCAGGGACCCGCTCTGGTGGCCTCAGGAAAGGCCAGTCCCCATGCGAGTTCCTCGGGGGCCTCTCGGGATTCCTCTCCCGTCGATGCCGGGGCCTAAGACCTTGTGTGGAGTCGGGGCCGGAACCTGAGGATTCCTCTCCAGTGCTGACATGGATCTTGGGGTACTTCTGGAGTCTCCCCAGGGGAGTCAGTCCTCGTCTCGAATGCGGGCATGCACTTGCGCTTTCCTCCAGAGCGGTAGCAGCAGTGTCACGCAGTCGGCCGCGTGGATCAAAGGATCTATGGTTTTCCCTCGAGTCTTTCCCACGAGGCTTTCCCACGAGGCTTTCCCACAGGGCTGTCCCACGTGCACACGTGGTGGAAGTGGATCCTCGGCTTGAACGTCAAGGCAGTGCAGGGAAAACAGGTTCCTCTGGAATGGACTGACACATTTGGGGGACTCTTGGAATGGTGGCACGACCCTGGAGTTCCTCTCGCCTTTCCTGTGGAGAGCGCCTCCTCTTGAGATGCGACGGGAAACCCGGGAATTCTTTCCCTACGAAACAGGGAAAGGATCCCTCATCTCGAGCTAGGAGGTGGAAACGGGGCTCCCCTGGATGTTTGCGGGACCCCACGTGCTTCCTCTCGAGTGGAGACGGGTATGTCGGGGAACTTCTTGAGCTGCAGCAAGGGTGTGAAGGACCCTTTGGAAGTTCCAGTGGTTAGACGTGATTAGCCTCGAGAAGCCTCAGCGGAAATGGGCCTCATCTCTCCTGGAGGGCAAAACCTCCTGGATTTTCTCGAGTTGCGGCAGGTGCTCTCGACTTACGACGGGGACCTCAGGGACCCGCTCTGGTGGCCTCAGGAAAGGCCAGTCCCCATGCGAGTTCCTCGGGGGCCTCTCGGGATTCCTCTCCCGTCGATGCCGGGGCCTAAGACCTTGTGTGGAGTCGGGGCCGGAACCTGAGGATTCCTCTCCAGTGCTGACATGGATCTTGGGGTACTTCGGGAGTCTCCCCAGGGGAGTCAGTCCTCGTCTCGAATGCGGGCATGCACTTGCGCTTTCCTCCAGAGCGGTAGCAGCAGTGTCACGCAGTCCGCCGCGTGGATCAAAGGATCTATGGTTTTCCCTCGAGTCTTTCCCACGAGGCTTTCCCACGAGGCTTTCCCACAGGGCTGTCCCACGTGCACACGTGGTGGGAGTCGATCCTCGGCTTGAACGTCAAGGCAGTGCAGGGAAAACAGGTTCCTCTGGAATGGACTGACACATCTGGGGGACTCTTGGAATGGTGGCACGACCCTGGAGTTCCTCTCGCCTTTCCTGTGGAGAGCGCCTCCTCTTGAAATGCGACGGGAACGCCGGGAATTCTTTCCCTACGAAACAGGGAAAGGATCCCTCATCTCGAGCTAGGAGGCGGAAACGGGGCTCCCTTGGATGTGTGCGGGACCCCACGTGCTTCCTCTCGAGTGGAGACGGGTATGTCGGGGAACTTCTTGAGTTGCAGCAAGGGTGTGAAGGACCCTTTGGAAGTTCCAGTGGTTAGACGTGATTAGCCTCGAGAAGCCTCAGCGGAAATGGGCCTCATCTCGCCTGGAGGGCAAAACCTCCTGGATTTTCTCGAGTTGCGGCAGGTGCTCTCGACTTACGACGGGGACCTCAGGGACCGCTCTGGTGGCCTCAGGAAAGGCCAGTCCCCATGCGAGTTCCTCGGGGGCCTCTCGGCATTCCTCTCCCGTCGATGCCGGGGCCTAAGACCTTGTGTGGAGTCGGGGCCGGAACCTGAGGATTCCTCTCCAGTGCTGACATGGATCTTGGGGTACTTCGGGAGTCTCCCCAGGGGAGTCAGTCCTCGTCTCGAATGCGGGCATGCACTTGCGCTTTCCTCCAGAGCGGTAGCAGCAGTGTCACGCAGTCCGCCGCGTGGATCAAAGGATCTATGGTTTTCCCTCGAGTCTTTCCCACGAGGCTTTCCCACGAGGCTTTCCCACAGGGCTGTCCCACGTGCACACGTGGTGGGAGTCGATCCTCGGCTTGAACGTCAAGACACTGCAGGGAAAACAGGTTCCTCTGGAATGGATTGACACATCTGGGCGACTCTTGGAATGGTGGCACGACCCTGGAGTTCCTCTCGCCTTTCCTGTGGAGAGCGCCTCCTCTTGAGATGCGACGAGAACGCCGGGAATTCTTTCCCTACGAAACAGGGAAAGGATCCCTCATCTCGAGCTAGGAGGCGGAAACGGGGCTCCCCTGGATGTGTGCGGGACCCCACGTGCTTCCTCTCGAGTGGAGACGGGTATGTCGGGAAACTTCTTGAGATGCAGCAAGGGTGTGAAGGACCCTATGGAAGTTCCAGTGGTTAGACGTGATTAGCCTCGAGAAGCCTCAGCGGAAATGGGCCTCATCTCGCCTGGAGGGCAAAACCTCCTGGATTTTCTCGAGTTGCGGCAGGTGCTCTCGACTTACGACGGGGACCTCAGGGACCCGCTCTGGTGGCCTCAGGAAAGGCCAGTCCCCATGCGAGTTCCTCGGGGGCCTCTCGGGATTCCTCTCCCGTCGATGCCGGGGCCTAAGACCTTGTGTGGAGTCGGGGCCGGAACCTGAGGATTCCTCTCCAGTGCTGACATGGATCTTGGGGTACTTCTGGAGCCTCCACTGGGGAGTCAGTCCTCGTCTCGAATGCGGGCATGCACTTGCGCTTTCCTCCAGAGCGGTAGCAGCAGTGTCACGCAGTCCGCCGCGTGGATCAAAGGATCTATGGTTTTCCCTCGAGTCTTTCCCACGAGGCTTTCCCACGAGGCTTTCCCACAGGGCTGTCCCACGTGCACACGTGGTGGGAGTCGATCCTCGGCTTGAACGTCAAGGCAGTGCAGGGAAAACAGGTTCCTCTGGAATGGACTGACACATCTGGGGGACTCTTGGAATGGTGGCACGACCCTGGAGTTCCTCTCGCCTTTCCTGTGGAGAGCGCCTCCTCTTGAGATGCGACGGGAACGCCGGGAATTCTTTCCCTACGAAACAGGGAAAGGATCCCTCATCTCGAGCTAGGAGGCGGAAACGGGGCTCCCCTGGATGTGTGCGGGACCCCACGTGCTTCCTCTCGAGTGGAGACGGGTATGTCGGGGAACTTCTTGAGATGCAGCAAGGATGTGAAGGACCCTTTGGAAGTTCCAGTGGTTAGACGTGATTAGCCTCGAGAAGCCTCATCAGAAATGGGCCTCATCTCGCCTGGAGGGCAAAACCTCCTGGATTTTCTCGAGTTGCGGCAGGTGCTCTCGACTTACGACGGGGACCTCAGGGACCCGCTCTGGTGGCCTCAGGAAAGGCTAGTCCCCATGCGAGTTCCTCGGGGGCCTCTCGGGATTCCTCTCCCGTCGATGCCGGGGCCTAAGACCTTGTGTGGAGTCGGGGCCGGAACCTGAGGATTCCTCTCCAGTGCTGACATGGATCTTGGGGTACTTCTGGAGTCTCCCCAGGGGAGTCAGTCCTCGTCTCGAATGCGGGCATGCACTTGCGCTTTCCTCCAGAGCGGTAGCAGCAGTGTCACGCAGTCCGCCGCGTGGATCAAAGGATCTATGGTTTTCCCTCGAGTCTTTCCCACGAGGCTTTCCCACGAGGCTTTCCCACGAGGCTTTCCCACAGGGCTGTCCCACGTGCACACGTGGTGGGAGTCGATCCTCGGCTTGAACGTCAAGGCAGTGAAGGGAAAACAGGTTCCTCTGGAATGGACTGACACATCTGGGGGACTCTTGGAATGGTGGCACGACCCTGGAGTTCCTCTCGCCTTTTCTGAGGAGAGCGCCTCCTCTTGAGATGCGGCGGGAACGCCGGGAATTCTTTCCCTACGAAACAGGGAAAGGATCCCTCATCTCGAGCTAGGAGGCGGAAACGGTGCTCCCCTGGATGTGTGCGGGACCCCACGTGCTTCCTCTCGAGTGGAGACGGGTATGTCGGGGAACTTCTTGAGTTGCAGCAAGGGTGTGAAGGACCCTTTGGAAGTTCCAGTGGTTAGACGTGATTAGCCTCGAGAAGCCTCAGCGGAAATGGGCCTCATCTCGCCTGGAGGGCAAAACCTCCTGGATTTTCTCGAGTTGCGGCAGGTGCTCTCGACTTACGACGGGGACCTCAGGGACCCGCTCTGGTGGCCTCAGGAAAGGCCAGTCTCCATGCGAGTTCCTCGGGGGCCTTTCGGGATTCCTCTCCCGTGGATGCCGGGGCCTAAGACCTTGTGTGGAGTCGGGGCCGGAAACTGAGGATTCCTCTCCAGTACTGATATGGATCTTGGGGTACTTTGGGAGTCTCCCCAGGGGAATCAGTCCTCGTCTCGAATGCGGGCATGCACTTGCGCTTTCCTCCAGAGCGGTAGCAGCAGAGTCACGCAGTCCGCCGCGTGGATCAAAGGATCTATGGTTTTCCCTCGAGTCTTTCCCACGAGGTTTTCCCACGAGGCTTTCCCACAGGGCTGTCCCACGTGCACACGTGGTGGGAGTCGATCCTCGGCTTGAACGTCAAGGCAGTGCAGGGAAAACAGGTTCCTCTGTAATGGACTGACATATCTGGGGGTCTCTTGGAATGGTGGCATGACCCTGGAGTTCCTCTCCCCTTTCCTGTGGAGAGCGCCTCCTCTTGAGATGCGACGGGAACGCCGGGAATTCTTTCCCTATGAAACAGGGAAAGGATCCCTCATCTCGATCTAGGAGGCGGAAACGGTGCTCCCCTGGATGTGTGCGGGACCCCACGTGCTTCCTCTGGAGTGGAGACGGGTATGTTGGGGAACTTCTTTAGTCGCAGCAAGGGTGTGAAGGACCAGTTGGAAGTTCCAGTATTTAGAGGTGATTAGCCTCGAGAAGCCTCAGCGGAAATGGGCCTCATCTCGCCTGGAGGGCAAAACCTCCTGGATTTTCTCGAGTTGCGGCAGGTGTTCTCGACTTACGACGGGGACCTCAGGGACCCGCTCTGGTGGCCTCAGGAAAGGCCAGTCCCCATGCGAGTTCCTCCGGGGCCTCTGGGGATTCCTCTCCCATCAATGCCGGTGCCTAAGACCTTGTGTGGAGTTGGGGCCGGAACCTGAGGATTCCTCTCCAGTGCTGACATGGATCTTGGGGTACTTCTGGAGTCTCCCCAGGGGAGTCAGTCCTCGTCTCGAATGCGGGCATGCACTTGCGCTTTCCTCGAGAGCGGTAGCAGCAGTGTCACGCAGTCCGCCGCGTGGATCAAAGGATCTATGGTTTTCCCTCGAGTCTTTCCCACGAGGCTTTCCCACAGGGCTGTCCCACGTGCACACGTGGTGAGAGTCGATCCTCGGCTTGAACATCAAGGCAGTGCAGGGAAAACAGGTTCCTCTGGAATGGACTGACACATCCTGGGGACTCTTGGAATGGTGGCACGACCCCGGAGTTCCTCTCACCTTTCCTGTGGAGAGCGCCTCCTCTTGAGATGCGACGGGAACGCCGGGAATTCTTTCCCTACGAAACAGGGAAAGGATCGCTCATCTCGAGCTAGGAATCGGAAACGGGGCTCCCCTGGATGTGTGCGGGACCCCACGTGATTCCTCTCGAGTGGAGACCGGTATGTCGGGGAACTTCTTGAGTTGCAGCAAGGGTGTGAAGGACCCTTTGGACGTTCCAGTATTTAGACGTGATTAGCCTCGAGAAGCCTCAGCGGAAATGGGCCTCATCTCGCCTGGAGGGCAAAACCTCCTGGATTTTCTCGTGTTTCGGCAGGTGCTCTCGACTTACGACGGGGAACTCAGGGAACCGCTCTGGTGGCCTCAGGAAAGGCCAGTCCCCATGCTAATTCCTCGGGGGCCTCTCGGGATTCCTCTCCCGTCGATGCCGGAGCCTAAGACCTTGTGTGGAGTCGGGGCCGGAACCTGAGGATTCCTCTCCAGTGCTGACATGGATCTTGGGGTACTTCTGGAGTCTCCCCAGGGGAGTCAGTCCTCGTCTCGAATGCGGGCATGCACTTGCGCTTTCCTGCAGAGCGGTAGCAGCAGTGTCACGCAGTCCGCCCAATGGATCAAAGGATCTATGGTTTTCCCTCGAGGCTTTCCCACGAGGCTTTCCCACGAGGCTTTCCCTCAGGGCTGTCCCACGTGCACACGTGGTGGGAGTCGATCCTCGGCTTGAACGTCAAGGCAGTGCAGGGAAAACAGGTTCCTCTGGAATGGACTGACACATCTGGGGGACTCTTGGAATGGTGGCACGACCCTTCAGTTCCTCTCGCCTTTCCTGTGGAGAGCGCCTCCTCTTGAGATGCGACGGGAACGCCGGGAATTCTTTCTCTACGAAACAGGGAAAGGATCCCTCATCTCGAGCTAGGAGGGGGAAACGGGGCTCCCCTGGATGTGTGCGGGACCCCACGTGCTTCCTTTCGAGTGGAGACGGGTATGTCGGGGAACTTCTTGTGTTGCAGCAAGGGTGTGAAGGTCCCTTTGGAAGTTCCAGTGTTTAGACGTGATTAGCCTCGAAAACCTCTGCGGAAATGAGCCTCATCTCGCCTGGAGGGCAAAACATCCTGGATTTTCTCGAGTTGCGGCAGGTGATCTCGACTTACGACGGGGACCTCAGGGACCCGCTCTGGTGGCCTCAGGAAAAGCCAGTCCCCATGCGAGTTCCTCGGGGGCCTCTCGGGATCCCTCTCCCGTCGATGCCGGGGCCTAAGTCCTTGTGTGGACTCGGGGCCGGAACCTGAGGATTTCTCTCCAGTGCTGACATGGATCTTGGGGTACTTCTGGAGTCTCCCCAGGGGAGTCAGTCCTCGTCTCGAATGCGGGCATGCACTTGCGCTTTCCTCCAGAGCGGTAGCAGCAGTGTCACGGAGCCCGCCGCGTGGATCAAAGGATCTATGGTTTTCCCTCGAGTCTTTCCCACTAGGCTTTCCCACGAGGCTTTCCCACAGGGATGTACCACGTGCACACGTGGTGGGAGTCGATCCTCGGCTTGAAAGTCAAGGCAGTGCAGGGAAAACAGGTTCCTCTGTAATGGACTGACACATCTGGGGGTCTCTTGGAATGGTGGCACGACCCTGGAGTTCCTCTCCCCTTACCTGTGGAGAGCGCCTCCTCTTGAGATACGACGGGAACGCCGGGAATTCTTTCCCTACGAAACAGGGAAAGGATCCCTCATCTCGAGCTAGGAGGCGAAACGGGGCTCCCCTGGATGTGTGCGGGACACCACGTGCTTCCTCTCGAGTGGAGACGGGTATGTCGGGGAACTTCTTGAGCTGCAGCAAGGGTGTGAAGGACCCTTTGGAAGTTCCAGTGGTTCGATGTGATTGGCCTCGAGAAGCCTCAGCGGAAATGGGCCTCATCTCGCCTGGAGGGCAAAACCTCCTGGATTTTCTCGAGTTGCGGCATGTGCTCTCGACTTTCGACGGGGACCTCAGGGACCCGCTCTGGTGGCCTCAGGAAAGGCCAGTCCCCATGCGAGTTCCTCGGGGGCCTCTGGGGATTCCTCTCCCGTCGATGCCGGGGCCTAAGACCTTGTGTGGAGTCGGGGCCGGAACCTGAGGATTCCTCTCCAGTGCTGACATGGATCTTGGGGTACTTCTGGAGTCTCTCCAGGGGAGTCAGTCCTCGTCTCGAATGCGGGCATGCACTTGCGCTTTCCTCCAGAGTGGTAGCAGCAGTGTCACGCAGTCCGCCGCGAGGATCAAAGGATCTATGGTTTTCCCTCGAGTCTTTCCCACGAGGCTTTCCCACGAGGCTTTCCCGCAGGGCTGTCCCACGTGCACACGTGGTGGGAGTGGATCCTCGGCTTGAACGTCAAGGCAGTGCAGGGAAAACAGGTTCCTCTGGAATGGACTGACACATCTGGGGGACTCTTGGAATGGTGGCACGACCCTGGAGTTCCTCTCGCCTTTCCTGTGGAGAGCGCCTCCTCTTGAGATGCGACGGGAACGCCGGGAATTCTTTCCCTACGAAACAGGGAAAGGATCCCTCATCTCGAGCTAGGAGGCGGAAACGGGGCTCCCCTGGATGTGTGCGGGACCCCACGTGCTTCCTCTCGAGTGGAGACGGGTATGTCGGGGAACTTCTTGATTTGCAGCAAGGGTGTGAAGGGCCCTTTGGAAGTTCCAGTTGTTAGACGTGATTAGGCTCCAGAAGCCTCAGCGGAAATGGGCCTCATCTCGCCTGGAGGGCAAAACCTCCTGGATTTTCTCGAGTTGCGGCAGGTGCTCTCGACTTACGACGGGGACCTCAGGGACCCGCTCTGGTGGCCTCAGGAAAGGCCAGTCCCCATGCGAGTTCCTCGGGGGCCTCTCGGGATTCCTCTCCCATCGATGCCGGGGCCTAAGACCTTGTGTGGAGTCGGGGCTGGAACCTGAGGATTCCTCTCCAGTGCTGACATGGATCTTGGGGTACTTCTGGAGTCTCCCCAGGGGAGTCAGTCCTCGTCTCGAATGCGGGCATGCACTTGCGCTTTCCTCCAGAGCGGTAGCAGCAGTGTCACGCAGTCCGCCGCGTGGATCAAAGGATCTATGGTTTTCCCTCGAGTCTTTCCCACGAGGCTTTCCCACGAGGCTTTCCCACAGGTCTGTCCCACGTGCACACGTGGTGGGAGTCGATCCTCGGCTTGAACGTCAAGGCAGTGCAGGGAAAACAGGTTCCTCTGGAATGGACTGACACATCTGGGGGTCTCTTGGAATGGTGCCACGAGCCTGGAGTTCCTCTCTCCTTTCCTGTGGAGAGCGCCACCTCTTGACTTGCGACGGGAACGCCGGGAATTCTTTCCCTACGAAACAGGGAAAGGATCCCTCATCTCGAGCTAGGAGGCGGAAACGGGGCTCCCCTGGATGTGTGCGGGACCCCACGTGCTTCCTCTCGAGTGGAGACGGGTATGTCGCGGAACAGCTTGAGTTGCAGCAAGGGTGTGAAGGACCCTATGGAAGTTCCAGTGGTTAGATGTGATTAGCCTCGAGAAGCCTCAGCGGAAATGGGCCTCATCTCGCCTGGAGGGCAAAACCTCCTGGATTTTCTCGAGTTGCGGCAGGTGCTCTCGTCTTACGACGAGGACCACAGGGACCCGCTCTGGTGGCCTCAGGAAAGGCCAGTCCCCATGCGAGTTCCTCGGGGGCCTCTCGGGATTACTCTCCCGTGGATGCCGGGGCCTAAGACCTTGTGTGGAGTCGGGGACGGAACCTGAGGATTCCTCTCCAGTGCTGACATGGATCTTGGGGTACTTCTGGAGTCTCCCCAGGGGAGTCAGTCCTCGTCTCGAATGCGGGCATGCACTTGCGCTTTCCTCCAGAGCGGTAGCAGCAGTGTCACGCAGTCCGCCGCGTGGATCAAAGGATCTATGGTTTTCCCTCGAGTCTTTCCCACGAGGCTTTCCCACGAGGCTTTCCCTCAGGGCTGTCCCACGTGCACACGTGGTGGGAGTCGATCCTCGGCTTGAACGTCAAGGCAGTGCAGGGAAAACAGGTTCCTCTGGAATGGACTGACACATCTGGGGGACTCTTGGAATGGTGGCACGACCCTGGAGTTCCTCTCGCCTTTTCTGAGGAGAGCGCCTCCTCTTGAGATGCGGCGGGAACGCCGGGAATTCTTTCCCTACGAAACAGGGAAAGGATCCCTCATCTCGAGCTAGGAGGCGGAAACGGTGCTCCCCTGGATGTGTGCGGGACCCCACGTGCTTCCTCTCGAGTGGAGACGGGTATGTCGGGGAACTTCTTGAGTTGCAGCAAGGGTGTGAAGGACCCTTTGGAAGTTCCAGTGGTTAGACGTGATTAGCCTCGAGAAGCCTCAGCGGAAATGGGCCTCATCTCGCCTGGAGGGCAAAACCTCCTGGATTTTCTCGAGTTGCGGCAGGTGCTCTCGACTTACGACGGGGACCTCAGGGACCCGCTCTGGTGGCCTCAGGAAAGGCCAGTCCCCATGCGAGTTCCTCGGGGGCCTCTCGTGATTCCTCTCCCGGCGATGCCGGGGCCTAAGACCTTGTGTGGAGTCGGGGCCGGAACCTGAGGATTCCTCTCCAGTGCTGACATGGATCTTGGGGTACTTCTGGAGTCTCCCCAGGGGAGTCAGTCCTCGTCTCGAATGCGGGCATGCACTTGCGCTTTCCTCCAGAGCGGTAGCAGCAGTGTCACGCAGTCCGCCGCGTGGATCAAAGGATCTATGGTTTTCCCTCGAGTCTTTCCCACGAGTCTTTCCCACGAGGCTTTCCCACGAGGCTTTCCCGCAGGGCTGTCCCACGTGCACACGTGGTGGGAGTGGATCATCGGCTTGAACGTCAAGGCAGTGCAGGGAAAACAGGTTCCTCTGGAATGGACTGACACATCTGGGGGACTCTTGGAATGGTGGCACGACCCTGGAGTTCCTCTCGCCTTTCCTGTGGAGAGCGCCTCCTCTTGAGATGCGACGGGAACGCCGGGAATTCTTTCCCTACGAAACAGGGAAAGGATCCCTCATCTCGAGCTAGGAGGCGGAAACGGGGCTCCCCTGGATGTGTGCGGGACCCCACGTGCTTCCTCTCGAGTGGAGACGGGTATGTCGGGGAACTTCTTGAGTTGCAGCAAGGGTGTGAAGGACCCTTTGGAAGTTCCAGTGGTTAGACGTGATTGGCCTCGAGAAGCCTCAGCGGAAATGGGCCTCATCTCGCCTGGAGGGCAAAACCTCCTGGATTTTCTCGAGTTGCGGCAGGTGCTCTCGACTTACGACGGGGACCTCAGGGACCCGCTCTGGTGGCCTCAGGAAAGGCCAGTCCCCATGCGAGTTCCTCGGGGGCCTCTCGGGATTACTCTCCCGTCGATGCCGGGGCCTAAGATCTTGTGTGGAGTCGGGGCCGGAACCTGAGGATTCCTCTCCAGTGCTGACATGGATCTTGGGGTACTTCTGGAGTCTCCCCAGGGGAGTCAGTCGTCGTGTCGAATGCGGGCATGCACTTGCGCTTTCCTCCAGAGCGGTAGCAGCAGTGTCACGCAGTCCGCCGCGTGGATCAAAGGATCTATGGTTTTCCCTCGAGTCTTTCCCACGCGGCTTTCCCACAGGGCTGTCCCACGTGCACACGTGGTGGGAGTCGATCCTTGGCTTGAACGTCAAGGCAGTGCAGGGAAAACAGGTTCCTCTGGAATGGACTGACACATCTGGGGGACTCTTGGAATGGTGGCACGACCCTGGAGTTCCTCTCAACTTTCCTGTGGAGAGCGCCTCCTCTTGAGATGCGACGGGAACGCCGGGAATTCTTTCCCTAAGAAACAGGGAAAGGATCCCTCATCTCGAGCTAGGAGGCGGAAACGGGGATCCCCTGGATGTGTGCGGGGCCCCACGTGCTTCCTCTCGAGTGGAGACAGGTATGTTGGGGAACTTCTTGAGTTGCAGCAAGGGTGTGAAGGACCCGTTGGACGTTCCAGTATTTAGACGTGATTAGCCTCGAGAAGCCTCAGCGGAAATGGGCCTCATCTCGCCTGGAGGGCAAAACCTCCTGGATTTTCTCGAGTTGCGGCAGGTGCTCTCGACTTACGACGAGGACCTCAGGGACCCGCTCTGGTGGCCTCAGGAAAGGCCAGTCCCCATGCGAGTTCCTCGGGGGCCTTTCGGGATTCCTCTCCCGTGGATGCCGGGGCCTAAGACCTTGTGTGGAGTCGGGGCCGGAAACTGAGGATTCCTCTCCAGTACTGATATGGATCTTGGGGTACTTTGGGAGTCTCCCCAGGGGAATCAGTCCTCGTCTCGAATGCGGGCATGCACTTGCGCTTTCCTCCAGAGCGGTAGCAGCAGTGTCACGCAGTCCGCCGCGTGGATCAAAGGATCTATGGTTTTCCCTCGAGTCTTTCCCACGAGGTTTTCCCACGAGGCTTTCCCACAGGGCTGTCCCACGTGCACACGTGGTGGGAGTCGATCCTCGGCTTGAACGTCAAGGCAGTGCAGGGAAAACAGGTTCCTCTGTAATGGACTGACATATCTGGGGGTCTCTTGGAATGGTGGCATGACCCTGGAGTTCCTCTCCCCTTTCCTGTGGAGAGCGCCTCCTCTTGAGATGCGACGGGAACGCCGGGAATTCTTTCCCTATGAAACAGGGAAAGGATCCCTCATCTCGATCTAGGAGGCGGAAACGGTGCTCCCCTGGATGTGTGCGGGACCCCACGTGCTTCCTCTGGAGTGGAGACGGGTATGTTGGGGAACTTCTTTAGTCGCAGCAAGGGTGTGAAGGACCAGTTGGAAGTTCCAGTATTTAGAGGTGATTAGCCTCGAGAAGCCTCAGCGGAAATGGGCCTCATCTCGCCTGGAGGGCAAAACCTCCTGGATTTTCTCGAGTTGCGGCAGGTGTTCTCGACTTACGACGGGGACCTCAGGGACCCGCTCTGGTGGCCTCAGGAAAGGCCAGTCCCCATGCGAGTTCCTCGGGGGCCTCTGGGGATTCCTCTCCCATCAATGCCGGTGCCTAAGACCTTGTGTGGAGTTGGGGCCGGAACCTGAGGATTCCTCTCCAGTGCTGACATGGATCTTGGGGTACTTCTGGAGTCTCCCCAGGGGAGTCAGTCCTCGTCTCGAATGCGGGCATGCACTTGCGCTTTCCTCCAGAGCGGTAGCAGCAGTGTCACGCAGTCCGCCGCGTGGATCAAAGGATCTATGGTTTTCCCTCGAGTCTTTCCCACGAGGCTTTCCCACAGGGCTGTCCCACGTGCACACGTGGTGAGAGTCGATCCTCGGCTTGAACGTCAAGGCAGTGCAGGGAAAACAGGTTCCTCTGGAATGGACTGACACATCCTGGGGACTCTTGGAATGGTGGCACGACCCCGGAGTTCCTCTCACCTTTCCTGTGGAGAGCGCCTCCTCTTGAGATGCGACGGGAACGCCGGGAATTCTTTCCCTACGAAACAGGGAAAGGATCGCTCATCTCGAGCTAGGAATCGGAAACGGGGCTCCCCTGGATGTGTGCGGGACCCCACGTGATTCCTCTCGAGTGGAGACGGGTATGTCGGGGAACTTCTTGAGTTGCAGCAAGGGTGTGAAGGACCCTTTGGACGTTCCAGTATTTAGACGTGATTAGCCTCGAGAAGCCTCAGCGGAAATGGGCCTCATCTCGCCTGGAGGGCAAAACCTCCTGGATTTTCTCGTGTTTCGGCAGGTGCTCTCGACTTACGACGGGGAACTCAGGGACCCGCTCTGGTGGCCTCAGGAAAAGCCAGTCCCCATGCGAGTTCCTCGGGGGCCTCTCGGGATCCCTCTCCCGTCGATGCCGGGGCCTAAGTCCTTGTGTGGACTCGGGGCCGGAACCTGAGGATTTCTCTCCAGTGCTGACATGGATCTTGGGGTACTTCTGGAGTCTCCCCAGGGGAGTCAGTCCTCGTCTCGAATGCGGGCATGCACTTGCGCTTTCCTCCAGAGCGGTAGCAGCAGTGTCACGGAGCCCGCCGCGTGGATCAAAGGATCTATGGTTTTCCCTCGAGTCTTTCCCACTAGGCTTTCCCACGAGGCTTTCCCACAGGGATGTCCCACGTGCACACGTGGTGGGAGTCGATCCTCGGCTTGAAAGTCAAGGCAGTGCAGGGAAAACAGGTTCCTCTGTAATGGACTGACACATCTGGGGGTCTCTTGGAATGGTGGCACGACCCTGGAGTTCCTCTCCCCTTACCTGTGGAGAGCGCCTCCTCTTGAGATACGACGGGAACGCCGGGAATTCTTTCCCTACGAAACAGGGAAAGGATCCCTCATCTCGAGCTAGGAGGCGAAACGGGGCTCTCCTGGATGTGTGCGGGACACCACGTGCTTCCTCTCGAGTGGAGACGGGTATGTCGGGGAACTTCTTGAGCTGCAGCAAGGGTGTGAAGGACCCTTTGGAAGTTCCAGTGGTTCGATGTGATTGGCCTCGAGAAGCCTCAGCGGAAATGGGCCTCATCTCGCCTGGAGGGCAAAACCTCCTGGATTTTCTCGAGTTGCGGCATGTGCTCCCGACTTTCGACGGGGACCTCAGGGACCCGCTCTGGTGGCCTCAGGAAAGGCCAGTCCCCATGCGAGTTCCTCGGGGGCCTCTGGGGATTCCTCTCCCGTCGATGCCGGGGCCTAAGACCTTGTGTGGAGTCGGGGCCGGAACCTGAGGATTCCTCTCCAGTGCTGACATGGATCTTGGGGTACTTCTGGAGTCTCTCCAGGGGAGTCAGTCCTCGTCTCGAATGCGGGCATGCACTTGCGCTTTCCTCCAGAGCGGTAGCAGCAGTGTCACGCAGTCCGCCGCGAGGATCAAAGGATCTATGGTTTTCCCTCGAGTCTTTCCCACGAGGCTTTCCCGCAGGGCTGTCCCACGTGCACACGTGGTGGGAGTGGATCCTCGGCTTGAACGTCAAGGCAGTGCAGGAAAACAGGTTCCTCTGGAATGGACTGACACATCTGGGGGACTCTTGGAATGGTGGCACGACCCTGGAGTTCCTCTCGCCTTTCCTGTGGAGAGCGCCTCCTCTTGAGATGCGACGGGAACGCCGGGAATTCTTTCCCTACGAAACAGGGAAAGGATCCCTCATCTCGAGCTAGGAGGCGGAAACGGGGCTCCCCTGGATGTGTGCGGGACCCCACGTGCTTCCTCTCGAGTGGAGACGGGTATGTCGCGGAACAGCTTGAGTTGCAGCAAGGGTGTGAAGGACCCTATGGAAGTTCCAGTGGTTAGATGTGATTAGCCTCGAGAAGCCTCAGCGGAAATGGGCCTCATCTCGCCTGGAGGGCAAAACCTCCTGGATTTTCTCGAGTTGCGGCAGGTGCTCTCGACTTACGACGAGGACCACAGGGACCCGCTCTGGTGGCCTCAGGAAAGGCCAGTCCCCATGCGAGTTCCTCGGGGGCCTCTCGGGATTACTCTCCCGTCGATGCCGGGGCCTAAGACCTTGTGTGGAGTCGGGGACGGAACCTGAGGATTCCTCTCCAGTGCTGACATGGATCTTGGGGTACTTCTGGAGTCTCCCCAGGGGAGTCAGTCCTCGTCTCGAATGCGGGCATGCACTTGCGCTTTCCTCCAGAGCGGTAGCAGCAGTGTCACGCAGTCCGCCGCGTGGATCAAAGGATCTATGGTTTTCCCTCGAGTCTTTCCCACGAGGCTTTCCCACGAGGCTTTCCCTCAGGGCTGTCCCACGTGCACACGTGGTGGGAGTCGATCCTCGGCTTGAACGTCAAGGCAGTGCAGGGAAAACAGGTTCCTCTGGAATGGACTGACACATCTGGGGGACTCTTGGAATGGTGGCACGACCCTGGAGTTCCTCTCGCCTTTCCTGTGGAGAGCGCCTCCTCTTGAGATGCGACGGGAACGCCGGGAATTCTTTCCCTACGAAACAGGGAAAGGATCCCTCATCTCGAGCTAGGAGGCGGAAACGGGGCTCCCCTGGATGTGTGCGGGACCCCACGTGCTTCCTCTCGAGTGGAGACGGGTATGTCGGGGAACTTCTTGAGTTGCAGCAAGGGTGTGAAGGACCCTTTGGACGTTCCAGTGGTTAGATGTGATTAGCCTCGAGAAGACTCAGCGGAAATGGGCCTCATCTCGCCTGGAGGGCAAAACCTCCTGGATTTTCTCGAGTTGCGGCAGGTGCTCTCGACTTACGACGAGGACCACAGGGACCCGCTCTGGTGGCCTCAGGAAAGGCCAGTCCCCATGCGAGTTCCTCGGGGGCCTCTCGGGATTACTCTCCCGTCGATGCCGGGGCCTAAGACCTTGTGTGGAGTCGGGGCCGGAACCTGAGGATTCCTCTCCAGTGCTGACATGGATCTTGGGGTACTTCTGGAGTCTCCCCAGGGGAGTCAGTCCTCGTGTCGAATGCGGGCATGCACTTGCGCTTTCCTCCAGAGCGGTAGCAGCAGTGTCACGCAGTCCGCCGCGTGGATCAAAGGATCTATGGTTTTCCCTCGAGTCTTTCCCACGAGGCTTTCCCACGAGGCTTTCCCTCAGGGCTGTCCCACGTGCACACGTGGTGGGAATCGATCCTCGGCTTGAACGTCAAGGCAGTGCAGGGAAAACAGGTTCCTCTGGAATGGACTGACACATCTGGGGGACTCTTGGAATGGTGGCACGACCCTGGAGTTCCTCTCGCCTTTCCTGTGGAGAGCGCCTCCTCTTGAGATGCGACGGGAACGCCGGGAATTCTTTCCCTACGAAACAGGGAAAGGATCCCTCATCTCGAGCTAGGAGGCGGAAACGGGGCTCCCCTGGATGTGTGCGGGACCCCACGTGCTTCCTCTCGAGTGGAGACGGGTATGTCGGGGAACTTCTTGAGTTGCAGCAAGGGTGTGAAGGACCCTTTGGACGTTCCAGTGGTTAGATGTGATTAGCCTCGAGAAGACTCAGCGGAAATGGGCCTCATCTCGCCTGGAGGGCAAAACCTCCTGGATTTTCTCGAGTTGCGGCAGGTGCTCTCGACTTACGACGAGGACCACAGGGACCCGCTCTGGTGGCCTCAGGAAAGGCCAGTCCCCATGCGAGTTCCTCGGGGGCCTCTCGGGATTCCTCTCCCGTGGATGCCGGGGCCTAAGACCTTGTGTGGAGTCGGGGCCGGAAACTGAGGATTCCTCTCCAGTGCTGACATGGAACTTGGGGTACTTCTGGAGTCTCCCCAGGGGAGTCAGTCCTCGTCTCGAATGGGGGCATGCACTTGCGCTTTCCTCCATAGCGGTAGCAGCAGTGTCACGCAGTCCGCCGCGTGGATCAAAGGATCTATGGTTTTCCCTCGAGTCTTTCCCACGAGGCTTTCCCACAGGGCTGTCCCACGTGCACACGTGGTGGGAGTCGATCCTTGGCTTGAACGTCAAGGCAGTGCAGGGAAAACAGGTTCCTCTGGAATGGACTGACACATCTGGGGGACTCTTGGAATGGTGGCACGACCCTGGAGTTCCTCTCAACTTTCCTGTGGAGAGCGCCTCCTCTTGAGATGCGACGGGAACGCCGGGAATTCTTTCCCTACGAAACAGGGAAAGGATCCCTCATCTCGAGCTAGGAGGCGGAAACGGGGCTCCCCTGGATGTGTGCGGGGCCCCACGTGCTTCCTCTCGAGTGGAGACGGGTATGTCGGGGAACTTCTTGAGTTGCAGCAAGGGTGTGAAGGACCCGTTGGACGTTCCAGTATTTAGACGTGATTAGCTTCGAGAAGCCTCAGCGGAAATGGGCCTCATCTCGCCTGGAGGGCAAAACCTCCTGGATTTTCTCGAGTTGCGGCAGGTGCTCTCGACTTACGACGAGGACCTCAGGGACCCGCTCTGGTGGCCTCAGGAATGGCCAGTCCCCATGCGAGTTCCTCGGTGGCCTCTCGGGATTCCTCTCCCGTGGATGCCGGGGCCTAAGACCTTGTGTGGAGTCGGGGCCGGAACCTGAGGATTCCTCTCCAGTGCTGACATGGATCTTGGGGTACTTCTGGAGTGTCCCCAGGGGAGTCAGTCCTCGTCTCGATTGCGGGCATGCACTTGCACTTTCCTCCAGAGCAGTAGCAGCAGTGTCACGCAGTCCGCCGCGTGGATCAAAGGATCTATGTTTTTCCCTCGAGTCTTTCCCACGAGGCTTTCCCACGAGGCTTTCCCACAAGGCTGTCCCACGTGCACACGTGGTGGGACTCGATCCTCGGCTTGAATGTCAAGGCAGTGCAGGGAAAACAGGTTCCTCTGGAATGGACTGACACATCTGGGGGACTCTTGGAATGGTGGCACGACCCTGGAGTTGCTCTCGCCTTTCCTGTGGAGAGCGCCTCCTCTTGAGATGCGACGGGAACGCCGGGAATTCTTTCCCTACGAAACAGGGAAAGGATCCCTCATCTCGAGCTAGGAGGCGGAAACGTGGCTCCCCTGGATGTGTGCCGGACACCACGTGCTTCCTCTCGAGTGGAGACGGGTATGTCGGGGAACTTCTTGAGTTGCAGCAAGGGTGTGAAGCACCCTTTGGAAGTTCCAGTGGTTAGATGTGATTGGCTTCGTGAAGCCTCAGCGGAAATGGGCCTCATCTCGCCTGGAGGGCAAAACCTCCTGGATTTTCTCGAGTTGCGGCAGGTGCTCTCGATTACGACGGGGACCTCAGGGACCCGCTCTGGTGGCCTCAGGAAAGGCCAGTCCCGATGCGAGTTCCTCGGGGGCCTCTGGGGATTCCTCTCCCATCGATGCCGGTGCCTAAGACCTTGTGTGGAGTCGGGGCCGGAACCTGAGGATTCCTCTCCAGTGCTGACATGGATCTTGGGGTATTTCTGTTGTCTCCCCAGGAGAGTCAGTCCTCGTCTCGAATGCGGGCATGCACTTGCGCTTTCCTCCAGAGCGGTAGCAGCAGTGTCACGCAGTCCGCCGCGTGGATCAAAGGATCTATGGTTTTCCCTCGAGTCTTTCAAACGAGGCTTTCCCACGAGGCTTTCCCACAGGGCTGTCCCACGTGCATACGTGGTGGGAGTCAATCCTCGGCTTGAACGTCAAGGCAGTGCAGGGAAAACAGGTTACTCTGGAATGGACTGACACATCTGGGGGACTCTTGGAATTGTGGCACGACCCTTCAGTTCCTCTCGCCTTTCCTGTGGAGAGCGCCTCCTCTTGAGATGCGACCGGATCGCCGGGATTTCTTTCCCTTCGAAACAGGGAAAGGATCCCTCATCTCGAGCTAGGAGGCGGAAACGGGGCTCCCCTGGATGTGTGCGGGAAACCACGTGCTTCCTCTCGAGTGGAGACGGGTATGTCGGGGAACTTCTTGAGTTGCAGCAATGGGGTGAAGGACCCTTTGGAAGTTCCAGTGGTTAGATGTGATTGGCCTCGAGAAGCCTCAGCGGAAATGGGCCTCATCTCGCCTGGAAGGCAAAACCTCCTGGATTTTCTCGAGTTGCGGCAGGTGCTCTCGACTTACGACGGGGACCTCAGGGAACCGCTCTGGTGGCCTCAGGAAAGGCCAGTCCAAATGCGAGTTCCTCGGGGGCCTCTCGGGATTCCTCTCCCGTCGATGCCGGGGCCTAAGACCTTGTGTGGAGTCGAGCCCGGAACCTGAGGATTCCTCTCCAGTGCTGACATGGATCTTGGGGTACTTCTGGAGTCTCCCCAGGGGAGTCAGTCCTCGTCTCGAATGCGGGCATGCACTTGCGCTTTCCTCCAGAGCGGTAGCAGCAGTGTCACGCAGTCCGCCGCGTGGATCAAAGGATCTATGTTTTTCCCTCCAGTCTTTCCCACGAGGCTTTCCAACGAGGCTTTCCCACAGGGCTGTCCCACGTGCACACGTGGTGGGAGTCGATCCTCGGCTTGAACGTCAAGGCAGTGCAGGGAAAACAGGTTCCTCTGGAATGGACTGACACATCTGGGGGACTCTTGGAATGGTGTCTCGACCCTGGAGTTCCTCTCGCCTTTCCTGTGGAGAGCGCCTCCTCTTGAGATGCGACGGGAACGCCGGGAATTCTTTCCCTACGAAACAGGGAAAGGATCCCTCATCTCGAGCTAGGAGGCGGAAACGGGGCTCCCCTGGATGTGTGCGGGACCCCACGTGCTTCCTCTCGAGTGCAGACGGGTATGTCGGGGAACTTCTTGAGTTGCAGCAATGGTGTGAAGGACCCTTTGGAAGTTCCAGTGGTTAGACGTGATTAGCCTCGAGAAGCCTCAGTGGAAATGGGCCTCATCTCGCCTGGAGGGCAAAACCTCCTGGATTTTCTCGAGTTGCGGCAGGTGCTCTCGACTTACGACGGGGACCTCAGGGACACGCTCTGGTGGCCTCAGGAAAGGCCAGTCCCCATGCGAGTTCCTCGGGGGCCTCTCGGGATTCCTCTCCCGTCGATGCCGGGGCCTAAGACCTTGTGTGGAGTCGAGCCCGGAACCTGAGGATTCCTCTCCAGTGCTGACATGGATCTTGGGGTACTTCTGGAGTCTCCCCAGGGGAGTCAGTCCTCGTCTCGAATGCGGGCATGCACTTGCGCTTTCCTCCAGAGCGGTAGCAGCAGTGTCACGCAGTCCGCCGCGTGGATCAAAGGATCTATGGTTTTCCCTCGAGTCTTTCCCACGAGTCTTTCCCACGAGGCTTTCCCACAGGGCTGTCCCACGTGCACACGTGGTGGGAGTCGATCCTCGGCTTGAACGTCAAGGCAGTGCAGGGAAAACAGGTTCCTCTGGAATGGACTGACACATCTGGGGGACTCTTGGAATGGTGTCTGGACCCTGGAGTTCCTCTCGCCTTTCCTGTGGAGAGCGCCTCCTCTTGAGATGCGACGGGAACGCCGGGAATTCTTTCCCTACGAAACAGGGAAAGGATCCCTCATCTCGAGCTAGGAGGTGGAAACGGGGCTCCCCTGAATGTGTGCGGGACCCCACGTGCTTCCTCTCGAGTGCAGACGGGTATGTCGGGGAACTTCTTGAGTTGCAGCAATGGTGTGAAGGACCCTTTGGAAGTTCCAGTGGTTAGACGTGATTAGCCTCGAGAAGCCTCAGTGGAAATGGGCCTCATCTCGCCTGGAGGGCAAAACCTCCTGGATTTTCTCGAGTTGCGGCAGGTGCTCTCGACTTACGACGGGGACCTCAGGGACCCGCTCTGGTGGCCTCAGGAAAGGCCAGTCCCCATGCGAGTTCCTCGGGGGCCTCTCGGGATTCCTCTCCCGTCGATGCCGGGGCCTAAGACCTTGTGTGGAGTCGAGCCCGGAACCTGAGGATTCCTCTGCAGTGCTGACATGGATCTTGGGGTACTTCTGGAGTCTCCCCAGGGGAGTCAGTCCTCGTCTGGAATGCGGGCATGCACTTGCGCGTTCCTCCAGAGCGGTAGCAGCAGTGTCACGCAGTCTGCCGCGTATATCAAAGGATCTATGGTTTTCCCTCGAGTCTTTCCCACGAGGCTTTCACACGAGGCTTTCCCACAAGGCTGTCCCACGTGCACACGTGGTGGGACTCGATCCTCGGCTTGAATGTCAAGGCAGTGCAGGGAAAACAGGTTCCTCTGGAATGGACTGACACATCTGGGGGACTCTTGGAATGGTGGCACGACCCTGGAGTTCCTCTCGCCTTTCCTGTGGAGAGCGCCTCCTCTTGAGATGCGACGGGAACGCCGGGAATTCTTTCCCTACGAAACAGGGAAAGGATCCCTCATCTCGAGCTAGGAGGCGGAAACGTGGCTCCCCTGGATGTGTGCCGGACCCCACGTGCTTCCTCTCGAGTGGAGACGGGTATGTCGGGGAACTTCTTGAGTTGCAGCAAGGGTGTGAAGCACCCTTTGGAAGTTCCAGTGGATAGATGTGATTGGCTTCGTGAAGCCTCAGCGGAAATGGGCCTCATCTCGCCTGGAGGGCAAAACCTCCTGGATTTTCTCGAGTTGCGGCAGGTGCTCTCGATTACGACGGGGACCTCAGGGACCCGCTCTGGTGGCCTCAGGAAAGGCCAGTCCCGATGCGAGTTCCTCGGGGGCCTCTGGGGATTCCTCTCCCATCGATGCCGGTGCCTAAGACCTTGTGTGGAGTCGGGGCCGGAACCTGAGGATTCCTCTCCAGTGCTGACATGGATCTTGGGGTATTTCTGTTGTCTCCCCAGGAGAGTCAGTCCTCGTCTCGAATGCGGGCATGCACTTGCGCTTTCCTCCAGAGCGGTAGCAGCAGTGTCACGCAGTCCGCCGCGTGGGTCAAAGGATCTATGGTTTTCCCTCGAGTCTTTCAAACGAGGCTTTCCCACGAGGCTTTCCCACAGGGCTGTCCCACGTGCATACGTGGTGGGAGTCAATCCTCGGCTTGAACGTCAAGGCAGTGCAGGGAAAACAGGTTACTCTGGAATGGACTGACACATCGGGGGGACTCTTGGAATGGTGGCACGACCCTTCAGTTCCTCTCGCCTTTCCTGTGGAGAGCGCCTCCTCTTGAGATGCGACCGGATCGCCGGGATTTCTTTCCCTTCGAAACAGGGAAAGGATCCCTCATCTCGAGCTAGGAGGCGGAAACGGGGCTCCCCTGGATGTGTGCGGGAAACCACGTGCTTCCTCTCGAGTGGAGACGGGTATGTCGGGGAACTTCTTGAGTTGCAGCAATGGGGTGAAGGACCCTTTGGAAGTTCCAGTGGTTAGATGTGATTGGCCTCGAGAAGCCTCAGTGGAAATGGGCCTCATCTCGCCTGGAGGGCAAAACCTCCTGGATTTTCTCGAGTTGCGGCAGGTGCTCTCGACTTACGACGGGGACCTCAGGGACCCGCTCTGGTGGCCTCAGGAAAGGCCAGTCCCCATGCGAGTTCCTCGGGGGCCTCTCGGGATTCCTCTCCCGTCGATGCCGGGGCCTAAGACCTTGTGTGGAGTCGGGGCCGGAACCTGAGGATTCCTCTCCAGTGCTGACATGGATCTTGGAGTACTTCTGGAGTCTCCCCAGGGGAGTCAGTCCTCGTCTCGAATGCGGGCATGCACTTGCGCTTTCCTCCAGAGCGGTAGCAGCAGTGTCACGCAGTCCGCCGCGTGGATCAAAGGATCTATGGTTTTCCCTCGAGTCTTTCCCACGAGGCTTTCCCACGAGGCTTTCCCACAGGGCTGTCCCACGTGCACACGTGGTGGGAGTCGATCCTCGGCTTGAACGTCAAGGCAGTGCAGGGAAAACAGGTTCCTCTGGAATGGACTGACACATCTGGGGGACTCTTGGAATGGTGTCTCGACCCTGGAGTTCCTCTCGCCTTTCCTGTGGAGAGCGCCTCCTCTTGAGATGCGACGGGAACGCCGGGAATTCTTTCCCTACGAAACAGGGAAAGGATCCCTCATCTCGAGCTAGGAGGCGGAAACGGGGCTCCCCTGGATGTGTGCGGGACCCCACGTGCTTCCTCTCGAGTGCAGACGGGTATGTCGGGGAACTTCTTGAGTTGCAGCAATGGTGTGAAGGACCCTTTGGAAGTTCCAGTGGTTAGACGTGATTAGCCTCGAGAAGCCTCAGTGGAAATGGGCCTCATCTCGCCTGGAGGGCAAAACCTCCTAGATTTTCTCGAGTTGCGGCAGGTGCTCTCGACTTACGACGGGGACCTCAGGGACCCGCTCTGGTGGCCTCAGGAAAGGCCAGTCCCCATGCGAGTTCCTCGGGGGCCTCTCGGGATTCCTCTCCCGTCGATGCCGGGGCCTAAGACCTTGTGTGGAGTCGAGCCCGGAACCTGAGGATTCCTCTCCAGTGCTGACATGGATCTTGGGGTACTTCTGGAGTCTCCCCAGGGGAGTCAGTCCTCGTCTCGAATGCGGGCATGCACTTGCGCTTTCCTCCAGAGCGGTAGCAGCAGTGTCACGCAGTCGGCCGCGTGGATCAAAGGATCTATGTTTTTCCCTCGAGTCTTTCCCACGAGGCTTTCCAACGAGGCTTTCCCACAGGGCTGTCCCACGTGCACACGTGGTGGGAGTCGATCCTCGGCTTGAACGTCAAGGCAGTGCAGGGAAAACAGGTTCCTCTGGAATGGACTGACACATCTGGGGGACTCTTGGAATGGTGTCTCGACCCTGGAGTTCCTCTCGCCTTTCCTGTGGAGAGCGCCTCCTCTTGAGATGCGACGGGAACGCCGGGAATTCTTTCCCTACGAAACAGGGAAAGGATCCCTCATCTCGAGCTAGGAGGCGGAAACGGGGCTCCCCTGGATGTGTGCGGGACCCCACGTGCTTCCTCTCGAGTGCAGACGGGTATGTCGGGGAACTTCTTGAGTTGCAGCAATGGTGTGAAGGACCCTTTGGAAGTTCCAGTGGTTAGACGTGATTAGCCTCGAGAAGCCTCAGTGGAAATGGGCCTCATCTCGCCTGGAGGGCAAAACCTCCTGGATTTTCTCGAGTTGCGGCAGGTGCTCTCGACTTACGACGGGGACCTCAGGGACACGCTCTGGTGGCCTCAGGAAAGGCCAGTCCCCATGCGAGTTCCTCGGGGGCCTCTCGGGATTCCTCTCCCGTCGATGCCGGGGCCTAAGACCTTGTGTGGAGTCGAGCCCGGAACCTGAGGATTCCTCTCCAGTGCTGACATGGATCTTGGGGTACTTCTGGAGTCTCCCCAGGGGAGTCAGTCCTCGTCTCGAATGCGGGCATGCACTTGCGCTATCCTCCAGAGCGGTAGCAGCAGTGTCACGCAGTCCGCCGCGTGGATCAAAGGATCTATGGTTTTCCCTCGAGTCTTTCCCACGAGTCTTTCCCACGAGGCTTTCCCACAGGGCTGTCCCACGTGCACACGTGGTGGGAGTCGATCCTCGGCTTGAACGTCAAGGCAGTGCAGGGAAAACAGGTTCCTCTGGAATGGACTGACACATCTGGGGGACTCTTGGAATGGTGTCTCGACCCTGGAGTTCCTCTCGCCTTTCCTGTGGAGAGCGCCTCCTCTTGAGATGCGACGGGAACGCCGGGAATTCTTTCCCTACGAAACAGGGAAAGGATCCCTCATCTCGAGCTAGGAGGTGGAAACGGGGCTCCCCTGAATGTGTGCGGGACCCCACGTGCTTCCTCTCGAGTGCAGACGGGTATGTCGGGGAACTTCTTGAGTTGCAGCAATGGTGTGAAGGACCCTTTGGAAGTTCCAGTGGTTAGACGTGATTAGCCTCGAGAAGCCTCAGTGGAAATGGGCCTCATCTCGCCTGGAGGGCAAAACCTCCTGGATTTTCTCGAGTTGCGGCAGGTGCTCTCGACTTACGACGGGGACCTCAGGGACACGCTCTGGTGGCCTCAGGAAAGGCCAGTCCCCATGCGAGTTCCTCGGGGGCCTCTCGGGATTCCTCTCCCGTCGATGCCGGGGCCTAAGACCTTGTGTGGAGTCGAGCCCGGAACCTGAGGATTCCTCTCCAGTGCTGACATGGATCTTGGGGTACTTCTGGAGTCTCCCCAGGGGAGTCAGTCCTCGTCTGGAATGCGGGCATGCACTTGCGCGTTCCTCCAGAGCGGTAGCAGCAGTGTCACGCAGTCTGCCGCGTATATCAAAGGATCTATGGTTTTCCCTCGAGTCTTTCCCACGAGGATTTCCCACGAGGCTTTCCGACAGGGCTGTCCCACGTGCACACGTGGTGGGAATCGATCCTCGGCTTGAACGTCAAGGCAGTGCAGGGAAAACAGGTTCCTCTGGAATGGACTGACACATCTGGGGGACTCTTGGAATGGTGTCACGACCCTGGAGTTCCTCTCGCCTTTCCTGTGGAGAGCGCCTCCTCTTGAGATGCGACGGGAACGCCGGGAATTCTTTACCTACAAAACAGGGAAAGGATCCCTCATCTCGAGCTAGGAGGCGGAAACGGGGCTCCCCTGGATGTGTGCGGGACCCCACGTGCTTCCTCTCGAGTGGAGACGGGTATGTCGGGGAACTTCTTGAGTTGCAGCAAGGGTGTGAAGGACCCTTTGGAAGTTCCAGTGGTTAGATGTGATTGGCCTCGAGAAGCCTCAGCGGAAATGGGCCTCATCTCGCCTGGAGGGCAAAACCTCCTGGATATTCTCGAGTTGCGGCAGGTGCTCTCGACTTACGACGGGGACCTCAGGAAACCGCTCTGGTGGCCTCAGGAAAGGCCAGTCCCCATGCGAGTTCCTCGGGGGCCTCTCGGGATTCCTCTCCCGTCGATGTCGGGGCCTAAGACCTTGTGTGGAGTCGGGGCCGGAACCTGAGGATTCCTCTCCAGTGCTGACATGGATCTTGGGGTACTTCTGGAGTCTCCCCAGGGGAGTCAGTCCTCGTCTCGAATGCTGGCATGCACTTGCGCTTTCCTCCAGAGCGGTAGCAGCAGTGTCACGCAGTCCGCCGCGTGGATCAAAGGATCTATGGTTTTCCCTCGAGTCTTTTCCACGAGGCTTTCCCACGAGGCTTTCCCACAGGGCTGTCCCACGTGCACACGGGGTGGGAGTCGATCCTCGGCTTGAAACTCAAGGCAGTGCAGGGAAAACAGGTTCCTCTGGAATGGACTGACAAATCTGGGGGATTCTTGGAATGGTGTCACGACCCTGGAGTTCCTCTCCCTTTCCTGTGGAGAGCGCCTCCTCTTGAGATGCGACGGGAACGCCGGGAATTCTTTCCCTACGAAACAGGGAAAGGATCCCTCATCTCGAGCTAGGAGGCGGAAACGGGGCTCCCCTGGATGTGTGCGGGACCCACGTGCTTCCTCACGAGTGGAGACGGGTATGTCGGGGAACTTCTTGAGTTGCAGCAAGGGTGTCAAGGACCCTTTGGAAGTTCCAGTGGTTAGACATGGTTAGCCACGAGAAGCCTCTGCGGAAATGGGCCTCATCTCGCCTGGAGGGCAAAACCTCCTGGATTTTCTCGAGTTGCGGCAGGTGCTCTCGACTTACGACGGGGACCTCAGGGACCCGCTCTGGTGGCCTCAGGAAAGGCCAGTCCCCATGCGAGTTCCTCGGGGGCCTCTCGGGATTCCTCTCCCGTCGATGCCGGGGCCTAAGACCTTGTGTGGAGTCGAGCCCGGAACCTGAGGATTCCTCTCCAGTGCTGACATGGATCTTGGGGTACTTCTGGAGTCTCCCCAGGGGAGTCAGTCCTCCTCTCGAATGCGGACATGCACTTGCGCTTTCCTCCAGAGCAGTAGCAGCAGTGACACGCAGTCCGCCGCGTGGATCAAAGGATCTATGGTTTTCCCTCGAGTCTTTCCCACGAGGCTTTCCTACGAGGCTTTCCCACAGGACTCTCCCACGTGCACAGGTGGTGGGAGTCGATCCTCGGCTTGATCGTCAAGGCCGTGCAGGGAAAACAGGTTCCTCTGGAATGGACTGACACATCTGGGGGACTCTTGGAATGGTGGCACGACCCTGGAGTTCCTCTCGCCTTTCCTGTGGAGAGCGCCTCCTCTTGAGATGCGACGGGAACGCCGGGAATTCTTTCCCTACGAAACAGGGAAAGGATCACTCATCTCGAGCTAGGAGGCGAAAACGGGGCTCCCCTGGTGGTGTGCGGGACACCACGTGCTTCCTCTCGAGTGGAGACGGGTATGTCGGGGAACTTCTTGAGTTGAAGCAAGGGTGTGAAGGACCCTTTGGAAGTTCCAGTGGTTAGATGTGATTGGCCTCGAGAAGCCTCAGCGGAAATGGGCCTCATCTCGCCTGGAGGGCAAAACCTCCTGGATTTTCTCGAGTTGCGGCAGGTGTTCTCGACTTACGACGGGGACCTCAGGGACCCGCTCTGGTGGCCTCAGGAAAGGCCAGTCCCCATGCGAGTTCCACGGGGGCCTCTCGGCATTCCTCTCCCGTCGAGGCCGGGGCCTAAGACCTTGTGTGGAGTCGGGGCCGGAACCTGAGGATTCCTCTCCAGTGTTGACATGGATCTTGGGGTACTTCTGGAGTCTCCCCAGGGGAGTCAGTCCTCGTCTCGAATGCGGGCATGCACTTGTGCTTTCCTCCAGAGCGGTAGCAGCAGTGTCACGCAGTCTGCCGCGTGGATCAAAGGATCTATGGTTTTCCCTCGAGTCTTTCCCACGAGGCTTTCCACGAGGCTTTCCACAGGGCTGTCCCACGTGCACACGTGGTGGGAGTCGACCCTCGGCTTCAACGTCAAGGCAGTGCAGGGAAAACAGGTTCCTCTGGAATGGACTGACACATCTGGGGGACTCTTGGAATGGTGTCTCGACCCTGGAGTTCCTCTCGCCTTTCCTGTGGAGAGCGCCTCCTCTTGAGATGCGACGGGAACGCCGGGAATTCTTTCCCTACGAAACAGGGAAAGGATCCCTCATCTCGTGCTAGGAGGCGGAAACGGGGCTCCCCTGGATGTGTTCGGGACCCCACGTGCTTCCCCTCGAGTGGAGACGGGTATGTCGGGGAACTTCTTGAGTTGCAGCAATGGTGTGAAGGACCCTTTGAAAGTTCCAGTGGTTAGATGTGATTGGCCTCGAGAAGCCTCAGCAGAAATGGGCCTCATCTCGCCTGGAGGGCAAAACCTCCTGGATTTTCTCGAGTTGCGGCAGGTGCTCTCGACTTACGACGGGGACCACAGGGACCCGCTCTGGTGGCCTCAGGAAAGGCCAGTCCCCATGCGAGTTCCTCGGGGGCCTCTCGGGATTCCTCTCCCGTCGATGCCGGGGCCTAAGACCTTGTGTGGAGTCAGGGCCGGAACCTGAGGATTCCTCTCCCGTGCTGACATGGATCTTGGGGTACTTCTGGAGTCTCCCCAGGGGAGTCAGTCCTCGTCTCGAATGCGGGCATGCACTTGCGCTTTCCCCAGAGCGGTAGCAGCAGTGTCACGCAGTCCGCCGCGTGGATCAAAGGATCTATGGTTTTCCCTCGAGTCTTTCCCACGAGTCTTTCCCACGAGGCTTTCCCACAGGGCTGTCCCACGTGCACACGTGGTGGGAGTCGATCCTCGGCTTGAACGTCAAGGCAGTGCAGGGAAAACAGGTTCCTCTGGAATGGACTGGCACATCTGGGGGACTCTTGGAATGGTGTCACGACCCTGGAGTTCCTCTCGCCTTTCCTGTGGAGAGCGCCTCCTCTTGAGATGCGACGGGAACGCCGGGAATTCTTTCCCTACGAAACAGGGAAAGGATCCCTCATCTCGAGCTAGGAGGCGGAAACGGGGCTCCCCTGGATGTGTGCGGGACCCCACGTGCTTCCTCTCGAGTGGAGACGGGTATGTCGGGGAACTTCTTGAGTTGCAGCAAGGGTGTGAAGGACCCTTTGGAAGTTCCAGTGGATAGATGTGATTGGCCTCGAGAGGCCTCAGCGGAAATGGGCCTCATCTCGCCTGGAGGGCAAAACCTCCTGGATTTTCTCGAGTTGCGGCAGGTGCTCTCGACTTACGACGGGGACCTCAGGGACCCGCTCTGGTGGCCTCAGAACAGGCCAGTCCCCATGCGAGTTCCTCGGGGGCCTCTCGGGATTCCTCTCCCGTCGATGCCGGGGCCTAAGACCTTGTGTGGACTCGGGGCCGGAACCTGAGGATTCCTCTCCAGTGCTGACATGGATCTTGGGGTACTTCTGGAGTCTCCCCAGGGGAGTCAGTCCTCGTCTCGAATGCGGGCATGCACTTGCGCTTTCCTCCAGATCGGTAGCAGCAGTGTCACACAGTCCGCCGTGTGGATCAAAGGATCTATGGTTTTCCCTCGAGTCTTTCCCACGAGGCTTTCCCACGAGGCTTTCCCACAGGGCTGTCCCACGTGCACACATGGTGGGAGTCGATCCTCGGCTTGAACGTCAACGCAGTGCAGGGAAAACAGGTTCCTCTGGAATGGACTGACACCTCTGGGGGACTCTTGGAATGGTGGCACGACCCTGGAGTTCCTCTCGCCTTTCCTGTGGAGAGCGCCTCCTCTTGAGATGCGACGGGAACGCCGGGAATTCTTTCCCTACGAAACAGGGAAAGGATCCCTCATCTCGAGCTAGGAGGCGGAAACGGGGCTCCCCTGGATGTGTGCGGGACCCCACGTGTTTCCTCTCGAGTGCAGACGGGTATGTCGGGGAACTTCTTGAGTTGCAGCAAGGGTGTGAAGGACCCTTTGGAAGTTCCAGTGGTTAGATGTGATTGGCCTCGAGAAGCCTCAGCGGAAATGGGCCTCATCTCGCCTGGAGGGCAAAACCTCCTGGATTTTCTCGAGTTGCGGCAGGTGTTCTCGACTTACGACGGGGACCTCAGGGACCCGCTCTGGTGGCCTCAGGAAAGGCCAGTCCCCATGCGAGTTCCACGGGGGCCTCTCGGCATTCCTCTCCCGTCGAGGCCGGGGCCTAAGACCTTGTGTGGAGTCGGGGCCGGAACCTGAGGATTCCTCTCCAGTGTTGACATGGATCTTGGGGTACTTCTGGAGTCTCCCCAGGGGAGTCAGTCCTCGTCTCGAATGCGGGCATGCACTTGTGCTTTCCTCCAGAGCGGTAGCAGCAGTGTCACGCAGTCTGCCACGTGGATCAAAGGATCTATGGTTTTCCCTCGAGTCTTTCCCACGAGGCTTTCCACGAGGCTTTCCACAGGGCTGTCCCACGTGCACACGTGGTGGGAGTCGATCCTCGGCTTCAACGTCAAGGCAGTGCAGGGAAAACAGGTTCCTCTGGAATGGACTGACACATCTGGGGGACTCTTGGAATGGTGTCACGACCCTGGAGTTCCTCTCGCCTTTCCTGTGGAGAGCGCCTCCTCTTGAGATGCGACGGGAACGCCGGGAATTCTTTCCCTACGAAACAGGGAAAGGATCCCTCATCTCGAGCTAGGAGGCGGAAACGGGGCTCCCCTGGATGTGTGCGGGACCCCACGTGCTTCCTCTCGAGTGGAGACGGGTATGTCGGGGAACTTCTTGAGTTGCAGCAAGGGTGTGAAGGACCCTTTGGAAGTTCCAGTGGATAGATGTGATTGGCCTCGAGAGGCCTCAGCGGAAATGGGCCTCATCTCGCCTGGAGGGCAAAACCTCCTGGATTTTCTCGAGTTGCGGCAGGTGCTCTCGACTTACGACGGGGACCTCAGGGACCCGCTCTGGGGGCCTCAGGAAAGGCCAGTCCCCATGCGAGTTCCTCGGGGGCCTCTCGGGATTCCTCTCCCGTCGATGCCGGGGCCTAAGACCTTGTGTGGAGTCGGGGCCGGAACCTGAGGATTCCTCTCCAGTGCTGACATGGATCTTGGGGTACTTCTGGAGTCTCCCCAGGGGAGTCAGTCCTCGTCTCGAATGCGGGCATGCACTTGCGCTTTCCTCCAGAGCGGTAGCAGCAGTGTCACGCAGTCCGCCGTGTGGATCAAAGGATCTATGGTTTTCCCTCGAGTCTTTCCCACGAGGCTTTCCCACGAGGCTTTCCCACAGGGCTGTCCCACGTGCACACGTGGTGGGAGTCGATCCTCGGCTTGAACGTCAAGGCAGTGCAGGGAAAACAGGTTCCTCTGGAATGGACTGACACATCTGGGGGACTCTTGGAATGGTGGCATGACCCTGGAGTTCCTCTCGCCTTTCCTGTGGAGAGCGCCTCCTCTTGAGATGCGACGGGAACGCCGGGAATTCTTTCCCTACGAAACAGGGAAAGGATCCCTCATTTCGAGCTAGGAGGCGGAAACGGGGCTCCCCTGGATGTGTGCGGGACACCACGTGCTTCCTCTCGAGTAGAGACGGGTATGTCGGGGAACTTCTTGAGTTGCAGCAAGGGTGTGAAGGACCCTTTGGAAGTTCCAGTGGTTAGACGTGATTGGCCTCGAGAAGCCTCAGCGGAAATGGGCCTCATCTCGCCTGGAGGGCAAAACCTCCTGGATTTTCTCGAGTTGCGGCAGGTGCTCTCGACTTACGACGGGGACCTCAGGGACCCGCTCTGGTGGCCTCAGAACAGGCCAGTCCCCATGCGAGTTCCTCGGGGGCCTCTCGGGATTCCTCTCCCGTCGATGCCGGGGCCTAAGACCTTGTGTGGACTCGGGGCCGGAACCTGAGGATTCCTCTCCAGTGCTGACATGGATCTTGGGGTACTTCTGGAGTCTCCCCAGGGGAGTCAGTCCTCGTCTCGAATGCGGGCATGCACTTGCGCTTTCCTCCAGAGCGGTAGCAGCAGTGTCACGCAGTCCGCCGTGTGGATCAAAGGATCTATGGTTTTCCCTCGAGTCTTTCCCACGAGGCTTTCCCACGAGGCTTTCCCACAGGGCTGTCCCACGTGCACACATGGTGGGAGTCGATCCTCGGCTTGAACGTCAACGCAGTGCAGGGAAAACAGGTTCCTCTGGAATGGACTGACACCTCTGGGGGACTCTTGGAATGGTGGCACGACCCTGGAGTTCCTCTCGCCTTTCCTGTGGAGAGCGCCTCCTCTTGAGATGCGACGGGAACGCCGGGAATTCTTTCCCTACGAAACAGGGAAAGGATCCCTCATCTCGAGCTAGGAGGCGGAAACGGGGCTCCCCTGGATGTGTGCGGGACCCCACGTGTTTCCTCTCGAGTGCAGACGGGTATGTCGGGGAACTTCTTGAGTTGCAGCAAGGGTGTGAAGGACCCTTTGGAAGTTCCAGTGGTTACATGTGATTGGCCTCGAGAAGCCTCAGCGGAAATGGGCCTCATCTCGCCTGGAGGGCAAAACCTCCTGGATTTTCTCGAGTTGCGGCAGGTGCTCTCGACTTACGACGGGGACCACAGGGACCCGCTCTGGTGGCCTCAGGAAAGGCCAGTCCCCATGCGAGTTCCTCGGGGGCGTCTCGGGATTCCTCTCCCGTCGATGCCGGGGCCAAGACCTTGTGTGGAGTCGGGGCCGGAACCTGAGGATTCCTCTCCAGTGCTGACATGGATCTTGGGGTACTTCTGGAGTCTCCCCAGGGGCGTCAGTCCTCGTCTCGAATGCGGGCATGCACTTGCGCTTTCCTCCAGAGCGGTAGCAGCAGTGTCACGCAGTCCGCCGCGTGGATCAAAGGATCTATGGTTTTCCCTCGAGTCTTTCCCACGAGGCTTTCCCACGAGGCTTTCCCACAGGGCTGTCCCACGTGCACACGTGGTGGGGGTCGATCCTCGGCTTGAACGTCAAGGCAGTGCAGGGAAAACAGGTTCCTCTGGAATGAACTGACACATCTGGGGGACTCTTGGAATGGTGGCACGACCCTGGAGTTCCTCTCGCCTTTCCTGTGGAGAGCGCCTCCTCTTGAGATGCGATGGGAACGCCGGGAATTCTTTCCCTACGAAACAGGGAAAGGATCCCTCATCTCGATCTAGGAGGCGGAAACGGGGCTCCACTGGATGTGTGCGGGACCCCACGTGCTTCCTCTCGAGTGGAGACGGGTATGTCGGGGAACTTCTTGAGTTGAAGCAATGGTGTGAAGGACCCTTTGGAAGTTCCAGTGGTTAGATGTGATTGGCCTCGAGAAGCCTCAGCGGAAATGGGCCTCATCTCGCCTGGAGGGCAAAACCTCCTGGATTTTCTCGAGTTGCGGCAGGTGCTCTCGACTTACGACGGGGACCTCAGGGACCCGATCTGGTGGCCTCAGGAAAGGCCAGTCCCCATGCGAGTTCCTCGGGGGCCTCTCGGGATTCCTCTCCCGTCGATGCCGGGGCCTAAGACCTTGTGTGTAGTCGGGGCCGGAACCTGAGGATTCCTCTCCAGTGCTGACATGGATCTTGGGGTACTTCTGGAGTCTCCCCAGGGGAGTCAGTCCTAGTCTCGAATGCGGGCATGCACTTGCGCTTTCCTCCAGAGCGGTAGCAGCAGTGTCACGCAGTCCGCCGCGTGGATCAAAGGATCTATGGTTTTCCCTCGAGTCTTTCCCACGAGGCTTTCCCACGAGGCTTTCCCACAGGGCTGTCCCACGTGCACACGTGGTGGGAGTCGATCCTCGGCTTGAACTTCAACGCAGTGCAGGGAAAACAGGTTCCTCTGGAATGGACTGACACATCTTGGGGACTCTTGGAATGGTGGCACGACCCTGGAGTTCCTCTCGCCTTTCCTGTGGAGAGCGCCTCCTCTTGAGATGCGACGGGAACGCCGGGAATTCTTTCCCTACGAAACAGGGAAAGGATCCCTCATCTCGAGCTAGGAGGCGGAAACGGGGCTCCCCTGGATGTGTGCGGGACCCCACGTGCTTCCTCTCGAGTGGAGACGGGTATGTCGGGGAACTTCTTGAGTTGCAGCAAGGGTGTGAAGGACCCTTTGGAAGTTCCAGTGGTTAGACGTGATTGGCCTCGAGAAGCCTCAGCGGAAATGGGCCTCATCTCGCCTGGAGGGCAAAACCTCCTGGATTTTCTCGAGTTGCGGCAGGTGCTCTCGACTTACGACGGGGACCTCAGGGACCCGCTCTGGTGGCCTCAGGAAAGGCCAGTCCCCATGCGAGTTCCTCGGGGGCCTCTCGGGATTCCTCTCCCGTCGATGGCGGGGCCTAAGACCTTGTGTGGAGTCGGGGCCGGAACCTTAGGATTCCTCTCCAGTGCTGACATGGATCTTGGGGTACTTCTGGAGTCTCCCCAGGGGAGTCAGTCCTCGTCTCGAATGCGGGCATGCACTTGCGCTTTCCTCCAGAGCGGTAGCAGCAGTGTCACGCAGTCCGCCGCGTGGATCAAAGGATCTATGGTTTTCCCTCGAGTCTTTCCCACGAGGCTTTCCCACGAGGCTTTCCCACAGGGCTGTCCCACGTGCACACGTGGTGGGAGTCGATCCTCGGCTTGAACGTCAAGTGCAGGGAAAACAGGTTCCTCTGGAATGGACTGACACATCTGGGGTCTCTTGGAATGGTGGCACGACCCTGGAGTTCCTCTCGCCTTTCCTGTGGAGAGCGCGTCCTCTTGAGATGCGACAGGAACGCCGGGAATTCTTTCCCTACGAAACAGGGAAAGGATCCCTCATCTCGAGCTAGGAGGCGGAAACGGGGCTCCCCTGGATGTGTGCGGGACACCACGTGCTTCCTCTCGAGTTCAGACGGGTATGTCGGGGAACTTCTTGAGTTGCAGCAATGGTGTGAAGGACCCTTTGGCAGTTCCAGTGGTTAGATGTGATTGGCCTCGAGAAGCCTCAGCGGAAATGGGCCTCATCTCGCCTGGAGGGCAAAACCTCCTGGATTTTCTCGAGTTGCGGCAGGTGCTCTCGACTTACGACGGGGACCTCAGGGAACCGCTCTGGTGGCCTCAGGAAAGGCCAGTCCCCATGCGAGTTCCTCGGGGGCCTCTCGGGATTCCTCTCCCGTCGATGCCGGGGCCTAAGACCTTGTGTGGAGTCGGGGCCGGAACCTGAGGATTCCTCTCCACTGCTGACATGGATCTTGGGGTACTTCTGGAGTCTCCCCAGGGGAGTCAGTCCTCGTCTCGAATGCGGGCATGCACTTGCGCTTTCCTCCAGAGCTGTAGCAGCAGTGTCACGCAGTCCGCCGCGTGGATCAAAGGATGTTTGGTTTTCCCTCGAGTCTTTCCCACGAGGTTTTCCCACGAGGCTGTCCCACGTGCACAAGTGGTGGGAGTCGATCCTCAGCTTGAACGTCAAGGCAGTGCAGAGAAAACTGGTTCCTCTGGAATGGACTGACACATCTGGGGGACTCTTGGAATGATGGCACGACCCTGGAGTTCCTCTCGCCTTTCCTGTGGAGAGCGCCTCCTCTTGAGATGCGACGGGAACGCCGGGAATTCTTTCCCTACGAAACAGGGAAAGGATCCCTCATCTCGAGCTAGGAGGCGGAAACGGGGCTCCCCTGGATGTGTGCGGGACCCACGTGCTTCCTCTCGAGTGGAGACGGGTATGTCGGGGAACTTCTTGAGTTGCAGCAAGGGTGTGAAGGACCCTTTGGAAGTTCCAGTGGTTAGACGTGATTAGCCTCGAGAAGCCTCAGCGGAAATGGGCCTCATCTCGCCTGGAGGGCAAAACCTCCTGGATTTTCTCGAGTTGCGGCAGGTGCTCTCGACTTACGACGGGGACCTCAGGGAACCGCTCTGGTGGCCTCAGGAAAGGCCAGTCCCCATGCGAGTTCTTCGGGGGCCTCTCGGGATTTCTCTCCCGTCGATGCCGGGGCCTAAGACCTTGTGTGGAGTCGGGGCCGGAACCTGAGGATTCCTCTCCAGTGCTGACATGGATCTTGGGGTACTTCTGGAGTCTCCCCAGGGGAGTCAGTCCTCGTCTCGAATGCGGGCATGCACTTGCGCTTTCCTCCAGAGCGGTAGCAGCAGTGTCACGCAGTCCGCCGCGTGGGTCAAAGGATCTATGGTTTTCCCTCCAATCTTTCCCACGAGGCTTTCCCACGAGGCTTTCCCACAGGGCTGTCCCACGTGCACACGTGTTGGAAGTCGATCCTCGGCTTGAACGTCAAGGCAGTGCAGGGAAAACAGGTTCCTCTGGAATGGACTGACACATCTGCGGGACGCTTGGAATGGTGGCACGACCCTGGAGTTCCTCTCGCCTTTCCTGTGGAGAGCGCCTCCTCTTGAGATGCGACGGGAACGCCGGGAATTCTTTCCCTACGAAACAGTGAAAGGATCCCTCATCTCGAGCTAGGAGGCGGAAACGGGGCTCCCCTGGATGTGTGCGGGATACCACGTGCTTCCTATCGAGTGGAGACGGGTATGTCGGGGAACTTCTTGAGTAGCAGCAAGGGTGTGAAGGACCCTTTGGAAGTTCCAGTGGTTAGACGTGATTAGGCTCGAGAAGCCTCAGCGGAAATGGGCCTCATCTCGCCTGGAGGGCAAAACCTCCTGGATTTTCTCGAGTTGCGGCAGGTGCTCTCGACTTACGACGGGGACCTCAGGGACCCGCTCTGGTGGCCTCAGGAAAGGCCAGTCCCCATGCGAGTTCCTCGGGGGCCTCTCGGGATTCCTCTCCCGTCGATGCCGGGGCCTAAGACCTTGTGTGGAGTCGGGGCCGGGACCTGAGGATTCCTCTCCAGTGCTGACATGGATCGTGGGGTACTTCTGGAGTCTCCCCAGGGGAGTCAGTCCTCGTCTCGAATGCGGGCATGCACTTGCGCTTTCCTCCAGAGCGGTAGCAGCAGTGTCACGCAGTCCGCCGCGTGGATCAAAGGATCTATGGTTTTCCCTCGAGTCTTTCCCACGAGGCTTTCCCACGAGGCTTTCCCACAGGGCTGTCCCACGTGCACACGTGGTGGGAGTCGATCCTCGGCTTGAACGTCAAGGCAGTGCAGGGAAAACAGGTTCCTCTGGAATGGACTGACACATCTGGGGGACTCTTGGAATGGTGGCACGACCCTGGAGTTCCTCTCGCCTTTCCTGTGGAGAGCGCCTCCTCTTGAGATGCGACGGGAACGCCGGGAATTCTTTCCCTACGAAACAGGGAAAGGATCCCTCATCTCGAGCTAGGAGGCGGAAACGGGGCTCCCCTGGATGTGTGCGGGACCCCACGTGCTTCCTCTCAAGTGGAGACGGGTATGTCGGGGAACTTCTTGAGTTGCAGCAAGGGTGTGAAGGACCCATGGAAGTTCCAGTGGTTAGACGTGATTAGCCTCGAGAAGCCTCAGCGGAAATGGGCCTCATCTCGCCTGGAGGGCAAAACCTCCTGGATTTTCTCGAGTTGCGGCAGGTGCTCTCAACTTACGACGGTGACCTCAGGGACCCGCTCTGGTGGCCTCAGGAAAGGCCAGTCCCCATGCGAGTTCCTCGGGGGCCTCTCGGGATTCCTCTCCCGTCGATGCCGGGGCCTAAGACCTTGTGTGGAGTCGGGGCCGGAACCTGAGGATTCCTCTCCACTGCTGACATGGATCTTGGGGTACTTCTGGAGTCTCCCCAGGGGAGTCAGTCCTCGTCTCGAATGCGGGCATGCACTTGCGCTTTCCTCCAGAGCTGTAGCAGCAGTGTCACGCAGTCCGCCGCGTGGATCAAAGGATGTTTGGTTTTCCCTCGAGTCTTTCCCACGAGGTTTTCCCACGAGGCTGTCCCACGTGCACAAGTGGTGGGAGTCGATCCTCAGCTTGAACGTCAAGGCAGTGCAGAGAAAACTGGTTCCTCTGGAATGGACTGACACATCTGGGGGACTCTTGGAATGATGGCACGACCCTGGAGTTCCTCTCGCCTTTCCTGTGGAGAGCGCCTCCTCTTGAGATGCGACGGGAACGCCGGGAATTCTTTCCCTACGAAACAGGGAAAGGATCCCTCATCTCGAGCTAGGAGGCGGAAACGGGGCTCCCCTGGATGTGTGCGGGACCCACGTGCTTCCTCTCGAGTGGAGACGGGTATGTCGGGGAACTTCTTGAGTTGCAGCAAGGGTGTGAAGGACCCTTTGGAAGTTCCAGTGGTTAGACGTGATTAGCCTCGAGAAGCCTCAGCGGAAATGGGCCTCATCTCGCCTGGAGGGCAAAACCTCCTGGATTTTCTCGAGTTGCGGCAGGTGCTCTCGACTTACGACGGGGACCTCAGGGAACCGCTCTGGTGGCCTCAGGAAAGGCCAGTCCCCATGCGAGTTCTTCGGGGGCCTCTCGGGATTTCTCTCCCGTCGATGCCGGGGCCTAAGACCTTGTGTGGAGTCGGGGCCGGAACCTGAGGATTCCTCTCCAGTGCTGACATGGATCTTGGGGTACTTCTGGAGTCTCCCCAGGGGAGTCAGTCCTCGTCTCGAATGCGGGCATGCACTTGCGCTTTCCTCCAGAGCGGTAGCAGCAGTGTCACGCAGTCCGCCGCGTGGGTCAAAGGATCTATGGTTTTCCCTCCAATCTTTCCCACGAGGCTTTCCCACGAGGCTTTCCCACAGGGCTGTCCCACGTGCACACGTGTTGGAAGTCGATCCTCGGCTTGAACGTCAAGGCAGTGCAGGGAAAACAGGTTCCTCTGGAATGGACTGACACATCTGCGGGACGCTTGGAATGGTGGCACGACCCTGGAGTTCCTCTCGCCTTTCCTGTGGAGAGCGCCTCCTCTTGAGATGCGACGGGAACGCCGGGAATTCTTTCCCTACGAAACAGTGAAAGGATCCCTCATCTCGAGCTAGGAGGCGGAAACGGGGCTCCCCTGGATGTGTGCGGGATACCACGTGCTTCCTATCGAGTGGAGACGGGTATGTCGGGGAACTTCTTGAGTAGCAGCAAGGGTGTGAAGGACCCTTTGGAAGTTCCAGTGGTTAGACGTGATTAGGCTCGAGAAGCCTCAGCGGAAATGGGCCTCATCTCGCCTGGAGGGCAAAACCTCCTGGATTTTCTCGAGTTGCGGCAGGTGCTCTCGACTTACGACGGGGACCTCAGGGACCCGCTCTGGTGGCCTCAGGAAAGGCCAGTCCCCATGCGAGTTCCTCGGGGGCCTCTCGGGATTCCTCTCCCGTCGATGCCGGGGCCTAAGACCTTGTGTGGAGTCGGGGCCGGGACCTGAGGATTCCTCTCCAGTGCTGACATGGATCGTGGGGTACTTCTGGAGTCTCCCCAGGGGAGTCAGTCCTCGTCTCGAATGCGGGCATGCACTTGCGCTTTCCTCCAGAGCGGTAGCAGCAGTGTCACGCAGTCCGCCGCGTGGATCAAAGGATCTATGGTTTTCCCTCGAGTCTTTCCCACGAGGCTTTCCCACGAGGCTTTCCCACAGGGCTGTCCCACGTGCACACGTGGTGGGAGTCGATCCTCGGCTTGAACGTCAAGGCAGTGCAGGGAAAACAGGTTCCTCTGGAATGGACTGACACATCTGGGGGACTCTTGGAATGGTGGCACGACCCTGGAGTTCCTCTCGCCTTTCCTGTGGAGAGCGCCTCCTCTTGAGATGCGACGGGAACGCCGGGAATTCTTTCCCTACGAAACAGGGAAAGGATCCCTCATCTCGAGCTAGGAGGCGGAAACGGGGCTCCCCTGGATGTGTGCGGGACCCCACGTGCTTCCTCTCAAGTGGAGACGGGTATGTCGGGGAACTTCTTGAGTTGCAGCAAGGGTGTGAAGGACCCATGGAAGTTCCAGTGGTTAGACGTGATTAGCCTCGAGAAGCCTCAGCGGAAATGGGCCTCATCTCGCCTGGAGGGCAAAACCTCCTGGATTTTCTCGAGTTGCGGCAGGTGCTCTCAACTTACGACGGTGACCTCAGGGACCCGCTCTGGTGGCCTCAGGAAAGGCCAGTCCCCATGCGAGTTCCTCGGGGGCCTCTCGGGATTCCTCTCCCGTCGATGCCGGGGCCTAAGACCTTGTGTTGAGTCGGGGCCGGAACCTGAGGATTCCTCTCCAGTGCTGACATGGATCTTGGGGTACTTCTGGAGTCTCCCCAGGGGAGTCAGTCCTCGTCTCGAATGCGGGCATGCACTTGCGCTTTCCTCCAGAGCGGTAGCAGCAGTGTCACGCAGTCCGCCGCGTGGATCAAAGGATCTATGGTTTTCCCTCGAGTCTTTCCCACGAGGCTTTCCCACGAGGCTTTCCCCAGGGCTGTCCCACGTGCACACGTGGTGGGAGTCGATCCTCGGCTTGAACGTCAAGGCAGTGCAGGGAAAACAGGTTCCTCTGGAATGGACTGACACATCTGGGGACTCTTGGAATGGTGGCAAGACCCTGGAGTTCCTCTCCCCTTTCCTGTGGAGAGCGCCTCCTCTTGAGATGCGACGGGAACGCCGGGAATTCTTTCCCTATGAAACAGGGAAAGGATCCCTCATCTCGAGCTAGGAGGCGGAAACGGGGCTCCCCTGGATGTGTGCGGGACCCCACGTGCTTCCTCTCGAGTGGAGACGGGTATGTCGGGGAACTTCTTGAGTTGCAGCAAGGGTGTGAAGGACCCTTTGGAAGTTCCAGTGGTTAGACGTGATTAGCCTCGAGAAGCCTCAGCGGAAATGGGCCTCATCTCGCCTGGAGGGCAAAACCTCCTGGATTTTCTCGAGTTGCGGCAGGTGCTCTCGACTTACGACGGGGACCTCAGGGACCCGCTCTGGTGGCCTCAGGAAAGGCCAGTCCCCATGCGAGTTCCTCGGGGGCCTCTCGGGATTCCTCTCCCGTCCATGCCGGGGCCTAAGACCTTGTGTGGAGTCGGGGCCGGAACCTGAGGATTCCTCTCCAGTGCTGACATGGATCTTGGGGTACTTCTGGAGTCTCCCCAGGGGAGTCAGTCCTCGTCTCGAATGCGGGCATGCACTTGCACTTTCCTCCAGAGCGGTAGCAGCAGTGTCACGCAGTCCGCCGCATGGATCAAAGGATCTATGGTTTTCCCTCGAGTCTTTCCCACGAGGCTTTCCCACGAGGCTTTCCCACAGGGCTGTCCCACGTGCACACGTGGTGGGAGTCGATCCTCGGCTTGAACGTCAAGGCAGTGCAGGGAAAACAGGTTCCTCTGGAATGGACTGACACATCTGGGGGACTCTTGGAATGGTGGCACGACCCTGGAGTTCCTCTCGCCTTTCCTGTGGAGAGCGCCTCCTCTTGAGATGCGACGGGAACGCCGGGAATTCTTTCCCTAAGAAACAGGGAAAGGATCCCTCATCTCGAGCTAGGAGGCGGAAACGGGGCTCCCCTGGATGTGTGCGGGACCCCACGTGCTTCCTCTCGTGTGGAGACGGGTATGTCGGGGAACTTCTTGAGTTGCAGCAATGGTGTGAAGGACCCTTTGGAAGTTCCAGTGGTTAGATGTGATTGGCCTCGAGAAGCCTAAGCGGAAATGGGCCTCATCTCGCCTGGAGGGCAAAACCTCCTGGATTTTCTCGAGTTGCGGCAGGTGCTCTCGACTTACGACGGGGACCTCAGGGACCCGCTCTGGTGGCCTCAGGAAAGGCCAGTCCCCATGCGAGTTCCTCGGGGGCCTCTCGGGATTCCTCTCCCGTCGATGCCGGGGCCTAAGACCTTGTGTGGAATCGGGGCCGGAACCTGAGGATTCCTCTCCAGTGCTGACATGGATCTTGGGGTACTTCTGGAGTCTCCCCAGGGGAGTCAGTCCTCGTCTCGAATGCGGGCATGCACTTGCGCTTTCCTCCAGAGCTGTAGCAGCAGTGTCACGCAGTCCGCCGCGTGGATCAAAGGATGTTTGGTTTTCCCTCGAGTCTTTCCCACGAGGTTTTCCCACGAGGCTGTCCCACGTGCACAAGTGGTGGGAGTCGATCCTCAGCTTGAACGTCAAGGCAGTGCAGAGAAAACTGGTTCCTCTGGAATGGACTGACACATCTGGGGGACTCTTGGAATGATGGCACGACCCTGGAGTTCCTCTCGCCTTTCCTGTGGAGAGCGCCTCCTCTTGAGATGCGACGGGAACGCCGGGAATTCTTTCCCTACGAAACAGGGAAAGGATCCCTCATCTCGAGCTAGGAGGCGGAAACGGGGCTCCCCTGGATGTGTGCGGGACCCACGTGCTTCCTCTCGAGTGGAGACGGGTATGTCGGGGAACTTCTTGAGTTGCAGCAAGGGTGTGAAGGACCCTTTGGAAGTTCCAGTGGTTAGACGTGATTAGCCTCGAGAAGCCTCAGCGGAAATGGGCCTCATCTCGCCTGGAGGGCAAAACCTCCTGGATTTTCTCGAGTTGCGGCAGGTGCTCTCGACTTACGACGGGGACCTCAGGGAACCGCTCTGGTGGCCTCAGGAAAGGCCAGTCCCCATGCGAGTTCTTCGGGGGCCTCTCGGGATTTCTCTCCCGTCGATGCCGGGGCCTAAGACCTTGTGTGGAGTCGGGGCCGGAACCTGAGGATTCCTCTCCAGTGCTGACATGGATCTTGGGGTACTTCTGGAGTCTCCCCAGGGGAGTCAGTCCTCGTCTCGAATGCGGGCATGCACTTGCGCTTTCCTCCAGAGCGGTAGCAGCAGTGTCACGCAGTCCGCCGCGTGGGTCAAAGGATCTATGGTTTTCCCTCCAATCTTTCCCACGAGGCTTTCCCACGAGGCTTTCCCACAGGGCTGTCCCACGTGCACACGTGTTGGAAGTCGATCCTCGGCTTGAACGTCAAGGCAGTGCAGGGAAAACAGGTTCCTCTGGAATGGACTGACACATCTGCGGGACGCTTGGAATGGTGGCACGACCCTGGAGTTCCTCTCGCCTTTCCTGTGGAGAGCGCCTCCTCTTGAGATGCGACGGGAACGCCGGGAATTCTTTCCCTACGAAACAGTGAAAGGATCCCTCATCTCGAGCTAGGAGGCGGAAACGGGGCTCCCCTGGATGTGTGCGGGATACCACGTGCTTCCTATCGAGTGGAGACGGGTATGTCGGGGAACTTCTTGAGTAGCAGCAAGGGTGTGAAGGACCCTTTGGAAGTTCCAGTGGTTAGACGTGATTAGGCTCGAGAAGCCTCAGCGGAAATGGGCCTCATCTCGCCTGGAGGGCAAAACCTCCTGGATTTTCTCGAGTTGCGGCAGGTGCTCTCGACTTACGACGGGGACCTCAGGGACCCGCTCTGGTGGCCTCAGGAAAGGCCAGTCCCCATGCGAGTTCCTCGGGGGCCTCTCGGGATTCCTCTCCCGTCGATGCCGGGGCCTAAGACCTTGTGTGGAGTCGGGGCCGGGACCTGAGGATTCCTCTCCAGTGCTGACATGGATCGTGGGGTACTTCTGGAGTCTCCCCAGGGGAGTCAGTCCTCGTCTCGAATGCGGGCATGCACTTGCGCTTTCCTCCAGAGCGGTAGCAGCAGTGTCACGCAGTCCGCCGCGTGGATCAAAGGATCTATGGTTTTCCCTCGAGTCTTTCCCACGAGGCTTTCCCACGAGGCTTTCCCACAGGGCTGTCCCACGTGCACACGTGGTGGGAGTCGATCCTCGGCTTGAACGTCAAGGCAGTGCAGGGAAAACAGGTTCCTCTGGAATGGACTGACACATCTGGGGGACTCTTGGAATGGTGGCACGACCCTGGAGTTCCTCTCGCCTTTCCTGTGGAGAGCGCCTCCTCTTGAGATGCGACGGGAACGCCGGGAATTCTTTCCCTACGAAACAGGGAAAGGATCCCTCATCTCGAGCTAGGAGGCGGAAACGGGGCTCCCCTGGATGTGTGCGGGACCCCACGTGCTTCCTCTCAAGTGGAGACGGGTATGTCGGGGAACTTCTTGAGTTGCAGCAAGGGTGTGAAGGACCCATGGAAGTTCCAGTGGTTAGACGTGATTAGCCTCGAGAAGCCTCAGCGGAAATGGGCCTCATCTCGCCTGGAGGGCAAAACCTCCTGGATTTTCTCGAGTTGCGGCAGGTGCTCTCAACTTACGACGGTGACCTCAGGGACCCGCTCTGGTGGCCTCAGGAAAGGCCAGTCCCCATGCGAGTTCCTCGGGGGCCTCTCGGGATTCCTCTCCCGTCGATGCCGGGGCCTAAGACCTTGTGTTGAGTCGGGGCCGGAACCTGAGGATTCCTCTCCAGTGCTGACATGGATCTTGGGGTACTTCTGGAGTCTCCCCAGGGGAGTCAGTCCTCGTCTCGAATGCGGGCATGCACTTGCGCTTTCCTCCAGAGCGGTAGCAGCAGTGTCACGCAGTCCGCCGCGTGGATCAAAGGATCTATGGTTTTCCCTCGAGTCTTTCCCACGAGGCTTTCCCACGAGGCTTTCCCCAGGGCTGTCCCACGTGCACACGTGGTGGGAGTCGATCCTCGGCTTGAACGTCAAGGCAGTGCAGGGAAAACAGGTTCCTCTGGAATGGACTGACACATCTGGGGACTCTTGGAATGGTGGCAAGACCCTGGAGTTCCTCTCCCCTTTCCTGTGGAGAGCGCCTCCTCTTGAGATGCGACGGGAACGCCGGGAATTCTTTCCCTATGAAACAGGGAAAGGATCCCTCATCTCGAGCTAGGAGGCGGAAACGGGGCTCCCCTGGATGTGTGCGGGACCCCACGTGCTTCCTCTCGAGTGGAGACGGGTATGTCGGGGAACTTCTTGAGTTGCAGCAAGGGTGTGAAGGACCCTTTGGAAGTTCCAGTGGTTAGACGTGATTAGCCTCGAGAAGCCTCAGCGGAAATGGGCCTCATCTCGCCTGGAGGGCAAAACCTCCTGGATTTTCTCGAGTTGCGGCAGGTGCTCTCGACTTACGACGGGGACCTCAGGGACCCGCTCTGGTGGCCTCAGGAAAGGCCAGTCCCCATGCGAGTTCCTCGGGGGCCTCTCGGGTTTCCTCTCCCGTCCATGCCGGGGCCTAAGACCTTGTGTGGAGTCGGGGCCGGAACCTGAGGATTCCTCTCCAGTGCTGACATGGATCTTGGGGTACTTCTGGAGTCTCCCCAGGGGAGTCAGTCCTCGTCTCGAATGCGGGCATGCACTTGCACTTTCCTCCAGAGCGGTAGCAGCAGTGTCACGCAGTCCGCCGCATGGATCAAAGGATCTATGGTTTTCCCTCGAGTCTTTCCCACGAGGCTTTCCCACGAGGCTTTCCCACAGGGCTGTCCCACGTGCACACGTGGTGGGAGTCGATCCTCGGCTTGAACGTCAAGGCAGTGCAGGGAAAACAGGTTCCTCTGGAATGGACTGACACATCTGGGGGACTCTTGGAATGGTGGCACGACCCTGGAGTTCCTCTCGCCTTTCCTGTGGAGAGCGCCTCCTCTTGAGATGCGACGGGAACGCCGGGAATTCTTTCCCTAAGAAACAGGGAAAGGATCCCTCATCTCGAGCTAGGAGGCGGAAACGGGGCTCCCCTGGATGTGTGCGGGACCCCACGTGCTTCCTCTCGTGTGGAGACGGGTATGTCGGGGAACTTCTTGAGTTGCAGCAATGGTGTGAAGGACCCTTTGGAAGTTCCAGTGGTTAGATGTGATTGGCCTCGAGAAGCCTAAGCGGAAATGGGCCTCATCTCGCCTGGAGGGCAAAACCTCCTGGATTTTCTCGAGTTGCGGCAGGTGCTCTCGACTTACGACGGGGACCTCAGGGACCCGCTCTGGTGGCCTCAGGAAAGGCCAGTCCCCATGCGAGTTCCTCGGGGGCGTCTCGGGATTCCTCTCCCGTCGATGCCGGGGCCTAAGACCTTGTGTGGAATCGGGGCCGGAACCTGAGGATTCCTCTCCAGTGCTGACATGGATCTTGGGGTACTTCTGGAGTCTCCCCAGGGGAGTCAGTCCTCGTCTCGAATGCGGGCATGCACTTGCGCTTTCCTCCAGAGCGGTAGCAGCAGTGTCACGCAGTCCGCCGCGTGGATCAAAGGATCTATGGTTTTCCCTCGAGTCTTTCCCACGAGGCTTTCCCACGAGGCTTTCCCACAGGGCTGTCCCACGTGCACACGTGGTGGGAGTCGATCCTCGGCTTGAACGTCAAGTGCAGGGAAAACAGGTTCCTCTGGAATGGACTGACACATCTGGGGTCTCTTGGAATGGTGGCACGACCCTGGAGTTCCTCTCGCCTTTCCTGTGGAGAGCGCCTCCTCTTGAGATGCGACGGGAACGCCGGGAATTCTTTCCCTACGAAACAGGGAAAGGATCCCTCATCTCGAGCTAGGAGGCGGAAACGGGGCTCCCCTGGATGTGTGCGGGACACCACGTGCTTCCTCTCGAGTTCAGACGGGTATGTCGGGGAACTTCTTGAGTTGCAGCAATGGTGTGAAGGACCCTTTGGCAGTTCCAGTGGTTAGATGTGATTGGCCTCGAGAAGCCTCAGCGGAAATGGGCCTCATCTCGCCTGGAGGGCAAAACCTCCTGGATTTTCTCGAGTTGCGGCAGGTGCTCTCGACTTACGACGGGGACCTCAGGGAACCGCTCTGGTGGCCTCAGGAAAGGCCAGTCCCCATGCGAGTTCCTCGGGGGCCTCTCGGGATTCCTCTCCCGTCGATGCCGGGGCCTAAGACCTTGTGTGGAGTCGGGGCCGGAACCTGAGGATTCCTCTCCACTGCTGACATGGATCTTGGGGTACTTCTGGAGTCTCCCCAGGGGAGTCAGTCCTCGTCTCGAATGCGGGCATGCACTTGCGCTTTCCTCCAGAGCTGTAGCAGCAGTGTCACGCAGTCCGCCGCGTGGATCAAAGGATGTTTGGTTTTCCCTCGAGTCTTTCCCACGAGGTTTTCCCACGAGGCTGTCCCACGTGCACACGTGGTGGGAGTCGATCCTCAGCTTGAACGTCAAGGCAGTGCAGAGAAAACTGGTTCCTCTGGAATGGACTGACACATCTGGGGGACTCTTGGAATGATGGCACGACCCTGGAGTTCCTCTCGCCTTTCCTGTGGAGAGCACCTCCTCTTGAGATGCGACGGGAACGCCGGGAATTCTTTCCCTACGAATCAGGGAAAGGATCCCTCATCTCGAGCTAGGAGGCGGAAACGGGGCTCCCCTGGATGTGTGCGGGACCCACGTGCTTCCTCTCGAGTGGAGACGGGTATGTCGGGGAACTTCTTGAGTTGCAGCAAGGGTGTGAAGGACCCTTTGGAAGTTCCAGTGGTTAGACGTGATTAGCCTCGAGAAGCCTCAGCGGAAATGGGCCTCATCTCGCCTGGAGGGCAAAACCTCCTGGATTTTCTCGAGTTGCGGCAGGTGCTCTCGACTTACGACGGGGACCTCAGGGAACCGCTCTGGTGGCCTCAGGAAAGGCCAATCCCCATGCGAGTTCTTCGGGGGCCTCTCGGGATTTCTCTCCCGTCGATGCCGGGGCCTAAGACCTTGTGTGGAGTCGGGGCCGGAACCTGAGGATTCCTCTCCAGTGCTGACATGGATCTTGGGGTACTTCTGGAGTCTCCCCAGGGGAGTCAGTCCTCGTCTCGAATGCGGGCATGCACTTGCGCTTTCCTCCAGAGCGGTAGCAGCAGTGTCACGCAGTCCGCCGCGTGGGTCAAAGGATCTATGGTTTTCCCTCCAGTCTTTCCCACGAGGCTTTCCCACGAGGCTTTCCCACAGGGCTGTCCCACGTGCACACGTGTTGGAAGTCGATCCTCGGCTTGAACGTCAAGGCAGTGCAGGGAAAACAGGTTCCTCTGGAATGGACTGACACATCTGCGGGACGCTTGGAATGGTGGCACGACCCTGGAGTTCCTCTCGCCTTTCCTGTGGAGAGCGCCTCCTCTTGAGATGCGACGGGAACGCCGGGAATTCTTTCCCTACGAAACAGGGAAAGGATCCCTCATCTCGAGCTAGGAGGCGGAAACGGGGCTCCCCTGGATGTGTGCGGGACCCCACGTGCTTCCTCTCAAGTGGAGACGGGTATGTCGGGGAACTTCTTGAGTTGCAGCAAGGGTGTGAAGGACCCATGGAAGTTCCAGTGGTTAGACGTGATTAGCCTCGAGAAGCCTCAGCGGAAATGGGCCTCATCTCGCCTGGAGGGCAAAACCTCCTGGATTTTCTCGAGTTGCGGCAGGTGCTCTCAACTTACGACGGTGACCTCAGGGACCCGCTCTGGTGGCCTCAGGAAAGGCCAGTTCCCATGCGAGTTCCTCGGGGGCCTCTCGGGATTCCTCTCCCGTCGATGCCGGGGCCTAAGACCTTGTGTTGAGTCGGGGCCGGAACCTGAGGATTCCTCTCCAGTGCTGACATGGATCTTGGGGTACTTCTGGAGTCTCCCCAGGGGAGTCAGTCCTCGTCTCGAATGCGGGCATGCACTTGCGCTTTCCTCCATAGCGGTAGCAGCAGTGTCACGCAGTCCGCCGCGTGGATCAAAGGATCTATGGTTTTCCCTCGAGTCTTTCCCACGAGGCTTTCCCACGAGGCTTTCCCACAGGGCTGTCCCACGTGCACACGTGGTGGGAGTCGATCCTCGGCTGGAACGTCAAGGCAGTGCAGGGAAAACAGGTTGCTCTGGAATGGACTGACACATCTGGGGACTCTTGGAATGGTGGCAAGACCCTGGAGTTCCTCTCCCCTTTCCTGTGGAGAGCGCCTCCTCTTGAGATGCGACGGGAACGCCGGGAATTCTTTCCCTATGAAACAGGGAAAGGATCCCTCATCTCGAGCTAGGAGGCGGAAACGGGGCTCCCCTGGATGTGTGCGGGACCCCACGTGCTTCCTCTCGAGTGGAGACGGGTATGTCGGGGAACTTCTTGAGTTGCAGCAAGGGTGTGAAGGACCCTTTGGAAGTTCCAGTGGTTAGACGTGATTAGCCTCGAGAAGCCTCAGCGGAAATGGGCCTCATCTCGCCTGGAGGGCAAAACCTCCTGGATTTTCTCGAGTTGCGGCAGGTGCTCTCGACTTACGACCGGGACCTCAGGGAACCGCTCTGGTGGCCTCAGGAAAGGCCAGTCCCCATGCGAGTTCCTCGGGGGCCTCTCGGGATTCCTCTCCCGTCCATGCCGGGGCCTAAGACCTTGTGTGGAGTCGGGGCCGGAACCTGAGGATTCCTCTCCAGTGCTGACATGGATCTTGGGGTACTTCTGGAGTCTCCCCAGGGGAGTCAGTCCTCGTCTCGAATGCGGGCATGCACTTGCACTTTCCTCCAGAGCGGTAGCAGCAGTGTCACGCAGTCCGCCGCATGGATCAAAGGATCTATGGTTTTCCCTCGAGTCTTTCCCACGAGGCTTTCCCACGAGGCTTTCCCACAGGGCTGTCCCACGTGCACACGTGGTGGGAGTCGATCCTCGGCTTGAACGTCAAGGCAGTGCAGGGAAAACAGGTTCCTCTGGAATGGACTGACACATCTGGGGGACTCTTGGAATGGTGGCACGACCCTGGAGTTCCTCTCGCCTTTCCTGTGGAGAGCGCCTCCTCTTGAGATGCGACGGGAACGCCGGGAATTCTTTCCCTAAGAAACAGGGAAAGGATCCCTCATCTCGAGCTAGGAGGCGGAAACGGGGCTCCCCTGGATGTGTGCGGGACCCCACGTGCTTCCTCTCGTGTGGAGACGGGTATGTCGGGGAACTTCTTCAGTTGCAGCAATGGTGTGAAGGACCCTTTGGAAGTTCCAGTGGTTAGATGTGATTGGCCTCGAGAAGCCTAAGCGGAAATGGGCCTCATCTCGCCTGGAGGGCAAAACCTCCTGGATTTTCTCGAGTTGCGGCAGGTGCTCTCGACTTACGACGGGGACCTCAGGGACCCGCTCTGGTGGCCTCAGGAAAGGCCAGTCCCCATGCGAGTTCCTCGGGGGCATCTCGGATTCCTCTCCCGTCGATGCCGGGGCCTAAGACCTTGTGTGGAATCGGGGCCGGAACCTGAGGATTCCTCTCCAGTGCTGACATGGATCTTGGGGTACTTCTGAAGTCTCCCCAGGGGAGTCAGTCCTCGTCTCGAATGCGGGCATGCACTTTCGCTTTCCTCCAGAGCGGTAGCAGCAGTGTCACGCAGTCCGCCCAATGGATCAAAGGATCTATGGTTTTCCCTCGAGTCTTTCCCACGAGGCTTTCCCACGAGGCTTTCCCACAGGGCTGTCCCACGTGCACACGTGGTGGGAGTCGATCCTCGGCTTGAACGTCAAGCAGTGCAGGGAAAACAGGTTCCTCTGGAATGGACTGACACATCTGGGGGACTCTTGGAATGGTGGCACGACCCTGGAGTTCCTCTCGCCTTTCCTGTGGAGAGTGCCTCCTCTTGAGATGCGACGGGAACGCCGGGAATTCTTTCCCTACGAAACAGGGAAAGGATCCCTCATCTCGAGCTAGGAGGCGGAAACGGGGCTCCCCTGGATGTGTGCGGGACCCCACGTGCTTCCTCTCGAGTGGAGACGGGTATGTCGGGGAACTTCTTGAGTTGCAGCAATGGTGTGAAGGACCCTTTGGAAGTTCCAGTGGTCAGATGTGATTGGCCTCGAGAAGCCTCAGCGGAAATGGGCCTCATCTCGCCTGGAGGGCAAAACCTCCTGGATTTTCTCGAGTTGCGGCAGGTGCTCTCGACTTACGACGGGGACCTCACGGACCCGCTCTGGTGGCCTCAGGAAAGGCCAGTCCCCATGCGAGTTCCTCGGGGGCCTCTCGGGATTCCTCTCCCGTCCATGCCGGGGCCTAAGTCCTTGTGTGGAGTCGGGGCCGGGACCTGAGGATTCCTCTCCAGTGCTGACATGGATCTTGGGGTACTTCTGGAGTCTCCACAGGGGAGTCAGTCTTCGTCTCGAATGCGGGCATGCACTTGCGCTTTCCTCCAGGGCGGTAGCAGCAGTGTCACGCAGTCCGCCTCGTGGATCAAAGGATCTATGGTTTTCCCTCGAGTCTTTTCCACGAGGCTTTCCCACGAGGCTTTCCCACAGGGCTGTCCCACGTGCACACGTGGTGGGAGTCGATCCTTGGCTTGAACGTCAAGGCAGTGCAGGGAAAACAGGTTCCTCTGGAATGGACTGACACATCTGGGGGACTCTTGGAATGGTGGCACGACCCTGGAGTTCCTCTCGCCTTTCCTGTGGAGAGCGCCTCCTCTTGAGATGCGACGGGAACGTCGGGAATTCTTTCCCTACGAAACAGGGAAAGGATCCCTCATCTCGAGCTAGGAGGCGGAAACGGGGCTCCCCTGGATGTGTGCGGGACCCCACGTGCTTCCTCTCGAGTGGAGACGGGTATGTCGGGGAACTGCTTGAGTTGCAGCAAGGGTGTGAAGGACCCTTTGGAAGTTCCAGTGGTTAGATGTGATTAGCCTCGAGAGCCTCAGCGGAAATGGGCCTCATCTCGCCTGGAGGGCAAATCCTCCTGGATTTTATCGAGTTGGGGCAGGTGCTCTCGACTTACGACGGGGACCTCAGGGACCCGCTCTGGTGGCCTAAGGAAAGGCCAGTCCCCATGCGAGTTCCTAGTGGGCCCTTAGGGATTCCTCTGCCGTCGATGCCGGCGCCTAAGACCTTGTGTGTAGTCGGGGCCGGAACCTGAGGATTCCTCTCCAGTGCTGACATGGATCTTGGGGTACTTCTGGAGTCTCCCCAGGGGAGTCAGTCCTAGTCTCGAATGCGGGCATGCACTTGCGCTTTCCTCCAGAGCGGTAGCAGCAGTGTCACGCAGTCCGCCACGTGGATCAAAGGATCTATGGTTTTCCCTCGAGTCTTTCCCACGAGGCTTTCCCACGAGGCTTTCCCACAGGGCTGTCCCACGTGCACACGTGGTGGGAGTCGATCCTCGGCTTGAACTTCAATGCAGTGCAGGGAAAACAGGTTCCTCTGGAATGGACTGACACATCTGGGGGACTCTTGGAATGGTGGCACGACCCTGGAGTTCCTCTCGCCTTTCCTGTGGAGAGCGCCTCCTCTTGAGATGCGACGGGAACGCCGGGAATTCTTTCCCTACGAAACAGGGAAAGGATCCCTCATCTCGAGCTAGGAGGCGGAAACGGGGCTCCCCTGGATGTGTGCGGGACCCCACGTGCTTCCTCTCGAGTGGAGACGGGTATGTCGGGGAACTTCTTGAGTTGCAGCAAGGGTGTGAAGGACCCTTTGGAAGTTCCAGTGGTTAGACGTGATTGGCCTCGAGAAGCCTCAGCGGAAATGGGCCTCATCTCGCCTGGAGGGCAAAACCTCCTGGATTTTCTCGAGTTGCGGCAGGTGCTCTCGACTTACGACGGGGACCTCAGGGACCCGCTCTGGTGGCCTCAGGAAAGGCCAGTCCCCATGCGAGTTCTTCGGGGGCCTCTCGGGATTCCTCTCCCGTCGATGGCGGGGCCTAAGACCTTGTGTGGAGTCGGGGCCGGAACCTTAGGATTCCTCTCCAGTGCTGACATGGATCTTGGGGTACTTCTGGAGTCTCCCCAGGGGAGTCAGTCCTCGTCTCGAATGCGGGCATGCACTTGCGCTTTCCTCCAGAGCGGTAGCAGCAGTGTCACGCAGTCCGCCGCGTGGATCAAAGGATCTATGGTTTTCCCTCGAGTCTTTCCCACGAGGCTTTCCCACGAGGCTTTCCCACAGGGCTGTCCCACGTGCACACGTGGTGGGAGTCGATCCTCGGCTTGAGCGTCAAGTGCAGGGAAAACAGGTTCCTCTGGAATGGACTGACACATCTGGGGTCTCTTGGAATGGTGGCACGACCCTGGAGTTCCTCTCGCCTTTCCTGTGGAGAGCGCGTCCTCTTGAGATGCGACAGGAACGCCGGGAATTCTTTCCCTACGAAACAGGGAAAGGATCCCTCATCTCGAGCTAGGAGGCGGAAACGGGGCTCCCCTGGATGTGTGCGGGACACCACGTGCTTCCTCTCGAGTTCAGACGGGTATGTCGGGGAACTTCTTGAGTTGCAGCAATGGTGTGAAGGACCCTTTGGCAGTTCCAGTGGTTAGATGTGATTGGCCCCGAGAAGCCTCAGCGGAAATGGGCCTCATCTCGCCTGGAGGGCAAAACCTCCTGGATTTTCTCGAGTTGCGGCAGGTGCTCTCGACTTACGACGGGGACCTCAGGGAACCGCTCTGGTGGCCTCAGGAAAGGCCAGTCCCCATGCGAGTTCCTCGGGGGCCTCTCGGGATTCCTCTCCCGTCGATGCCGGGGCCTAAGACCTTGTGTGGAGTCGGGGCCGGAACCTGAGGATTCCTCTCCACTGCTGACATGGATCTTGGGGTACTTCTGGAGTCTCCCCAGGGGAGTCAGTCCTCGTCTCGAATGCGGGCATGCACTTGCGCTTTCCTCCAGAGCTGTAGCAGCAGTGTCACGCAGTCCGCCGCGTGGATCAAAGGATGTTTGGTTTTCCCTCGAGTCTTTCCCACGAGGTTTTCCCACGAGGCTGTCCCACGTGCACACGTGGTGGGAGTCGATCCTCAGCTTGAACGTCAAGGCAGTGCAGAGAAAACTGGTTCCTCTGGAATGGACTGACACATCTGGGGGACTCTTGGAATGATGGCACGACCCTGGAGTTCCTCTCGCCTTTCCTGTGGAGAGCGCCTCCTCTTGAGATGCGACGGGAACGCCGGGAATTCTTTCCCTACGAAACAGGGAAAGGATCCCTCATCTCGAGCTAGGAGGCGGAAACGGGGCTCCCCTGGATGTGTGCGGGACCCCACGTGCTTCCTCTCGAGTGGAGACGGGTATGTCGGGGAACTTCTTGAGTTGCAGCAAGGGTGTGAAGGACCCTTTGGAAGTTCCAGTGGTTAGACGTGATTAGCCTCGAGAAGCCTCAGCGGAAATGGGCCTCATCTCGCCTGGAGGGCAAAACCTCCTGGATTTTCTCGAGTTGCGGCAGGTGCTCTCGACTTACGACCGGGACCTCAGGGAACCGCTCTGGTGGCCTCAGGAAAGGCCAGTCCCCATGCGAGTTCCTCGGGGGCCTCTCGGGATTCCTCTCCCGTCCATGCCGGGGCCTAAGACCTTGTGTGGAGTCGGGGCCGGAACCTGAGGATTCCTCTCCAGTGCTGACATGGATCTTGGGGTACTTCTGGAGTCTCCCCAGGGGAGTCAGTCCTCGTCTCGAATGCGGGCATGCACTTGCACTTTCCTCCAGAGCGGTAGCAGCAGTGTCACGCAGTCCGCCGCATGGATCAAAGGATCTATGGTTTTCCCTCGAGTCTTTCCCACGAGGCTTTCCCACGAGGCTTTCCCACAGGGCTGTCCCACGTGCACACGTGGTGGGAGTCGATCCTCGGCTTGAACGTCAAGGCAGTGCAGGGAAAACAGGTTCCTCTGGAATGGACTGACACATCTGGGGGACTCTTGGAATGGTGGCACGACCCTGGAGTTCCTCTCGCCTTTCCTGTGGAGAGCGCCTCCTCTTGAGATGCGACGGGAACGCCGGGAATTCTTTCCCTAAGAAACAGGGAAAGGATCCCTCATCTCGAGCTAGGAGGCGGAAACGGGGCTCCCCTGGATGTGTGCGGGACCCCACGTGCTTCCTCTCGTGTGGAGACGGGTATGTCGGGGAACTTCTTGAGTTGCAGCAATGGTGTGAAGGACCCTTTGGAAGTTCCAGTGGTTAGATGTGATTGGCCTCGAGAAGCCTAAGCGGAAATGGGCCTCATCTCGCCTGGAGGGCAAAACCTCCTGGATTTTCTCGAGTTGCGGCAGGTGCTCTCGACTTACGACGGGGACCTCAGGGACCCGCTCTGGTGGCCTCAGGAAAGGCCAGTCCCCATGCGAGTTCCTCGGGGGCGTCTCGGGATTCCTCTCCCGTCGATGCCGGGGCCTAAGACCTTGTGTGGAATCGGGGCCGGAACCTGAGGATTCCTCTCCAGTGCTGACATGGATCTTGGGGTACTTCTGGAGTCTCCCCAGGGGAGTCAGTCCTCGTCTCGAATGCGGGCATGCACTTTCGCTTTCCTCCAGAGCGGTAGCAGCAGTGTCACGCAGTCCGCCCAATGGATCAAAGGATCTATGGTTTTCCCTCGAGTCTTTCCCACGAGGCTTTCCCACGAGGCTTTCCCACAGGGCTGTCCCACGTGCACACGTGGTGGGAGTCGATCCTCGGCTTGAACGTCAAGCAGTGCAGGGAAAACAGGTTCCTCTGGAATGGACTGACACATCTGGGGGACTCTTGGAATGGTGGCACGACCCTGGAGTTCCTCTCGCCTTTCCTGTGGAGAGTGCCTCCTCTTGAGATGCGACGGGAACGCCGGGAATTCTTTCCCTACGAAACAGGGAAAGGATCCCTCATCTCGAGCTAGGAGGCGGAAACGGGGCTCCCCTGGATGTGTGCGGGACCCCACGTGCTTCCTCTCGAGTGGAGACGGGTATGTCGGGGAACTTCTTGAGTTGCAGCAATGGTGTGAAGGACCCTTTGGAAGTTCCAGTGGTCAGATGTGATTGGCCTCGAGAAGCCTCAGCGGAAATGGGCCTCATCTCGCCTGGAGGGCAAAACCTCCTGGATTTTCTCGAGTTGCGGCAGGTGCTCTCGACTTACGACGGGGACCTCACGGACCCGCTCTGGTGGCCTCAGGAAAGGCCAGTCCCCATGCGAGTTCCTCGGGGGCCTCTCGGGATTCCTCTCCCGTCCATGCCGGGGCCTAAGTCCTTGTGTGGAGTCGGGGCCGGGACCTGAGGATTCCTCTCCAGTGCTGACATGGATCTTGGGGTACTTCTGGAGTCTCCACAGGGGAGTCAGTCTTCGTCTCGAATGCGGGCATGCACTTGCGCTTTCCTCCAGGGCGGTAGCAGCAGTGTCACGCAGTCCGCCTCGTGGATCAAAGGATCTATGGTTTTCCCTCGAGTCTTTTCCACGAGGCTTTCCCACGAGGCTTTCCCACAGGGCTGTCCCACGTGCACACGTGGTGGGAGTCGATCCTTGGCTTGAACGTCAAGGCAGTGCAGGGAAAACAGGTTCCTCTGGAATGGACTGACACATCTGGGGGACTCTTGGAATGGTGGCACGACCCTGGAGTTCCTCTCGCCTTTCCTGTGGAGAGCGCCTCCTCTTGAGATGCGACGGGAACGTCGGGAATTCTTTCCCTACGAAACAGGGAAAGGATCCCTCATCTCGAGCTAGGAGGCGGAAACGGGGCTCCCCTGGATGTGTGCGGGACCCCACGTGCTTCCTCTCGAGTGGAGACGGGTATGTCGGGGAACTGCTTGAGTTGCAGCAAGGGTGTGAAGGACCCTTTGGAAGTTCCAGTGGTTAGATGTGATTAGCCTCGAGAGCCTCAGCGGAAATGGGCCTCATCTCGCCTGGAGGGCAAATCCTCCTGGATTTTATCGAGTTGGGGCAGGTGCTCTCGACTTACGACGGGGACCTCAGGGACCCGCTCTGGTGGCCTAAGGAAAGGCCAGTCCCCATGCGAGTTCCTAGTGGGCCCTTAGGGATTCCTCTGCCGTCGATGCCGGGGCCTAAGACCTTGTGTGTAGTCGGGGTCGGAACCTGAGGATTCCTCTCCAGTGCTGACATGGATCTTGGGGTACTTCTGGAGTCTCCCCAGGGGAGTCAGTCCTAGTCTCGAATGCGGGCATGCACTTGCGCTTTCCTCCAGAGCGGTAGCAGCAGTGTCACGCAGTCCGCCACGTGGATCAAAGGATCTATGGTTTTCCCTCGAGTCTTTCCCACGAGGCTTTCCCACGAGGCTTTCCCACAGGGCTGTCCCACGTGCACACGTGGTGGGAGTCGATCCTCGGCTTGAACGTCAAGGCAGTGCAGGGAAAACAGGTTCCTCTGGAATGGACTGACACATCTGGGGGACTCTTGGAATGGTGGCACGACCCTGGAGTTCCTCTCGCCTTTCCTGTGGAGAGCGCCTCCTCTTGAGATGCGACGGGAACGCCGGGAATTCTTTCCCTAAGAAACAGGGAAAGGATCCCTCATCTCGAGCTAGGAGGCGGAAACGGGGCTCCCCTGGATGTGTGCGGGACCCCACGTGCTTCCTCTCGTGTGGAGACGGGTATGTCGGGGAACTTCTTGAGTTGCAGCAATGGTGTGAAGGACCCTTTGGAAGTTCCAGTGGTTAGATGTGATTGGCCTCGAGAAGCCTAAGCGGAAATGGGCCTCATCTCGCCTGGAGGGCAAAACCTCCTGGATTTTCTCGAGTTGCGGCAGGTGCTCTCGACTTACGACGGGGACCTCAGGGACCCGCTCTGGTGGCCTCAGGAAAGGCCAGTCCCCATGCGAGTTCCTCGGGGGCGTCTCGGATTCCTCTCCCGTCGATGCCGGGGCCTAAGACCTTGTGTGGAATCGGGGCCGGAACCTGAGGATTCCTCTCCAGTGCTGACATGGATCTTGGGGTACTTCTGGAGTCTCCCCAGGGGAGTCAGTCCTCGTCTCGAATGCGGGCATGCACTTTCGCTTTCCTCCAGAGCGGTAGCAGCAGTGTCACGCAGTCCGCCCAATGGATCAAAGGATCTATGGTTTTCCCTCGAGTCTTTCCCACGAGGCTTTCCCACGAGGCTTTCCCACAGGGCTGTCCCACGTGCACACGTGGTGGGAGTCGATCCTCGGCTTGAACGTCAAGCAGTGCAGGGAAAACAGGTTCCTCTGGAATGGACTGACACATCTGGGGGACTCTTGGAATGGTGGCACGACCCTGGAGTTCCTCTCGCCTTTCCTGTGGAGAGTGCCTCCTCTTGAGATGCGACGGGAACGCCGGGAATTCTTTCCCTACGAAACAGGGAAAGGATCCCTCATCTCGAGCTAGGAGGCGGAAACGGGGCTCCCCTGGATGTGTGCGGGACCCCACGTGCTTCCTCTCGAGTGGAGACGGGTATGTCGGGGAACTTCTTGAGTTGCAGCAATGGTGTGAAGGACCCTTTGGAAGTTCCAGTGGTCAGATGTGATTGGCCTCGAGAAGCCTCAGCGGAAATGGGCCTCATCTCGCCTGGAGGGCAAAACCTCCTGGATTTTCTCGAGTTGCGGCAGGTGCTCTCGACTTACGACGGGGACCTCACGGACCCGCTCTGGTGGCCTCAGGAAAGGCCAGTCCCCATGCGAGTTCCTCGGGGGCCTCTCGGGATTCCTCTCCCGTCCATGCCGGGGCCTAAGTCCTTGTGTGGAGTCGGGGCCGGGACCTGAGGATTCCTCTCCAGTGCTGACATGGATCTTGGGGTACTTCTGGAGTCTCCACAGGGGAGTCAGTCTTCGTCTCGAATGCGGGCATGCACTTGCGCTTTCCTCCAGGGCGGTAGCAGCAGTGTCACGCAGTCCGCCTCGTGGATCAAAGGATCTATGGTTTTCCCTCGAGTCTTTTCCACGAGGCTTTCCCACGAGGCTTTCCCACAGGGCTGTCCCACGTGCACACGTGGTGGGAGTCGATCCTTGGCTTGAACGTCAAGGCAGTGCAGGGAAAACAGGTTCCTCTGGAATGGACTGACACATCTGGGGGACTCTTGGAATGGTGGCACGACCCTGGAGTTCCTCTCGCCTTTCCTGTGGAGAGCGCCTCCTCTTGAGATGCGACGGGAACGTCGGGAATTCTTTCCCTACGAAACAGGGAAAGGATCCCTCATCTCGAGCTAGGAGGCGGAAACGGGGCTCCCCTGGATGTGTGCGGGACCCCACGTGCTTCCTCTCGAGTGGAGACGGGTATGTCGGGGAACTGCTTGAGTTGCAGCAAGGGTGTGAAGGACCCTTTGGAAGTTCCAGTGGTTAGATGTGATTAGCCTCGAGAGCCTCAGCGGAAATGGGCCTCATCTCGCCTGGAGGGCAAATCCTCCTGGATTTTATCGAGTTGGGGCAGGTGCTCTCGACTTACGACGGGGACCTCAGGGACCCGCTCTGGTGGCCTAAGGAAAGGCCAGTCCCCATGCGAGTTCCTAGTGGGCCCTTAGGGATTCCTCTGCCGTCGATGCCGGGGCCTAAGACCTTGTGTGTAGTCGGGGCCGGAACCTGAGGATTCCTCTCCAGTGCTGACATGGATCTTGGGGTACTTCTGGAGTCTCCCCAGGGGAGTCAGTCCTAGTCTCGAATGCGGGCATGCACTTGCGCTTTCCTCCAGAGCGGTAGCAGCAGTGTCACGCAGTCCGCCACGTGGATCAAAGGATCTATGGTTTTCCCTCGAGTCTTTCCCACGAGGCTTTCCCACGAGGCTTTCCCACAGGGCTGTCCCACGTGCACACGTGGTGGGAGTCGATCCTCGGCTTGAACTTCAATGCAGTGCAGGGAAAACAGGTTCCTCTGGAATGGACTGACACATCTGGGGGACTCTTGGAATGGTGGCACGACCCTGGAGTTCCTCTCGCCTTTCCTGTGGAGAGCGCCTCCTCTTGAGATGCGACGGGAACGCCGGGAATTCTTTCCCTACGAAACAGGGAAAGGATCCCTCATCTCGAGCTAGGAGGCGGAAACGGGGCTCCCCTGGATGTGTGCGGGACCCCACGTGCTTCCTCTCGAGTGGAGACGGGTATGTCAGGGAACTTCTTGAGTTGCAGCAAGGGTGTGAAGGACCCTTTGGAAGTTCCAGTGGTTAGACGTGATTGGCCTCGAGAAGCCTCAGCGGAAATGGGCCTCATCTCGCCTGGAGGGCAAACCTCCTGGATTTTCTCGAGTTGCGGCAGGTGCTCTCGACTTACGACGGGGACCTCAGGGACCCGCTCTGGTGGCCTCAGGAAAGGCCAGTCCCCATGCGAGTTCTTCGGGGGCCTCTCGGGATTCCTCTCCCGTCGATGGCGGGGCCTAAGACCTTGTGTGGAGTCGGGGCCGGAACCTTAGGATTCCTCTCCAGTGCTGACATGGATCTTGGGGTACTTCTGGAGTCTCCCCAGGGGAGTCAGTCCTCGTCTCGAATGCGGGCATGCACTTGCGCTTTCCTCCAGAGCGGTAGCAGCAGTGTCACGCAGTCCGCCGCGTGGATCAAAGGATCTATGGTTTTCCCTCGAGTCTTTCCCACGAGGCTTTCCCACGAGGCTTTCCCACAGGGCTGTCCCACGTGCACACGTGGTGGGAGTCGATCCTCGGCTTGAGCGTCAAGTGCAGGGAAAACAGGTTCCTCTGGAATGGACTGACACATCTGGGGTCTCTTGGAATGGTGGCACGACCCTGGAGTTCCTCTCGCCTTTCCTGTGGAGAGCGCGTCCTCTTGAGATGCGACAGGAACGCCGGGAATTCTTTCCCTACGAAACAGGGAAAGGATCCCTCATCTCGAGCTAGGAGGCGGAAACGGGGCTCCCCTGGATGTGTGCGGGACACCACGTGCTTCCTCTCGAGTTCAGACGGGTATGTCGGGGAACTTCTTGAGTTGCAGCAATGGTGTGAAGGACCCTTTGACAGTTCCAGTGGTTAGATGTGATTGGCCCCGAGAAGCCTCAGCGGAAATGGGCCTCATCTCGCCTGGAGGGCAAAACCTCCTGGATTTTCTCGAGTTGCGGCAGGTGCTCTCGACTTACGACGGGGACCTCAGGGAACCGCTCTGGTGGCCTCAGGAAAGGTCAGTCCCCATGCGAGTTCCTCGGGGGCCTCTCGGGATTCCTCTCCCGTCGATGCCGGGGCCTAAGACCTTGTGTGGAGTCGGGGCCGGAACCTGAGGATTCCTCTCCACTGCTGACATGGATCTTGGGGTACTTCTGGAGTCTCCCCAGGGGAGTCAGTCCTCGTCTCGAATGCGGGCATGCACTTGCGCTTTCCTCCAGAGCTGTAGCAGCAGTGTCACGCAGTCCGCCGCGTGGATCAAAGGATGTTTGGTTTTCCCTCGAGTCTTTCCCACGAGGTTTTCCCACGAGGCTGTCCCACGTGCACACGTGGTGGGAGTCGATCCTCAGCTTGAACGTCAAGGCAGTGCAGAGAAAACTGGTTCCTCTGGAATGGACTGACACATCTGGGGGACTCTTGGAATGATGGCACGACCCTGGAGTTCCTCTCGCCTTTCCTGTGGAGAGCGCCTCCTCTTGAGATGCGACGGGAACGCCGGGAATTCTTTCCCTACGAAACAGGGAAAGGATCCCTCATCTCGAGCTAGGAGGCGGAAACGGGGCTCCCCTGGATGTGTGCGGGACCCCACGTGCTTCCTCTCGAGTGGAGACGGGTATGTCGGGGAACTTCTTGAGTTGCAGCAAGGGTGTGAAGGACCCTTTGGAAGTTCCAGTGGTTAGACGTGATTAGCCTCGAGAAGCCTCAGCGGAAATGGGCCTCATCTCGCCTGGAGGGCAAAACCTCCTGGATTTTCTCGAGTTGCGGCAGGTGCTCTCGACTTACGACCGGGACCTCAGGGAACCGCTCTGGTGGCCTCAGGAAAGGCCAGTCCCCATGCGAGTTCCTCGGGGGCCTCTCGGGATTCCTCTCCCGTCCATGCCGGGGCCTAAGACCTTGTGTGGAGTCGGGGCCGGAACCTGAGGATTCCTCTCCAGTGCTGACATGGATCTTGGGGTACTTCTGGAGTCTCCCCAGGGGAGTCAGTCCTCGTCTCGAATGCGGGCATGCACTTGCACTTTCCTCCAGAGCGGTAGCAGCAGTGTCACGCAGTCCGCCGCATGGATCAAAGGATCTATGGTTTTCCCTCGAGTCTTTCCCACGAGGCTTTCCCACGAGGCTTTCCCACAGGGCTGTCCCACGTGCACACGTGGTGGGAGTCGATCCTCGGCTTGAACGTCAAGGCAGTGCAGGGAAAACAGGTTCCTCTGGAATGGACTGACACATCTGGGGGACTCTTGGAATGGTGGCACGACCCTGGAGTTCCTCTCGCCTTTCCTGTGGAGAGCGCCTCCTCTTGAGATGCGACGGGAACGCCGGGAATTCTTTCCCTAAGAAACAGGGAAAGGATCCCTCATCTCGAGCTAGGAGGCGGAAACGGGGCTCCCCTGGATGTGTGCGGGACCCCACGTGCTTCCTCTCGTGTGGAGACGGGTATGTCGGGGAACTTCTTGAGTTGCAGCAATGGTGTGAAGGACCCTTTGGAAGTTCCAGTGGTTAGATGTGATTGGCCTCGAGAAGCCTAAGCGGAAATGGGCCTCATCTCGCCTGGAGGGCAAAACCTCCTGGATTTTCTCGAGTTGCGGCAGGTGCTCTCGACTTACGACGGGGACCTCAGGGACCCGCTCTGGTGGCCTCAGGAAAGGCCAGTCCCCATGCGAGTTCCTCGGGGGCGTCTCGGGATTCCTCTCCCGTCGATGCCGGGGCCTAAGACCTTGTGTGGAATCGGGGCCGGAACCTGAGGATTCCTCTCCAGTGCTGACATGGATCTTGGGGTACTTCTGGAGTCTCCCCAGGGGAGTCAGTCCTCGTCTCGAATGCGGGCATGCACTTTCGCTTTCCTCCAGAGCGGTAGCAGCAGTGTCACGCAGTCCGCCCAATGGATCAAAGGATCTATGGTTTTCCCTCGAGTCTTTCCCACGAGGCTTTCCCACGAGGCTTTCCCACAGGGCTGTCCCACGTGCACACGTGGTGGGAGTCGATCCTCGGCTTGAACGTCAAGCAGTGCAGGGAAAACAGGTTCCTCTGGAATGGACTGACACATCTGGGGGACTCTTGGAATGGTGGCACGACCCTGGAGTTCCTCTCGCCTTTCCTGTGGAGAGTGCCTCCTCTTGAGATGCGACGGGAACGCCGGGAATTCTTTCCCTACGAAACAGGGAAAGGATCCCTCATCTCGAGCTAGGAGGCGGAAACGGGGCTCCCCTGGATGTGTGCGGGACCCCACGTGCTTCCTCTCGAGTGGAGACGGGTATGTCGGGGAACTTCTTGAGTTGCAGCAATGGTGTGAAGGACCCTTTGGAAGTTCCAGTGGTCAGATGTGATTGGCCTCGAGAAGCCTCAGCGGAAATGGGCCTCATCTCGCCTGGAGGGCAAAACCTCCTGGATTTTCTCGAGTTGCGGCAGGTGCTCTCGACTTACGACGGGGACCTCACGGACCCGCTCTGGTGGCCTCAGGAAAGGCCAGTCCCCATGCGAGTTCCTCGGGGGCCTCTCGGGATTCCTCTCCCGTCCATGCCGGGGCCTAAGTCCTTGTGTGGAGTCGGGGCCGGGACCTGAGGATTCCTCTCCAGTGCTGACATGGATCTTGGGGTACTTCTGGAGTCTCCACAGGGGAGTCAGTCTTCGTCTCGAATGCGGGCATGCACTTGCGCTTTCCTCCAGGGCGGTAGCAGCAGTGTCACGCAGTCCGCCTCGTGGATCAAAGGATCTATGGTTTTCCCTCGAGTCTTTTCCACGAGGCTTTCCCACGAGGCTTTCCCACAGGGCTGTCCCACGTGCACACGTGGTGGGAGTCGATCCTTGGCTTGAACGTCAAGGCAGTGCAGGGAAAACAGGTTCCTCTGGAATGGACTGACACATCTGGGGTCTCTTGGAATGGTGGCACGACCCTGGAGTTCCTCTCGCCTTTCCTGTGGAGAGCGCCTCCTCTTGAGATGCGACGGGAACGTCGGGAATTCTTTCCCTACGAAACAGGGAAAGGATCCCTCATCTCGAGCTAGGAGGCGGAAACGGGGCTCCCCTGGATGTGTGCGGGACCCCACGTGCTTCCTCTCGAGTGGAGACTGGTATGTCGGGGAACTGCTTGAGTTGCAGCAAGGGTGTGAAGGACCCTTTGGAAGTTCCAGTGGTTAGATGTGATTAGCCTCGAGAGCCTCAGCGGAAATGGGCCTCATCTCGCCTGGAGGGCAAATCCTCCTGGATTTTATCGAGTTGGGGCAGGTGCTCTCGACTTACGACGGGGACCTCAGGGACCCGCTCTGGTGGCCTAAGGAAAGGCCAGTCCCCATGCGAGTTCCTAGTGGGCCCTTAGGGATTCCTCTGCCGTCGATGCCGGGGCCTAAGACCTTGTGTGTAGTCGGGGTCGGAACCTGAGGATTCCTCTCCAGTGCTGACATGGATCTTGGGGTACTTCTGGAGTCTCCCCAGGGGAGTCAGTCCTAGTCTCGAATGCGGGCATGCACTTGCGCTTTCCTCCAGAGCGGTAGCAGCAGTGTCACGCAGTCCGCCACGTGGATCAAAGGATCTATGGTTTTCCCTCGAGTCTTTCCCACGAGGCTTTCCCACGAGGCTTTCCCACAGGGCTGTCCCACGTGCACACGTGGTGGGAGTCGATCCTCGGCTTGAACTTCAATGCAGTGCAGGGAAAACAGGTTCCTCTGGAATGGACTGACACATCTGGGGGACTCTTGGAATGGTGGCACGACCCTGGAGTTCCTCTCGCCTTTCCTGTGGAGAGCGCCTCCTCTTGAGATGCGACGGGAACGCCGGGAATTCTTTCCCTACGAAACAGGGAAAGGATCCCTCATCTCGAGCTAGGAGGCGGAAACGGGGCTCCCCTGGATGTGTGCGGGACCCCACGTGCTTCCTCTCGAGTGGAGACGGGTATGTCGGGGAACTTCTTGAGTTGCAGCAAGGGTGTGAAGGACCCTTTGGAAGTTCCAGTGGTTAGACGTGATTGGCCTCGAGAAGCCTCAGCGGAAATGGGCCTCATCTCGCCTGGAGGGCAAAACCTCCTGGATTTTCTCGAGTTGCGGCAGGTGCTCTCGACTTACGACGGGGACCTCAGGGACCCGCTCTGGTGGCCTCAGGAAAGGCCAGTCCCCATGCGAGTTCTTCGGGGGCCTCTCGGGATTCCTCTCCCGTCGATGGCGGGGCCTAAGACCTTGTGTGGAGTCGGGGCCGGAACCTTAGGATTCCTCTCCAGTGCTGACATGGATCTTGGGGTACTTCTGGAGTCTCCCCAGGGGAGTCAGTCCTCGTCTCGAATGCGGGCATGCACTTGCGCTTTCCTCCAGAGCGGTAGCAGCAGTGTCACGCAGTCCGCCGCGTGGATCAAAGGATCTATGGTTTTCCCTCGAGTCTTTCCCACGAGGCTTTCCCACGAGGCTTTCCCACAGGGCTGTCCCACGTGCACACGTGGTGGGAGTCGATCCTCGGCTTGAGCGTCAAGTGCAGGGAAAACAGGTTCCTCTGGAATGGACTGACACATCTGGGGTCTCTTGGAATGGTGGCACGACCCTGGAGTTCCTCTCGCCTTTCCTGTGGAGAGCGCGTCCTCTTGAGATGCGACAGGAACGCCGGGAATTCTTTCCCTACGAAACAGGGAAAGGATCCCTCATCTCGAGTTAGGAGGCGGAAACGGGGCTCCCCTGGATGTGTGCGGGACACCACGTGCTTCCTCTCGAGTTCAGACGGGTATGTCGGGGAACTTCTTGAGTTGCAGCAATGGTGTGAAGGACCCTTTGGCAGTTCCAGTGGTTAGATGTGATTGGCCTCGAGAAGCCTCAGCGGAAATGGGCCTCATCTCGCCTGGAGGGCAAAACCTCCTGGATTTTCTCGAGTTGCGGCAGGTGCTCTCGACTTACGACGGGGACCTCAGGGAACCGCTCTGGTGGCCTCAGGAAAGGCCAGTCCCCATGCGAGTTCCTCGGGGGCCTCTCGGGATTCCTCTCCCGTCGATGCCGGGGCCTAAGACCTTGTGTGGAGTCGGGGCCGGAACCTGAGGATTCCTCTCCACTGCTGACATGGATCTTGGGGTACTTCTGGAGTCTCCCCAGGGGAGTCAGTCCTCGTCTCGAATGCGGGCATGCACTTGCGCTTTCCTCCAGAGCTGTAGCAGCAGTGTCACGCAGTCCGCCGCGTGGATCAAAGGATGTTTGGTTTTCCCTCGAGTCTTTCCCACGAGGTTTTCCCACGAGGCTGTCCCACGTGCACACGTGGTGGGAGTCGATCCTCAGCTTGAACGTCAAGGCAGTGCAGAGAAAACTGGTTCCTCTGGAATGGACTGACACATCTGGGGGACTCTTGGAATGATGGCACGACCCTGGAGTTCCTCTCGCCTTTCCTGTGGAGAGCGCCTCCTCTTGAGATGCGACGGGAACGCCGGGAATTCTTTCCCTACGAAACAGGGAAAGGATCCCTCATCTCGAGCTAGGAGGCGGAAACGGGGCTCCCCTGGATGTGTGCGGGACCCACGTGCTTCCTCTCGAGTGGAGACGGGTATGTCGGGGAACTTCTTGAGTTGCAGCAAGGGTGTGAAGGACCCTTTGGAAGTTCCAGTGGTTAGACGTGATTAGCCTCGAGAAGCCTCAGCGGAAATGGGCCTCATCTCGCCTGGAGGGCAAAACCTCCTGGATTTTCTCGAGTTGCGGCAGGTGCTCTCGACTTACGACGGGGACCTCAGGGACCCGCTCTGGTGGCCTCAGGAAAGGCCAGTCCCCATGCGAATTCCTCGGGGGCCTCTCGGGATTCCTCTCCCGTCGATGCCGGGGCCTAAGACCTTGTGTGTAATCGGGGCCGGAACCTGAGGATTCCTCTCCAGTGCTGACATGGATCTTGGGGTACTTCTGGAGTCTCCCCAGGGGAGTCAGTCCTCGTCTCGAATGCGGGCATGCACTTGCGCTTTCCTCCAGAGCGGTAGCAGCAGTGTCACGCAGTCCGCCGCGTGGATCAAAGGATCTATGGTTTTCCCTCGAGTCTTTCCCCCGAGGCTTTCCCACGAGGCTTTCCCACAGGGCTGTCCCACGTGCACACGTGGTGGGAGTCGATCCTCGGCTTGAACTTCAACGCAGTGCAGGGAAAACAGGTTCCTCTGGAATGGACTGACATATCTGGGGGACTCTTGGAATGGTGGCACGACCCTGGAGTTCCTCTCGCCTTTCCTGTGGAGAGCGCCTCCTCTTGAGATGCGACGGGAACGCCGGGAATTCTTTCCCTACGAAACAGGGAAAGGATCCCTCATCTCGAGCTAGGAGGCGGAAACGGGGCTCCCCTGGATGTGTGCGGGACCCCACGTGCTTCCTCTCGAGTGGAGACGGGTATGTCGGGGAACTTCTTGAGTTGCAGCAAGGGTGTGAAGGACCCTTTGGAAGTTCCAGTGGTTAGACGTGATTGGCCTCGAGAAGCCTCAGCGGAAATGGGCCTCATCTCGCCTGTAGGGCAAAACCTCCTGGATTTTCTCGAGTTCCGGCAGGTGCTCTCGACTTACGACGGGGACCTCAGGGACCCGCTCTGGTGGCCTCAGGAAAGTCCAGTCCCCATGCGAGTTCCTCGGGGGCCTCTCGGGATTCCTCTACCGTCGATGGCGGGGCCTAAGACCTTGTGTGGAGTCGGGGCCGGAACCTTAGGATTCCTCTCCAGTGCTGACATGGATCTTGGGGTACTTCTGGAGTCTCCCCAGGGGAGTCAGTCCTCGTCTCGAATGCGGGCATGCACTTGCGCTTTCCTCCAGAGCGGTAGCAGCAGTGTCACGCAGTCCGCCGCGTGGATCAAAGGATCTATGGTTTTCCCTCGAGTCTTTCCCACGAGGCTTTCCCACGAGGCTTTCCCACAGGGCTGTCCCACGTGCACACGTGGTGGGAGTCGATCCTCGGCTTGAACGTCAAGGCAGTGCAGGGAAAACAGGTTCCTCTGGAATGGACTGACACATCTGGGGGACTCTTGGAATGGTGGCACGACCCTGGAGTTCCTCTCGCCTTTCCTGTGGAGAGCGCCTCCCCTTGAGATGCGACGGGAACGCCGGGAATTCTTTCCCTACGAAACAGGGAAAGGATCCCTCATCTCGAGCTAGGAGGCGGAAACGGGGCTTCCCTGAATGTGTGCGGGACCCACGTGCTTCCTCTCGAGTGGAGACGGGTATGTCGGGGAACTTCTTGAGTTGCAGCAAGGGTGTGAAGGACCCTTTGGAAATTCCAGTGGTTAGACGTGATGGGCCTCGAGAAGCCTCAGCGGAAATGGGCCTCATCTCGCCTGGAGGGCAAAACCTCCTGGATATTCTCGAGTTGCGGCAGGTGCTCTCGACTTACGACGGGGACCTCAGGGACCCGCTCTGGTGGCCTCAGGAAAGGCCAGTCCCCATGCGAATTCCTCGGGGGCCTCTCGGGATTCCTCTCCCGTCGATGCCGGGGCCTAAGACCTTGTGTGTAGTCGGGGCCGGAACCTGAGGATTCCTCTCCAGTGCTGACATGGATCTTGGGGTACTTCTGGAGTCTCCCCAGGGGAGTCAGTCCTCGTCTCGAATGCGTGCATGCACTTGCACTTTCCTCCAGAGTGGTAGGAGCAGTGTCACGCAGTCCGCCGCGTGGATCAAAGGATCTATGGTTTTCCCTCGAGTCTTTTCCACGAGGCTTTCCCACGAGGCTTTCCCACAGGGCTGTCCCACGTGCACACGTGGTGGGAGTCGATCCTCGGCTTGAACGTCAAGGCAGTGCAGGGAAAACAGGTTCCTCTGGAATGGACTGACATATCTGGGGGTCTCTTGGAATGGTATCTCGACCCTGGAGTTCCTATCGCCTTTCCTGTGGAGAGCGCCTCCTCTTGAGATGCGACGGGAACGCCGGGAATTCTTTCCCTACGAAACAGGGAAAGGATCCCTCATCTCGAGCTAGGAGGCGGAAACGGGGCTCCCCTGGATGTGTGTGGGACACCACGTGCTTCCTCTCGAGTGGAGACGGGTATGTCGGGGAACTTCTTGAGTTGCAGCAAGGGTGTGAAGGACCCTTTGGAAGTTCCAGTGGTTACATGTGATTGGCCTCGAGAAGCCTCAGCGGAAATGGTCCTCATTTCGCCTGCAGGGCAAAACCTCCTGGATTTTCTCGAGTTGCGGCAGGTGCTCTCGACTTATGACGGGGACCTCAGGGACCCGCTCTGGTGGCCTCAGGAAAGGCCAGTCCCCATGCGAGTTCCTCGGGGGCCTCTCGGGATTCCTCTCCCGTCGATGCCGGGGCCTAAGACCTTGTGTGGAGTCGGGGCCGGAACCTGAGGATTCCTCTCCAGTGCTGACATGGATCTTGGGGTACTTCTGGAGTCTCCCCAGGGGAGTCAGTCCTCGTCTCGAATGCGGTCATGCACTTGCGCTTTCCTCCAGAGCGGTAGCAGCAGTGTCACGCAGTCCGCCGCGTGGATCAAAGGATCTATGGTTTTCCCTCGAGTCTTTCCCACCAGGCTTTCCCACGAGGCTTTCCCACAGGGCTGTCCCACGTGCACACGTGGTGGGAGTCGATCCTCGGCTTGAACGTCAAGGCAGTGCAGGGAAAACAGGTTCCTCTGGAATGGACTGACACATCTGGGGGACTCTTGGAATGGTGGCACGACCCTGGAGTTCCTCTCGCCTTTCCTGTGGAGAGCTCCTCCTCTTGAGATGCGACGGGAACGCCGGGAATTCTTTCCCTACGAAACAGGGAAAGGATCCCTCATCTCGAGCTAGGAGGCGGAAACGGGGCTCCCCTGGATGTGTGCGGGACCCACGTGCTTCCTCTCGAGTGGAGATGGGTATGTCCGGGAACTTCTTGAGTTGCAGCAAGGGTGTGAAGGACCCTTTGGAAGTTCCAGTGGTTAGACGTGATTGGCCTCGAGAAGCCTCAGCGGAAATGGGCCTCACCTCGCCTGGAGGGCAAAACCTCCTGGATATTCTCGAGTTGCGGCAGGTGCTCTCGACTTACGACGGGGACCTCAGGGACCCGCTCTGGTGGCCTCAGGAAAGGCCAGTCCCCATGCGAATTCCTCGGGGGCCTCTCGGGATTCCTCTCCCGTCGATGCCGGGGCCTAAGACCTTGTGTGTAGTCGGGGCCGGAACCTGAGGATTCCTCTCCAGTGCTGACATGGATCTTGGGGTACTTCTGGAGTCTCCCCAGGGGAGTCAGTCCTCGTCTCGAATGCGGACATGCACTTGCGCTTTCCTCCAGAGCGGTAACAGCAGTGTCACGCAGTCCGCCGCGTGGATCAAAGGATCTATGGTTTTCCCTCGAGTCTTTCCCACGAGGCTTTCCCACGAGGCTTTCCCACAGGGCTGTCCCACGTGCACACGTGGTGGGAGTCGATCCTCGGCTTGAACTTCAACGCAGTGCAGGGAAAACAGGTTCCTCTGGAATGGACTGACACATCTGGGGGACTCTTGGAATGGTGGAACGACCCTGGAGTTCCTCTCGCCTTTCCTGTGGAGAGCGCCTCCTCTTGAGATGCGACGGGAACGCCGGGAATTCTTTCCCTACGAAACAGGGAAAGGATCCCTCATCTCGAGCTAGGAGGCGGAAACGGGGCTCCCCTGGATGTGTGCGGGACCCCACGTGCTTCCTCTCGAGTGGAGACGGGTATGTCGGGGAACTTCTTGAGTTGCAGCAATGGTGTGAAGGACCCTTTGGAAGTTCCAGTGGTTAGATGTGATTGGCCTCGAGAAGCCTCAGCGGAAATGGGCCTCATCTCGCCTGGAGGGCAAAACCTCCTGGATTTTCTCGAGTTGCGGCAGGTGCTCTCGACTTACGACGGGGACCTCAGCAAACGCTCTGGTGGCCTCAGGAAAGGCCAGTCCCCATGCGAGTTCCTCGGGGGCGTCTCGGGATTCCTCTCCCGTCGATGCCGGGGCCAAGACCTTGTGTGGAGTCGGGGCCGGAACCTGAGGATTCCTCTCCAGTGCTGACATGGATCTTGGGGTACTTCTGGAGTCTCCCCAGAGGAGTCAGTCCTCGTCTCGAATGCGGGCATGCACTTGCGCTTCCCTCCAGAGCGGTAGCAGCAGTGTCACGCAGTCCGCCGTGTGGATCAAAGGATGTTTGGTTTTCCCTCGAGTCTTTCCCACGAGGCTCTCCCACGAGGCTTTCCCACAGGGCTGTCCCACGTGCACACGTGGTGGGAGTCGATCCTCGGCTTGAACGTCAAGGCAGTGCAGGGAAAACAGGTTCCTCTGGAATGGACTGACACATCTGGGGGACTCTTGGAATGGTGTCACGACCCTGGAGTTCCTCTCGCCTTTCCTGTGTAGAGCGCCTCCTCTTGAGATGCGACGGGAACGCCGGGAATTCTTTCCCTAAGAAACAGGGAAAGGATCCCTCATCTCGAGCTAGGAGGCGGAAAGGGGGCTCCCCTGGATGTGTGCGTGACCCACGTGCTTCCTCTCGAGTGGAGACGGGTATGTCGGGGAACTTCTTTAGTTGCAGCAAGGGTGTGAAGGACCCTTTGGAAGTTCCAGTGGTTAGACGTGATTAGCCTCGAGAAGCCTCAGCGGAAATGGGCCTCATCTCGCCTGGAGGGCAAAACCTCCTGGATTCTCTCGAGTTGCGGCAGGTGCTCTCGACTTACGACGGGGACCTCATTGACCCGCTCTGGTGGCCTCAGGAAAGGCCAGTCCCCATGCGATTTCCTCGGGGGCCTCTCGGGATTCCTCTCCCGTCGATGCCGGGGCCAAGACCTTGTGTGGAGTCGGGGCCGGAACCTGAGTATTCCTCTCCAGTGCTGACATGGATCTTGGGGTACTTCTGGAGTCTCCCCAGGGGAGTCAGTCCTCGTCTCGAATGCGGGCATGCACTTGCGCTTTCCTCCAGAGCGGTAGCAGCAGTGTCACGCAGTCCGCCGCGTGGATCAAAGGATCTATGGTTTTCCCTCGAGTCTTTCCCACGAGGCTTTCCCACGAGGCTTTCGCACAGGGCTGTCCCACGTGCACACGTGTTGGGAGTCGATCCTCGGCTTGAACGTCAAGGCAGTGCAGGGAAAACAGGGTCCTCTGGAATGGACTGGCACATCTGGGGGACTCTTGGAATGGTGGCACGACCCTGGAGTTCCTCTCGCCTTTCCTGTGGAGAGCGCCTCCTCTTGAGATGCGACGGGAACGCCGGGAATTCTTTCCCTACGAAACAGGGAAAGGATCCCTCATCTCGAGCTAGGAGGCGGAAACGGGGCTCCCCTGGATGTGTGCGGGACCCACGTGCTTCCTCTCGAGTGGAGACGGGTATGTCGGGGAACTTCTTGAGTTGCAGCAAGGGTGTGAAGGACCCTTTGGAAGTTCCAGTGGTTAGACGTTATTGGCCTCGAGAAGCCTCAGCGGAAATGGGTCTCATCTCGCATGGAGGGCAAAACCTCCTGGATATTCTCGAGTTGCGGCAGGTGCTCTCGACTTACGACGGGGACCTCAGGGACCCGCTCTGGTGGCCTCAGGAAAGGCCAGTCCCCATGCGAATTCCTCGGGGGCCTCTCGGGATTCCTATCCCGTCGATGCCGGGGCCTAAGACCTTGTGTGTAGTCGGGGCCGGAACCTGAGGATTCCTCTCCAGTGCTGACATGGATCTTGGGGTACTTCTGGAGTCTCCCCAGGGGAGTCAGTCCTAGTCTCGAATGCGGGCATGCACTTGCGCTTTCCTCCAGAGCGGTAGCAGCAGTGTCACGCAGTCCGCCGCGTGGATCAAAGGATCTATGGTTTTCCCTCGAGTCTTTCCCACGAGGCTTTCCCACGAGGCTTTCGCACAGGGCTGTCCCACGTGCACACGTGTTGGGAGTCGATCCTCGGCTTGAACGTCAAGGCAGTGCAGGGAAAACAGGGTCCTCTGGAATGGACTGGCACATCTGGGGGACTCTTGGAATGGTGGCACGACCCTGGAGTTCCTCTCGCCTTTCCTGTGGAGAGCGCCTCCTCTTGAGATGCGACGGGAACGCCGGGAATTCTTTCCCTACGAAACAGGGAAAGGATCCCTCATCTCGAGCTAGGAGGCGGAAACGGGGCTCCCCTGGATGTGTGCGGGACCCACGTGCTTCCTCTCGAGTGGAGACGGGTATGTCGGGGAACTTCTTGAGTTGCAGCAAGGGTGTGAAGGACCCTTTGGAAGTTCCAGTGGTTAGACGTTATTGGCCTCGAGAAGCCTCAGCGGAAATGGGTCTCATCTCGCATGGAGGGCAAAACCTCCTGGATATTCTCGAGTTGCGGCAGGTGCTCTCGACTTACGACGGGGACCTCAGGGACCCGCTCTGGTGGCCTCAGGAATGGCCAGTCCCCATGCGAATTCCTCGGGGGCCTCTCGGGATTCCTATCCCGTCGATGCCGGGGCCTAAGACCTTGTGTGTAGTCGGGGCCGGAACCTGAGGATTCCTCTCCAGTGCTGACATGGATCTTGGGGTACTTCTGGAGTCTCCCCAGGGGAGTCAGTCCTAGTCTCGAATGCGGGCATGCACTTGCGCTTTCCTCCAGAGCGGTAGCAGCAGTGTCACGCAGTCCGCCGCGTGGATCAAAGGATCTATGGTTTTCCCTCGAGTCTTTCCCACGAGGCTTTCCCACGAGGCTTTCCCACAGGGCTGTCCCACGTGCACACGTGGTGGGAGTCGATCCTCGGCTTGAACTTCAACGCAGTGCAGGGAAAACAGGTTCCTCTGGAATGGACTGACACATCTGGGGGACTCTTGGAATGGTGGCACGACCCTGGAGTTCCTCTCGCCTTTCCTGTGGAGAGCGCCTCCTCTTGAGATGCGACGGGAACGCCGGGAATTCTTTCCCTACGAAACAGGGAAAGGATCCCTCATCTCGAGCTAGGAGGCGGAAACGGGGCTCCCCTGGATGTGTGCGGGACCCCACGTGCTTCCTCTCGAGTGGAGACGGGTATGTCGGGGAACTTCTTGAGTTGCAGCAAGGGTGTGAAGGACCCTTTGGAAGTTCCAGTGGTTAGACGTGATTGGCCTCGAGAAGCCTCAGCGGAAATGGGCCTCATCTCGCCTGGAGGGCAAACCCTCCTGGATTTTCTCGAGTTGCGGCAGGTGATCTCGACTTACGACGGGGACCTCAGGGACCCGCTCTGGTGGCCTCAGGAAAGGCCAGTCCCCATGCGAGTTCCTCGGGGGCCTCTCGGGATTCCTCTCCCGTCGATGGCGGGGCCTAAGACCTTGTGTGGAGTCGGGGCCGGAACCTTAGGATTCCTCTCCAGTGCTGACATGGATCTTGGGGTACTTCTGGAGTCTCCCCAGGGGAGTCAGTCCTCGTCTCGAATGCGGGCATGCACTTGCGCTTTCCTCCAGAGCGGTAGCAGCAGTGTCACGCAGTCCGCCGCGTGGATCAAAGGATCTATGGTTTTCCCTCGAGTCTTTCCCACGAGGCTTTCCCACGAGGCTTTCCCACAGGGCTGTCCCACGTGCACACGTGGTGGGAGTCGATCCTCGGCTTGAACGTCAAGTGCAGGGAAAACAGGTTCCTCTGGAATGGACTGACACATCTGGGGTCTCTTGGAATGGTGGCACGACCCTGGAGTTCCTCTCGCCTTTCCTGTGGAGAGCGCGTCCTCTTGAGATGCGACAGGAACGCCGGGAATTCTTTCCCTACGAAACAGGGAAAGGATCCCTCATCTCGAGCTAGGAGGCGGAAACGGGGCTCCCCTGGATGTGTGCGGGACACCACGTGCTTCCTCTCGAGTTCAGACGGGTATGTCGGGGAACTTCTTGAGTTGCAGCAATGGTGTGAAGGACCCTTTGGCAGTTCCAGTGGTTAGATGTGATTGGCCTCGAGAAGCCTCAGCGGAAATGGGCCTCATCTCGCCTGGAGGGCAAAACCTCCTGGATTTTCTCGAGTTGCGGCAGGTGCTCTCGACTTACGACGGGGACCTCAGGGAACCGCTCTGGTGGCCTCAGGAAAGGCCAGTCCCCATGCGAGTTCCTCGGGGGCCTCTCGGGATTCCTCTCCCGTCGATGCCGGGGCCTAAGACCTTGTGTGGAGTCGGGGCCGGAACCTGAGGATTCCTCTCCACTGCTGACATGGATCTTGGGGTACTTCTGGAGTCTCCCCAGGGGAGTCAGTCCTCGTCTCGAATGCGGGCATGCACTTGCGCTTTCCTCCAGAGCTGTAGCAGCAGTGTCACGCAGTCCGCCGCGTGGATCAAAGGATGTTTGGTTTTCCCTCGAGTCTTTCCCACGAGGTTTTCCCACGAGGCTGTCCCACGTGCACACGTGGTGGGAGTCGATCCTCAGCTTGAACGTCAAGGCAGTGCAGAGAAAACTGGTTCCTCTGGAATGGACTGACACATCTGGGGGACTCTTGGAATGATGGCACGACCCTGGAGTTCCTCTCGCCTTTCCTGTGGAGAGCGCCTCCTCTTGAGATGCGACGGGAACGCCGGGAATTCTTTCCCTACGAAACAGGGAAAGGATCCCTCATCTCGAGCTAGGAGGCGGAAACGGGGCTCCCCTGGATGTGTGCGGGACCCACGTGCTTCCTCTCGAGTGGAGACGGGTATGTCGGGGAACTTCTTGAGTTGCAGCAAGGGTGTGAAGGACCCTTTGGAAGTTCCAGTGGTTAGACGTGATTAGCCTCGAGAAGCCTCAGCGGAAATGGGCCTCATCTCGCCTGGAGGGCAAAACCTCCTGGATTTTCTCGAGTTGCGGCAGGTGCTCTCGACTTACGACGGGGACCTCAGGGACCCGCTCTGGTGGCCTCAGGAAAGGCCAGTTCCCATGCGAGTTCCTCGGGGGCCTCTCGGGATTCCTCTCCCGTCGATGCCGGGGCCTAAGACCTTGTGTTGAGTCGGGGCCGGAACCTGAGGATTCCTCTCCAGTGCTGACATGGATCTTGGGGTACTTCTGGAGTCTCCCCAGGGGAGTCAGTCCTCGTCTCGAATGCGGGCATGCACTTGCGCTTTCCTCCAGAGCGGTAGCAGCAGTGTCACGCAGTCCGCCGCGTGGATCAAAGGATCTATGGTTTTCCCTCGAGTCTTTCCCACGAGGCTTTCCCACGAGGCTTTCCCACAGGGCTGTCCCACGTGCACACGTGGTGGGAGTCGATCCTCGGCTGGAACGTCAAGGCAGTGCAGGGAAAACAGGTTCCTCTGGAATGGACTGACACATCTGGGGACTCTTGGAATGGTGGCAAGACCCTGGAGTTCCTCTCCCCTTTCCTGTGGAGAGCGCCTCCTCTTGAGATGCGACGGGAACACCGGGAATTCTTTCCCTATGAAACAGGGAAAGGATCCCTCATCTCGAGCTAGGAGGCGGAAACGGGGCTCCCCTGGATGTGTGCGGGACCCCACGTGCTTCCTCTCGAGTGGAGACGGGTATGTCGGGGAACTTCTTGAGTTGCAGCAAGGGTGTGAAGGACCCTTTGGAAGTTCCAGTGGTTAGACGTGATTAGCCTCGAGAAGCCTCAGCGGAAATGGGCCTCATCTCGCCTGGAGGGCAAAACCTCCTGGATTTTCTCGAGTTGCGGCAGGTGCTCTCGACTTACGACCGGGACCTCAGGGAACCGCTCTGGTGGCCTCAGGAAAGGCCAGTCCCCATGCGAGTTCCTCGGGGGCCTCTCGGGATTCCTCTCCCGTCCATGCCGGGGCCTAAGACCTTGTGTGGAGTCGGGGCCGGAACCTGAGGATTCCTCTCCAGTGCTGACATGGATCTTGGGGTACTTCTGGAGTCTCCCCAGGGGAGTCAGTCCTCGTCTCGAATGCGGGCATGCACTTGCACTTTCCTCCAGAGCGGTAGCAGCAGTGTCACGCAGTCCGCCGCATGGATCAAAGGATCTATGGTTTTCCCTCGAGTCTTTCCCACGAGGCTTTCCCACGAGGCTTTCCCACAGGGCTGTCCCACGTGCACACGTGGTGGGAGTCGATCCTAGGCTTGAACGTCAAGGCAGTGCAGGGAAAACAGGTTCCTCTGGAATGGACTGACACATCTGGGGGACTCTTGGAATGGTGGCACGACCCTGGAGTTCCTCTCGCCTTTCCTGTGGAGAGTGCCTCCTCTTGAGATGCGACGGGAACGCCGGGAATTCTTTCCCTACGAAACAGGGAAAGGATCCCTCATCTCGAGCTAGGAGGCGGAAACGGGGCTCCCCTGGATGTGTGCGGGACCCCACGTGCTTCCTCTCGAGTGGAGACGGGTATGTCGGGGAACTTCTTGAGTTGCAGCAATGGTGTGAAGGACCCTTTGGAAGTTCCAGTGGTCAGATGTGATTGGCCTCGAGAAGCCTCAGCGGAAATGGGCCTCATCTCGCCTGGAGGGCAAAACCTCCTGGATTTTCTCGAGTTGCGGCAGGTGCTCTCGACTTACGACGGGGACCTCACGGACCCGCTCTGGTGGCCTCAGGAAAGGCCAGTCCCCATGCGAGTTCCTCGGGGGCCTCTCGGGATTCCTCTCCCGTCCATGCCGGGGCCTAAGTCCTTGTGTGGAGTCGGGGCCGGGACCTGAGGATTCCTCTCCAGTGCTGACATGGATCTTGGGGTACTTCTGGAGTCTCCACAGGGGAGTCAGTCTTCGTCTCGAATGCGGGCATGCACTTGCGCTTTCCTCCAGGGCGGTAGCAGCAGTGTCACGCAGTCCGCCTCGTGGATCAAAGGATCTATGGTTTTCCCTCGAGTCTTTTCCACGAGGCTTTCCCACGAGGCTTTCCCACAGGGCTGTCCCACGTGCACACGTGGTGGGAGTCGATCCTTGGCTTGAACGTCAAGGCAGTGCAGGGAAAACAGGTTCCTCTGGAATGGACTGACACATCTGGGGGACTCTTGGAATTGTGGCACGACCCTGGAGTTCCTCTCGCCTTTCCTGTGGAGAGCGCCTCCTCTTGAGATGCGACGGGAACGTCGGGAATTCTTTCCCTACGAAACAGGGAAAGGATCCCTCATCTCGAGCTAGGAGGCGGAAACGGGGCTCCCCTGGATGTGTGCGGGACCCCACGTGCTTCCTCTCGAGTGGAGACGGGTATGTCGGGGAACTGCTTGAGTTGCAGCAAGGGTGTGAAGGACCCTTTGGAAGTTCCAGTGGTTAGATGTGATTAGCCTCGAGAGCCTCATCGGAAATGGGCCTCATCTCGCCTGGAGGGCAAATCCTCCTGGATTTTATCGAGTTGGGGCAGGTGCTCTCGACTTACGACGGGGACCTCAGGGACCCGCTCTGGTGGCCTAAGGAAAGGCCAGTCCCCATGCGAGTTCCTAGTGGGCCCTTAGGGATTCCTCTGCCGTCGATGCCGGGGCCTAAGACCTTGTGTGTAGTCGGGGCCGGAACCTGAGGATTCCTCTCCAGTGCTGACATGGATCTTGGGGTACTTCTGGAGTCTCCCCAGGGGAGTCAGTCCTAGTCTCGAATGCGGGCATGCACTTGCGCTTTCCTCCAGAGCGGTAGCAGCAGTGTCACGCAGTCCGCCACGTGGATCAAAGGATCTATGGTTTTCCCTCGAGTCTTTCCCACGAGGCTTTCCCACGAGGCTTTCCCACAGGGCTGTCCCACGTGCACACGTGGTGGGAGTCGATCCTCGGCTTGAGCGTCAAGTGCAGGGAAAACAGGTTCCTCTGGAATGGACTGACACATCTGGGGTCTCTTGGAATGGTGGCACGACCCTGGAGTTCCTCTCGCCTTTCCTGTGGAGAGCGCGTCCTCTTGAGATGCGACAGGAACGCCGGGAATTCTTTCCCTACGAAACAGGGAAAGGATCCCTCATCTCGAGCTAGGAGGCGGAAACGGGGCTCCCCTGGATGTGTGCGGGACACCACGTGCTTCCTCTCGAGTTCAGACGGGTATGTCGGGGAACTTCTTGAGTTGCAGCAATGGTGTGAAGGACCCTTTGGCAGTTCCAGTGGTTAGATGTGATTGGCCTCGAGAAGCCTCAGCGGAAATGGGCCTCATCTCGCCTGGAGGGCAAAACCTCCTGGATTTTCTCGAGTTGCGGCTGGTGCTCTCGACTTACGACGGGGACCTCAGGGAACCGCTCTGGTGGCCTCAGGAAAGGCCAGTCCCCATGCGAGTTCCTCGGGGGCCTCTCGGGATTCCTCTCCCGTCGATGCCGGGGCCTAAGACCTTGTGTGGAGTCGGGGCCGGAACCTGAGGATTCCTCTCCACTGCTGACATGGATCTTGGGGTACTTCTGGAGTCTCCCCAGGGGAGTCAGTCCTCGTCTCGAATGCGGGCATGCACTTGCGCTTTCCTCCAGAGCTGTAGCAGCAGTGTCACGCAGTCCGCCGCGTGGATCAAAGGATGTTTGGTTTTCCCTCGAGTCTTTCCCACGAGGTTTTCCCACGAGGCTGTCCCACGTGCACACGTGGTGGGAGTCGATCCTCAGCTTGAACGTCAAGGCAGTGCAGAGAAAACTGGTTCCTCTGGAATATACTGACACATCTGGGGGACTCTTGGAATGATGGCACGACCCTGGAGTTCCTCTCGCCTTTCCTGTGGAGAGCGCCTCCTCTTGAGATGCGACGGGAACGCCGGGAATTCTTTCCCTACGAAACAGGGAAAGGATCCCTCATCTCGAGCTAGGAGGCGGAAACGGGGCTCCCCTGGATGTGTGCGGGACCCCACGTGCTTCCTCTCGAGTGGAGACGGGTATGTCGGGGAACTTCTTGAGTTGCAGCAATGGTGTGAAGGACCCTTTGGAAGTTCCAGTGGTCAGATGTGATTGGCCTCGAGAAGCCTCAGCGGAAATGGGCCTCATCTCGCCTGGAGGGCAAAACCTCCTGGATTTTCTCGAGTTGCGGCAGGTGCTCTCGACTTACGACGGGGACCTCACGGACCCGCTCTGGTGGCCTCAGGAAAGGCCAGTCCCCATGCGAGTTCCTCGGGGGCCTCTCGGGATTCCTCTCCCGTCCATGCCGGGGCCTAAGTCCTTGTGTGGAGTCGGGGCCGGGACCTGAGGATTCCTCTCCAGTGCTGACATGGATCTTGGGGTACTTCTGGAGTCTCCACAGGGGAGTCAGTCTTCGTCTCGAATGCGGGCATGCACTTGCGCTTTCCTCCAGGGCGGTAGCAGCAGTGTCACGCAGTCCGCCTCGTGGATCAAAGGATCTATGGTTTTCCCTCGAGTCTTTTCCACGAGGCTTTCCCACGAGGCTTTCCCACAGGGCTGTCCCACGTGCACACGTGGTGGGAGTCGATCCTTGGCTTGAACGTCAAGGCAGTGCAGGGAAAACAGGTTCCTCTGGAATGGACTGACACATCTGGGGGACTCTTGGAATTGTGGCACGACCCTGGAGTTCCTCTCGCCTTTCCTGTGGAGAGCGCCTCCTCTTGAGATGCGACGGGAACGTCGGGAATTCTTTCCCTACGAAACAGGGAAAGGATCCCTCATCTCGAGCTAGGAGGCGGAAACGGGGCTCCCCTGGATGTGTGCGGGACCCCACGTGCTTCCTCTCGAGTGGAGACGGGTATGTCGGGGAACTGCTTGAGTTGCAGCAAGGGTGTGAAGGACCCTTTGGAAGTTCCAGTGGTTAGATGTGATTAGCCTCGAGAGCCTCAGCGGAAATGGGCCTCATCTCGCCTGGAGGGCAAATCCTCCTGGATTTTATCGAGTTGGGGCAGGTGCTCTCGACTTACGACGGGGACCTCAGGGACCCGCTCTGGTGGCCTAAGGAAAGGCCAGTCCCCATGCGAGTTCCTAGTGGGCCCTTAGGGATTCCTCTGCCGTCGATGCCGGGGCCTAAGACCTTGTGTGTAGTCGGGGCCGGAACCTGAGGATTCCTCTCCAGTGCTGACATGGATCTTGGGGTACTTCTGGAGTCTCCCCAGGGGAGTCAGTCCTAGTCTCGAATGCGGGCATGCACTTGCGCTTTCCTCCAGAGCGGTAGCAGCAGTGTCACGCAGTCCGCCACGTGGATCAAAGGATCTATGGTTTTCCCTCGAGTCTTTCCCACGAGGCTTTCCCACGAGGCTTTCCCACAGGGCTGTCCCACGTGCACACGTGGTGGGAGTCGATCCTCGGCTTGAGCGTCAAGTGCAGGGAAAACAGGTTCCTCTGGAATGGACTGACACATCTGGGGTCTCTTGGAATGGTGGCACGACCCTGGAGTTCCTCTCGCCTTTCCTGTGGAGAGCGCGTCCTCTTGAGATGCGACAGGAACGCCGGGAATTCTTTCCCTACGAAACAGGGAAAGGATCCCTCATCTCGAGCTAGGAGGCGGAAACGGGGCTCCCCTGGATGTGTGCGGGACACCACGTGCTTCCTCTCGAGTTCAGACGGGTATGTCGGGGAACTTCTTGAGTTGCAGCAATGGTGTGAAGGACCCTTTGGCAGTTCCAGTGGTTAGATGTGATTGGCCTCGAGAAGCCTCAGCGGAAATGGGCCTCATCTCGCCTGGAGGGCAAAACCTCCTGGATTTTCTCGAGTTGCGGCAGGTGCTCTCGACTTACGACGGGGACCTCAGGGAACCGCTCTGGTGGCCTCAGGAAAGGCCAGTCCCCATGCGAGTTCCTCCGGGGCCTCTCGGGATTCCTCTCCCGTCGATGCCGGGGCCTAAGACCTTGTGTGGAGTCGGGGCCGGAACCTGAGGATTCCTCTCCACTGCTGACATGGATCTTGGGGTACTTCTGGAGTCTCCCCAGGGGAGTCAGTCCTCGTCTCGAATGCGGGCATGCACTTGCGCTTTCCTCCAGAGCTGTAGCAGCAGTGTCACGCAGTCCGCCGCGTGGATCAAAGGATGTTTGGTTTTCCCTCGAGTCTTTCCCACGAGGTTTTCCCACGAGGCTGTCCCACGTGCACACGTGGTGGGAGTCGATCCTCAGCTTGAACGTCAAGGCAGTGCAGAGAAAACTGGTTCCTCTGGAATATACTGACACATCTGGGGGACTCTTGGAATGATGGCACGACCCTGGAGTTCCTCTCGCCTTTCCTGTGGAGAGCGCCTCCTCTTGAGATGCGACGGGAACGCCGGGAATTCTTTCCCTACGAAACAGGGAAAGGATCCCTCATCTCGAGCTAGGAGGCGGAAACGGGGCTCCCCTGGATGTGTGCGGGACCCACGTGCTTCCTCTCGAGTGGAGACGGGTATGTCGGGGAACTTCTTGAGTTGCAGCAAGGGTGTGAAGGACCCTTTGGAAGTTCCAGTGGTTAGACGTGATTAGCCTCGAGAAGCCTCAGCGGAAATGGGCCTCATCTCGCCTGGAGGGCAAAACCTCCTGGATTTTCTCGAGTTGCGGCAGGTGCTCTCGACTTACGACGGGGACCTCAGGGAACCGCTCTGGTGGCCTCAGGAAAGGCCAGTCCCCATGCGAGTTCTTCGGGGGCCTCTCGGGATTTCTCTCCCGTCGATGCCGGGGCCTAAGACCTTGTGTGGAGTCGGGGCCGGAACCTGAGGATTCCTCTCCAGTGCTGACATGGATCTTGGGGTACTTCTGGAGTCTCCCCAGGGGAGTCAGTCCTCGTCTCGAATGCGGGCATGCACTTGCGCTTTCCTCCAGAGCGGTAGCAGCAGTGTCACGCAGTCCGCCGCGTGGGTCAAAGGATCTATGGTTTTCCCTCCAGTCTTTCCCACGAGGCTTTCCCACGAGGCTTTCCCACAGGGCTGTCCCACGTGCACACGTGTTGGAAGTCGATCCTCGGCTTGAACGTCAAGGCAGTGCAGGGAAAACAGGTTCCTCTGGAATGGACTGACACATCTGCGGGACGCTTGGAATGGTGGCACGACCCTGGAGTTCCTCTCGCCTTTCCTGTGGAGAGCGCCTCCTCTTGAGATGCGACGGGAACGCCGGGAATTCTTTCCCTACGAAACAGGGAAAGGATCCCTCATCTCGAGCTAGGAGGCGGAAACGGGGCTCCCCTGGATGTGTGCGGGACCCCACGTGCTTCCTCTCGAGTGGAGACGGGTATGTCGGGGAACTTCTTGAGTTGCAGCAAGGGTGTGAAGGACCCTTTGGAAGTTCCAGTGGTTAGACGTGATTAGGCTCGAGAAGCCTCAGCGGAAATGGGCCTCATCTCGCCTGGAGGGCAAAACCTCCTGGATTTTCTCGAGTTGCGGCAGGTGCTCTCAACTTACGACGGGGACCTCAGGGACCCGCTCTGGTGGCCTCAGGAAAGGCCAGTCCCCATGCGAGTTCCTCGGGGGCCTCTCGGGATTCCTCTCCCGTCGATGCCGGGGCCTAAGACCTTGTGTGGAGTCGGGGCCGGGACCTGAGGATTCCTCTCCAGTGCTGACATGGATCTTGGGGTACTTCTGGAGTCTCCCCAGGGGAGTCAGTCCTCGTCTCGAATGCGGGCATGCACTTGCGCTTTCCTCCAGAGCGGTAGCAGCAGTGTCACGCAGTCCGCCGCGTGGATCAAAGGATCTATGGTTTTCCCTCGAGTCTTTCCCACGAGGCTTTCCCACGAGGCTTTCCCACAGGGCTGTCCCACGTGCACACGTGGTGGGAGTCGATCCTCGGCTTGAACGTCAAGGCAGTGCAGGGAAAACAGGTTCCTCTGGAATGGACTGACACATCTGGGGGACTCTTGGAATGGTGGCACGACCCTGGAGTTCCTCTCGCCTTTCCTGTGGAGAGCGCCTCCTCTTGAGATGCGATGGGAACGCCGGGAATTCTTTCCCTACGAAACAGGGAAAGGATCCCTCATCTAGAGCTAGGAGGCGGAAACGGGGCTCCCCTGGATGTGTGCGTGACCCCACGTGCTTCCTCTCAAGTGGAGACGGGTATGTCGGGGAACTTCTTGAGTTGCAGCAAGGGTGTGAAGGACCCATGGAAGTTCCAGTGGTTAGACGTGATTAGCCTCGAGAAGCCTCAGCGGAAATGGGCCTCATCTCGCCTGGAGGGCAAAACCTCCTGGATTTTCTCGAGTTGCGGCAGGTGCTCTCAACTTACGACGGTGACCTCAGGGACCCGCTCTGGTGGCCTCAGGAAAGGCCAGTCCCCATGCGAGTTCCTCGGGGGCCTCTCGGGATTCCTCTCCCGTCGATGCCGGGGCCTAAGACCTTGTGTTGAGTCGGGGCCGGAACCTGAGGATTCCTCTCCAGTGCTGACATGGATCTTGGGGTACTTCTGGAGTCTCCCCAGGGGAGTCAGTCCTCGTCTCGAATGCGGGCATGCACTTGCGCTTTCCTCCAGAGCGGTAGCAGCAGTGTCACGCAGTCCGCCGCGTGGATCAAAGGATCTATGGTTTTCCCTCGAGTCTTTCCCACGAGGCTTTCCCACGAGGCTTTCCCACAGGGCTGTCCCACGTGCACACGTGGTGGGAGTCGATCCTCGGCTTGAACGTCAAGGCAGTGCAGGGAAAACAGGTTCCTCTGGAATGGACTGACACATCTGGGGACTCTTGGAATGGTGGCAAGACCCTGGAGTTCCTCTCCCCTTTCCTGTGGAGAGCGCCTCCTCTTGAGATGCGACGGGAACGCCGGGAATTCTTTCCCTATGAAACAGGGAAAGGATCCCTCATCTCGAGCTAGGAGGCGGAAACGGGGCTCCCCTGGATGTGTGCGGGACCCCACGTGCTTCCTCTCGAGTGGAGACGGGTATGTCGGGGAACTTCTTGAGTTGCAGCAAGGGTGTGAAGGACCCTTTGGAAGTTCCAGTGGTTAGACGTGATTAGCCTCGAGAAGCCTCAGCGGAAATGGGCCTCATCTCGCCTGGAGGGCAAAACCTCCTGGATTTTCTCGAGTTGCGGCAGGTGCTCTCGACTTACGACGGGGACCTCAGGGAACCGCTCTGGTGGCCTCAGGAAAGGCCAGTCCCCATGCGAGTTCCTCGGGGGCCTCTCGGGATTCCTCTCCCGTCCATGCCGGGGCCTAAGACCTTGTGTGGAGTCGGGGCCGGAACCTGAGGATTCCTCTCCAGTGCTGACATGGATCTTGGGGTACTTCTGGAGTCTCCCCAGGGGAGTCAGTCCTCGTCTCGAATGCGGGCATGCACTTGCACTTTCCTCCAGAGCGGTAGCAGCAGTGTCACGCAGTCCGCCGCATGGATCAAAGGATCTATGGTTTTCCCTCGAGTCTTTCCCACGAGGCTTTCCCACGAGGCTTTCCCACAGGGCTGTCCCACGTGCACACGTGGTGGGAGTCGATCCTCGGCTTGAACGTCAAGGCAGTGCAGGGAAAACAGGTTCCTCTGGAATGGACTGACACATCTGGGGGACTCTTGGAATGGTGGCACGACCCTGGAGTTCCTCTCGCCTTTCCTGTGGAGAGCGCCTCCTCTTGAGATGCGACGGGAACGCCGGGAATTCTTTCCCTAAGAAACAGGGAAAGGATCCCTCATCTCGAGCTAGGAGGCGGAAACGGGGCTCCCCTGGATGTGTGCGGGACCCCACGTGCTTCCTCTCGAGTGGAGACGGGTATGTCGGGGAACTTCTTGAGTTGCAGCAATGGTGTGAAGGACCCTTTGGAAGTTCCAGTGGTTAGATGTGATTGGCCTCGAGAAGCCTAAGCGGAAATGGGCCTCATCTCGCCTGGAGGGCAAAACCTCCTGGATTTTCTCGAGTTGCGGCAGGTGCTCTCGACTTACGACGGGGACCTCAGGGACCCGCTCTGGTGGCCTCAGGAAAGGCCAGTCCCCATGCGAGTTCCTCGGGGGCGTCTCGGGATTCCTCTCCCGTCGATGCCGGGGCCTAAGACCTTGTGTGGAATCGGGGCCGGAACCTGAGGATTCCTCTCCAGTGCTGACATGGATCTTGGGGTACTTCTGGAGTCTCCCCAGGGGAGTCAGTCCTCGTCTCGAATGCGGGCATGCACTTGCGCTTTCCTCCAGAGCGGTAGCAGCAGTGTCACGCAGTCCGCCCAATGGATCAAAGGATCTATGGTTTTCCCTCGAGTCTTTCCCACGAGGCGTTCCCACGAGGCTTTCCCACAGGGCTGTCCCACGTGCACACGTGGTGGGAGTCGATCCTCGGCTTGAACGTCAAGCAGTGCAGGGAAAACAGGTTCCTCTGGAATGGACTGACACATCTGGGGGACTCTTGGAATGGTGGCACGACCCTGGAGTTCCTCTCGCCTTTCATGTGGAGAGTGCCTCCTCTTGAGATGCGACGGGAACGCCGGGAATTCTTTCCCTACGAAACAGGGAAAGGATCCCTCATCTCGAGCTAGGAGGCGGAAACGGGGCTCCCCTGGATGTGTGCGGGACCCCACGTGCTTCCTCTCGAGTGGAGACGGGTATGTCGGGGAACTTCTTGAGTTGCAGCAATGGTGTGAAGGACCCTTTGGAAGTTCCAGTGGTCAGATGTGATTGGCCTCGAGAAGCCTCAGCGGAAATGGGCCTCATCTCGCCTGGAGGGCAAAACCTCCTGGATTTTCTCGAGTTGCGGCAGGTGCTCTCGATTTACGACGGGGACCTCACGGACCCGCTCTGGTGGCCTCAGGAAAGGCAAGTCCCCATGCGAGTTCCTCGGGGGCCTCTCGGGATTCCTCTCCCGTCGATGCCGGGGCCTAAGTCCTTGTGTGGAGTCGGGGCCGGGACCTGAGGATTCCTCTCCAGTGCTGACATGGATCTTGGGGTACTTCTGGAGTCTCCACAGGGGAGTCAGTCTTCGTCTCGAATGCGGGCATGCACTTGCGCTTTCCTCCAGGGCGGTAGCAGCAGTGTCACGCAGTCCGCCTCGTGGAACAAAGGATCTATGGTTTTCCCTCGAGTCTTTTCCACGAGGCTTTCCCACGAGGCTTTCCCACAGGGCTGTCCCACGTGCACACGTGGTGGGAGTCGATCCTTGGCTTGAACGTCAAGGCAGTGCAGGGAAAACAGGTTCCTCTGGAATGGACTGACACATCTGGGGGACTCTTGGAATGGTGGCACGACCCTGGAGTTCCTCTCGCCTTTCCTGTGGAGAGCGCCTCCTCTTGAGATGCGACGGGAACGTCGGGAATTCTTTCCCTACGAAACAGGGAAAGGATCCCTCATCTCGAGCTAGGAGGCGGAAACGGGGCTCCCCTGGATGTGTGCGGGACCCCACGTGCTTCCTCTCGAGTGGAGACGGGTATGTCGGGGAACTGCTTGAGTTGCAGCAAGGGTGTGAAGGACCCTTTGGAAGTTCCAGTGGTTAGATGTGATTAGCCTCGAGAGCCTCAGCGGAAATGGGCCTCATCTCGCCTGGAGGGCAAATCCTCCTGGATTTTATCGAGTTGGGGCAGGTGCTCTCGACTTACGACGGGGACCTCAGGGACCCGCTCTGGTGGCCTAAGGAAAGGCCAGTCCCCATGCGAGTTCCTAGTGGGCCCTTAGGGATTCCTCTGCCGTCGATGCCGGCGCCTAAGACCTTGTGTGGAGTCGGGGCCGGAACCTGAGGATTCCTCTCCAGTGCTGACATGGATCTTGGGGTACTTCTGGAGTCTCCCCAGGGGAGTCAGTCCTCGTCTCGAATGCGGGCATGCACTTGCGCTTTCCTCCAGAGCGGTAGCAGCAGTGTCACGCAGTCCGCCGCGTGGGTCAAAGGATCTATGGTTTTCCCTCCAGTCTTTCCCACGAGGCTTTCCCACGAGGCTTTCCCACAGGGCTGTCCCACGTGCACACGTGTTGGAAGTCGATCCTCGATTTGAACGTCAAGGCAGTGCAGGGAAAACAGGTTCCTCTGGAATGGACTGACACATCTGCGGGACTCTTGGAATGGTGGCACGACCCTGGAGTTCCTCTCGCCTTTCCTGTGGAGAGCGCCTCCTCTTGAGATGCGACGGGAACGCCGGGAATTCTTTCCCTACGAAACAGGGAAAGGATCCCTCATCTCGAGCTAGGAGGCGGAAACGGGGCTCCCCTGGATGTGTGCGGGACCCCACGTGCTTCCTCTCGAGTGGAGACGGGTATGTCGGGGAACTGCTTGAGTTGCAGCAAGGGTGTGAAGGACCCTTTGGAAGTTCCAGTGGTTAGACGTGATTAGCCTCGAGAGCCTCAGCGGAAATGGGCCTCATCTCGCCTGGAGGGCAAATCCTCCTGGATTTTATCGAGTTGCGGCAGGTGCTCTCGACTTACGACGGGGACCTCAGGGACCCGCTCTGGTGGCCTAAGGAAAGGCCAGTCCCCATGCGAGTTCCTAGTGGGCCCTTAGGGATTCCTCTGCCGTCGATGCCGGGACCTAAGACCTTGTGTGGAGTCGGGGCCGGAACCTGAGGATTCCTCTCCAGTGCTGACATGGATCTTGGGGTACTTCTGGAGTCTCCCCAGGGGAGTCAGTCCTCGTCTCGAATGCGGGCATGCACTTGCGCTTTCCTCCAGAGCGGTAGCAGCAGTGTCACGCAGTCCGCCGCGTGGGTCAAAGGATCTATGGTTTTCCCTCCAGTCTTTCCCACGAGGCTTTCCGACGAGGCTTTCCCACAGGGCTGTCCCACGTGCCCACGTGTTGGAAGTCGATCCTCGGCTTGAACGTCAAGGCAGTGCAGGGAAAACAGGTTCCTCTGGAATGGACTGACACATCTGCGGGACTCTTGGAATGGTGGCACGACCCTGGAGTTCCTCTCGCCTTTCCTGTGGAGAGCGCCTCCTCTTGAGATGCGACGGGAATGCCGGGAATTCTTTCCCTACGAAACAGGGAAAGGATCCCTCATCTCGAGCTAGGATTCGGAAATGGGGCTCTACTGGATGTGTGCGGGACCCCACGTGCTTCCTCTCGAGTGGAGACGGGTATGTCGGGGAACTTCTTGAGTTGCAGCAAGGGTGGGAAGGACCCATGGAAGTTCCAGTGGTTAGACGTGATTAGCCTCGAGAAGCCTCAGCGGAAATGGGCCTCATCTCGCCTGGAGGGCAAAACCTCCTGGATTTTCTCGAGTTGCGGCAGGTGCTCTCGACTTACGACGGGGACCTCAGGGACACGCTCTGGTGGCCTCAGGAAAGGCCAGTCCCCATGCGAGTTCCTCGGGGGCCTCTCGGGATTCCTCTCCCGTCGATGCCGGGGCCTAAGACCTTGTGTGGAGTTGGGGCCGTAACCTGAGGATTCCTCTCCAGTGCTGACATGGATCTTGGGGTACTTCTGGAGTCTCCCCAGGGGAGTCAGTCCTCGTCTCGAATGCGGGCATGCACTTGCGCTTTCCTCCAGAGCGGTAGCAGCAGTGTCACGCAGTCCGCCGCGTGGATCAAAGGATCTATGGTTTTCCCTCGAGTCTTTCCCACGAGGCTTTCCCACGAGGCTTTCCCACAGGGCTGTCCCACGTGCACACGTGGTGGGAGTCGATCCTCGGCTTGAACGTCAAGGCAGTGCAGGGAAAACAGGTTCCTCTGGAATGGACTGACACATCTGGGGGACTCTTGGAATGGTGGCACGACCCTGGAGTTCCTCTCCCCTTTCCTGTGGAGAGCTCCTCCTCTTGAGATGCGACGGGAACGCCGGGAAATCTTTCCCTACGAAACAGGGAAAGGATCCCTCATCTCGAGCTAGGAGGCGGAAACGGGGCTCCCCTGGATGTTTGCGGGACCCCACGTGCTTCCTCTCGAGTGGAGACGGGTATGTCGGGGAACTTCTTGAGTTGCAGCAAGGGTGTGAAGGACCCTTTGGAAGTTCCAGTGGTTAGACGTGATTAGCCTCGAGAAGCCTCAGCGGAAATGGGCCTCATCTCGCCTGGAGGGCAAATCCTCCTGGATTTTATCGAGTTGGGGCAGGTGCTCTCGACTTACGACGGGGACCTCAGGGACCCGCTCTGGTGGCCTAAGGAAAGGCCAGTCCCCAGCGAGTTCCTAGTGGGTCCTTAGGGATTCCTCTGCCGTCGATGCCGGGGCCTAAGACCTTGTGTGGAGTCGGGGCCGGAACCTGAGGATTCCTCTCCAGTGCTGACATGGATCTTGGGGTACTTCTGGAGTCTCCCCAGGGGAGTCAGTCCTCGTCTCGAATGCGGGCATGCACTTGCGCTTTCCTCCAGAGCGGTAGCAGCAGTGTCACGCAGTCCGCCGCGTGGGTCAAAGGATCTATGGTTTTCCCTCCAGTCTTTCCCACGAGGCTTTCCCACGAGGCTTTCCCACAGGGCTGTCCCACGTGCACACGTGTTGGAAGTCGATCCTCGGCTTGAACGTCAAGGCAGTGCAGGGAAAACAGGTTCCTCTGGAATGGACTGACACATCTGCGGGACTCTTGGAATGGTGGCACGACCCTGGAGTTCCTCTCGCCTTTCCTGTGGAGAGCGCCTCCTCTTGAGATGCGACGGGAACGCCGGGAATTCTTTCCCTACGAAACAGGGAAAGGATCCCTCATCTCGAGCTAGGAGGCGGAAACGGGGCTCCCCTGGATGTGTGCGGGACCCCACGTGCTTCCTCTCGAGTGGAGACGGGTATGTCGGGGAACTGCTTGAGTTGCAGCAAGGGTGTGAAGGACCCTTTGGAAGTTCCAGTGGTTAGATGTGATTAGCCTCGAGAGCCTCAGCGGAAATGGGCCTCATCTCGCCTGGAGGGCAAATCCTCCTGGATTTTATCGAGTTGGGGCAGGTGCTCTCGACTTACGACGGGGACCTCAGGGACCCGCTCTGGTGGCCTAAGGAAAGGCCAGTCCCCATACGAGTTCCTAGTGGGCCCTTAGGGATTCCTCTGCCGTCGATGCCGGGGCCTAAGACCTTGTGTGGAGTCGGGGCCGGAACCTGAGGATTCCTCTCCAGTGCTGACATGGATCTTGGGGTACTTCTGGAGTCTCCCCAGGGGAGTCAGTCCTCGTCTCGAATGCGGGCATGCACTTGCGCTTTCCTCCAGAGCGGTAGCAGCAGTGTCACGCAGTCCGCCGCGTGGGTCAAAGGATCTATGGTTTTCCCTCCAGTCTTTCCCACGAGGCTTTCCCACGAGGCTTTCCCACAGGGCTGTCCCACGTGCACACGTGTTGGAAGTCGATCCTCGGCTTGAACGTCAAGGCAGTGCAGGGAAAACAGGTTCCTCTGGAATGGACTGACACATCTGCGGGACTCTTGGAATGGTGGCACGACCCTGGAGTTCCTCTCGCCTTTCCTGTGGAGAGCGCCTCCTCTTGAGATGCGACGGGAACGCCGGGAATTCTTTCCCTACGAAACAGGGAAAGGATCCCTCATCTCGAGCTAGGAGGCGGAAACGGGGCTCCCCTGGATGTGTGCGGGACCCCACGTGCTTCCTCTCGAGTGGAGACGGGTATGTCGGGGAACTGCTTGAGTTGCAGCAAGGGTGTGAAGGACCCTTTGGAAGTTCCAGTGGTTAGATGTGATTAGCCTCGAGAGCCTCAGCGGAAATGGGCCTCATCTCGCCTGGAGGGCAAATCCTCCTGGATTTTATCGAGTTGCGGCAGGTGCTCTCGACTTACGACGGGGACCTCAGGGACCCGCTCTGGTGGCCTAAGGAAAGGCCAGTCCCCATGCGAGTTCCTAGTGGGCCCTTAGGGATTCCTCTGCCGTCGATGCCGGGGCCTAAGACCTTGTGTGGAGTCGGGGCCGGAACCTGAGGATTCCTCTCCAGTGCTGACATGGATCTTGGGGTACTTCTGGAGTCTCCCCAGGGGAGTCAGTCCTCGTCTCGAATGCGGGCATGCACTTGCGCTTTCCTCCAGAGCGGTAGCAGCAGTGTCACGCAGTCCGCCGCGTGGGTCAAAGGATCTATGGTTTTCCCTCGAGTCTTTCCCACGAGGCTTTCCCACGAGGCTTTCCCACAGGGCTGTCCCACGTGCCCACGTGTTGGAAGTCGATCCTCGGCTTGAACGTCAAGGCAGTGCAGGGAAAACAGGTTCCTCTGGAATGGACTGACACATCTGCGGGACTCTTGGAATGGTGGCACGACCCTGGAGTTCCTCTCGCCTTTCCTGTGGAGAGCGCCTCCTCTTGAGATGCGATGGGAACGCCGGGAATTCTTTCCCTACGAAACAGGGAAAGGATCCCTCATCTCGAGCTAGGAGGCGGAAACGGGGCTCCCCTGGATGTGTGCGGGACCCCACGTGCTTCCTCTCGAGTGGAGACGGGTATGTCGGGGAACTTCTTGAGTTGCAGCAAGGGTGTGAAGGACCCTTTGGAAGTTCCAGTGGTTAGACGTGATTAGCCTCGAGAAGCCTCAGCGGAAATGGGCCTCATCTCGCCTGGAGGGCAAAACCTCCTGGATTTTCTCGAGTTGCGGCAGGTGCTCTCGACTTACGACGGGGACCTCAGGGACCCGCTCTGGTGGCCTCAGGAAAGGCCAGTCCCCATGCGAGTTCCTCGGGGGCCTCTCGGGATTCCTCTCCCGTCGATGCCGGGGCCTAAGACCTTGTGTGGAGTCGGGGCCGGGACCTGAGGATTCCTCTCCAGTGCTGACATGGATCTTGGGGTACTTCTGGAGTCTCCCCAGGGGAGTCAGTCCTCGTCTCGAATGCGGGCATGCACTTGCGCTTTCCTCCAGAGCGGTAGCAGCAGTGTCACGCAGTCCGCCGCGTGGATCAAAGGATCTATGGTTTTCCCTCGAGTCTTTCCCACGAGGCTTTCCCACGAGGCTTTCCCACAGGGCTGTCCCACGTGCACACGTGGTGGGAGTCGATCCTCGGCTTGAACGTCAAGGCAGTGCAGGGAAAACAGGTTCCTCTGGAATGGACTGACACATCTGGGGGACTCTTGGAATGGTGGCACGACCCTGGAGTTCCTCTCGCCTTTCCTGTGGAGAGCGCCTCCTCTTGAGATGCGACGGGAACGCCGGGAATTCTTTCCCTACGAAACAGGGAAAGGATCCCTCATCTCGAGCTAGGAGGCGGAAACGGGGCTCCCCTGGATGTGTGCGGGAACCCACGTGCTTCCTCTCAAGTGGAGACGGGTATGTCGGGGAACTTCTTGAGATGCAGCAAGGGTGTGAAGGACCCATGGAAGTTCCAGTGGTTAGACGTGATTAGCCTCGAGAAGCCTCAGCGGAAATGGGCCTCATCTCGCCTGGAGGGCAAAACCTCCTGGATTTTCTCGAGTTGCGGCAGGTGCTCTCAACTTACGACGGTGACCTCAGGGACCCGCTCTGGTGGCCTCAGGAAAGGCCAGTCCCCATGCGAGTTCCTCGGGGGCCTCTCGGGATTCCTCTCCCGTCGATGCCGGGGCCTAAGACCTTGTGTGGAGTCGGGGCCGGAACCTGAGGATTCCTCTTCAGTGCTGACATGGATCTTGGGGTACTTCTGGAGTCTCCCCAGGGGAGTCAGTCCTCGTCTCGAATGCCGGCATGCACTTGCGCTTTCCTCCAGAGCGGTAGCAGCAGTGTCACGCAGTCCGCCGCGTGGATCAAAGGATCTATGGTTTTCCCTCGAGTCTTTCCCACGAGGCTTTCCCACGAGGCTTTCCCACAGGGCTGTCCCACGTGCACACGTGGTGGGAGTCGATCCTCGGCTTGAACGTCAAGGCAGTGCAGGGAAAACAGGTTCCTCTGGAATGGACTGACACATCTGGGGGTCTCTTGGAATGGTGGCGTGACCCTGGAGTTCCTCTCCCCTTTCCTGTGGAGAGCTCCTCCTCTTGAGATGCGACGGGAACGCCGGGAAATCTTTCCCTACGAAACAGGGAAAGGATCCCTCATCTCGAGCTAGGAGGCGGAAACGGGGCTCCCCTGGATGTTTGCGGGACCCCACGTGCTTCCTCTCGAGTGGAGACGGGTATGTCGGGGAACTTCTTGAGTTGCAGCAAGGGTGTGAAGGACCCTTTGGAAGTTCCAGTGGTTAGACGTGATTAGCCTCGAGAAGCCTCAGCGGAAATGGGCCTCATCTCGCCTGGAGGGCAAATCCTCCTGGATTTTATCGAGTTGGGGCAGGTGCTCTCGACTTACGACGGGGACCTCAGGGAACCGCTCTGGTGGCCTCAGGAAAGGCCAGTCCCCATGCGAGTTCCTAGTGGGCCCTTAGGGATTCCTCTGCCGTCGATGCCGGGGCCTAAGACCTTGTGTGGAGTCGGGGCCGGAACCTGAGGATTCCTCTCCAGTGCTGACATGGATCTTGGGGTACTTCTGGAGTCTCCCCAGGGGAGTCAGTCCTCGTCTCGAATGCGGGCATGCACTTGCGCTTTCCTCCAGAGCGGTAGCAGCAGTGTCACGCAGTCCGCCGCGTGGGTCAAAGGATCTATGGTTTTCCCTCCAGTCTTTCCCACGAGGCTTTCCCACGAGGCTTTCCCACAGGGCTGTCCCACGTGCACACGTGTTGGAAGTCGATCCTCGGCTTGAACGTCAAGGCAGTGCAGGGAAAACAGGTTCCTCTGGAATGGACTGACACATCTGCGGGACTCTTGGAATGGTGGCACGACCCTGGAGTTCCTCTCGCCTTTCCTGTGGAGAGCGCCTCCTCTTGAGATGCGACGGGAACGCCGGGAATTCTTTCCCTACGAAACAGGGAAAGGATCCCTCATCTCGAGCTAGGAGGCGGAAACGGGGCTCCCCTGGATGTGTGCGGGACCCCACGTGCTTCCTCTCGAGTGGAGACGGGTATGTCGGGGAACTGCTTGAGTTGCAGCAAGGGTGTGAAGGACCCTTTGGAAGTTCCAGTGGTTAGATGTGATTAGCCTCGAGAGCCTCAGCGGAAATGGGCCTCATCTCGCCTGGAGGGCAAATCCTCCTGGATTTTATCGAGTTGCGGCAGGTGCTCTCGACTTACGACGGGGACCTCAGGGACCCGCTCTGGTGGCCTAAGGAAAGGCCAGTCCCCATGCGAGTTCCTAGTGGGCCCTTAGGGATTCCTCTGCCGTCGATGCCGGGGCCTAAGACCTTGTGTGGAGTCGGGGCCGGAACCTGAGGATTCCTCTCCAGTGCTGACATGGATCTTGGGGTACTTCTGGAGTCTCCCCAGGGGAGTCAGTCCTCGTCTCGAATGCGGGCATGCACTTGCGCTTTCCTCCAGAGCGGTAGCAGCAGTGTCACGCAGTCCGCCGCGTGGATCAAAGGATCTATGGTTTTCCCTCCAGTCTTTCCCACGAGGCTTTCCGACGAGGCTTTCCCACAGGGCTGTCCCACGTGCCCACGTGTTGGAAGTCGATCATCGGCTTGAACGTCAAGGCAGTGCAGGGAAAACAGGTTCCTCTGGAATGGACTGACACATCTGCGGGACTCTTGGAATGGTGGCACGACCCTGGAGTTCCTCTCACCTTTCCTGTGGAGAGCGCCTCCTCTTGAGATGCGACGGGAACGCCGGGAATTCTTTCCCTACGAAACAGGGAAAGGATCCCTCATCTCGAGCTAGGAGGCGGAAACGGGGCTCCCCTGGATGTGTGCGGGACCCCACGTGCTTCCTCTCGAGTGGAGACGGGTATGTCGGGGAACTTCTTGAGTTGCAGCAAGGGTGTGAAGGACCCTTTGGAAGTTCCAGTGGTTAGACGTGATTAGCCTCGAGAAGCCTCAGCGGAAATGGGCCTCATCTCGCCTGGAGGGCAAAACCTCCTGGATTTTCTCGAGTTGCGGCACGTGCTCTCGACTTACGACGGGGACCTCAGGGAACCGCTCTGGTGGCCTCAGGAAAGGCCAGTCCCCATGCGAGTTCCTCGGGGGCCTCTCGGGATTCCTCTCCCGTCGATGCCGGGGCCTAAGACCTTGTGTGGAGTCGGGGCCGGAAACTGAGGATTCCTATCCAGTGCTGACATGGATCTTGGGGTACTTCTGGAGTCTCCCCAGGGGAGTCAGTCCTCGTCTCGAATGCGGGCATGCACTTGCGCTTTCCTCCAGAGCGGTAGCAGCAGTGTCACGCAGTCCGCCGCGTAGATCAAAGGATCTATGGTTTTCCCTCGAGTCTTTCCCACGAGGCTTTCCCACGAGGCTTTCCCACAGGGCTGTCCCACGTGCACACGTGGTGGGAGTCGATCCTCGGCTTGAACGTCAAGGCAGTGCAGGGAAAACAGGTTCCTCTGGAATGGACTGACACATCTGGGGGACTCTTGGAATGGTGGCACGACCCTGGAGTTCCTCTCGCCTTTCCTGTGGAGAAAGCCTCCTCTTGAGATGTGACGGGAATGCCGGGAATTCTTTCCCTACGAAAAAGGGAAAGGATCCCTCATCTCGAGCTAGGATTCGGAAATGGGGCTCTACTGGATGTGTGCGGGACCCCACGTGCTTCCTCTCGAGTGGAGACGGGTATGTCGGGGAACTTCTTGAGTTGCAGCAAGGGTGTGAAGGACCCATGGAAGTTCCAGTGGTTAGACGTGATTAGCCTCGAGAAGCCTCAGCGGAAATGGGCCTCATCTCGCCTGGAGGGCAAAACCTCCTGTATTTTCTCGAGTTGCGGCAGGTGCTCTCGACTTACGACGGTGACCTCAGGGACCCGCTCTGGTGGCCTCAGGAAAGGCCAGTCCCCATGCGAGTTCCTCGGGGGCCTCTCGGGATTCCTCTCCCGTCGATGCCGGGGCCTAAGACCTTGTGTGGAGTCGGGGCCGGAACCTGAGGATTCCTCTCCAGTGCTGACATGGATCTTGGGGTACTTCTGGAGTCTCCCCAGGGGAGTCAGTCCTCGTCTCGAATGCGGGCATGCACTTGCGCTTTCCTCCAGAGCGGTAGCAGCAGTGTCACGCAGTCCGCCGCGTGGATCAAAGGATCTATGGTTTTCCCTCGAGTCTTTCCCACGAGTCTTTCCCACGAGGCTTTCCCACAGGGCTGTCCCACGTGCACACGTGGTGGGAGTCGATCCTCGGCTTGAACGTCAAGGCAGTGCAGGGAAAACAGGTTCCTCTGGAATGGACTGACACATCTGGGGGACTCTTGGAATGGTGTCTGGACCCTGGAGTTCCTCTCGCCTTTCCTGTGGAGAGCGCCTCCTCTTGAGATGCGACGGGAACGCCGGGAATTCTTTCCCTACGAAACAGGGAAAGGATCCCTCATCTCGAGCTAGGAGGCGGAAACGGGGCTCCCCTGGATGTGTGCGGGACCCCACCTGCTTCCTCTCGAGTGGAGACGGGTATGTCGGGGAACTTCTTGAGTTGCAGCAAGGGTGTGAAGGACCCTTTGGAAGTTCCAGTGGTTAGACGTGATTAGCCTCGAGAAGCCTCAGCGGAAATGGGCCTCATCTCACCTGGACGGCAAAACCTCCTGGATTTTCTCGAGTTGCGGCAGGTGCTCTCGACTTACGGCGGGGACCTCAGGGACCCGCTCTGGTGGCCTCAGGAAAGGCCAGTCCCCATGCGAGTTCCTCGGGGGCCTCTCGGGATTCCTCTCCCGTCGATGCCGGGACCTAAGACCTTGTGTGGAGTCGGGGCCGGATCCTGAGGATTCCTCTCCAGTGCTGACATGGATCTTGGGGTACTTCTGGAGTCTCCCCAGGGGAGTCAGTCCTCGTCTCGAATGCGGGCATGCACTTGCGCTTTCCTCCAGAGCGATAGCAGCAGTGTCACGCAGTCCGCCGCGTGGATCAAAGGATCTATGGTTTTCCCTCGAGTCTTTCCCACGAGGCTTTCCCACGAGGCTTTCCACAGGGCTGTCCCACGTGCACACGTGGTGGGAGTCGATCCTCGGCTTGAACGTCAAGGCAGTGCAGGGAAAACAGGTTCCTCTGGAATGGCCTGACACATCTGGGGGACTCTTGGAATGGTGGCACGACCCTGGAGTTCCTCTCGCCTTTCCTGTGGAGAGCGCCTCCTCTTGAGATGAGACGGGAACGCCGGGAATTCTTTCCCTACGAAACAGGGAAAGGATCCCTCATCTCGAGCTAGGAGGCGGAAACGGGGCTCCCCTGGATGTGTGCGGGACCCCACGTGCTTCCTCTCTAGTGGAGACGGGTATGTCGCGGAACTGCTTCAGTTGCAGCAAGGGTGTGAAGGACCCTTTGGAAGTTCCAGTGGTTAGACGTGATTAGCCTCGAGAAGCCTCAGCGGAAATGGGCCTCATCTCGCCTGGAGGGCAAAACCTCCTGGATTTTCTCGAATTGCGGCAGGTGCTCTCGACTTACGACGGGGACCTCAGGGAACCGCTCTGGTGGCCTCAGGAAAGGCCAGTCCCCATGCGAGTTCCTCGGGGGCCTCTCGGCATTCCTCTCCCGTCGATGCCGGGGCCTAAGACCTTGTGTGGAGTCGGGGCCGGAACCTGAGGATTCCTCTCCAGTGCTGACATGGATCTTGGGGTACTTCTGCAGTCTCCCCAGGGGAGTCAGTCCTCGTCTCGAATGCGGGCATGCACTTGCGCTTTCCTCCAGAGCGGTAGCAGCAGTGTCACGCAGTCCGCCGCGTGGATCAAAGGATCTATGGTTTTCCCTCGAGTCTTTCCCACGAGGCTTTCCCACGAGGCTTTCCCACAGGGCTGTCCCACGTGCACACGTGGTGGGAGTCGATCCTCGGCTTGAACGTCAAGGCAGTGCAGGGAAAACAGGTTCCTCTGGAATGGACTGACACATCTGGGGGACTCTTGGAATGGTGGCACGACCCTGGAGTTCCTCTCGCCTTTCCTGTGGAGAGCGCCTCCTCTTGAGATGCGACGGGAACGCCGGGAATTCTTTCCCTACGAAACAGGGAAAGGATCCCTCATCTCGAGCTAGGAGGCGGAAACGGGGTTCCGCTGGATGTGTGCGGGACCCCACGTGCTTCCTCTCGAGTGGAGACGGGTATGTCGGGGAACTTCTTGAGTTGCAGCAAGGGTGTGAAAGACCCTTTGGAAGTTCCAGTGGTTAGACGTGATTAGCCTCGAGAAGCCTCAGCGGAAATGGGCCTCATCTCGCCTGGAGGGCAAAACCTCCTGGATTTTCTCGAGTTGCGGCAGGTGCTCTCGACTTACGACGGGGACCTCAGGGACCCGCTCTGGTGGCCTCAGGAAAGGCCAGTCCCCATGCGAGTTCCTCGGGGGCCTCTCGGGATTCCTCTCCCGTCGATGCCGGGGCCTAAGACCTTGTGTGGAGTCGGGGCCGGAACCTGAGGATTCCTCTCCAGTGCTGACATGGATCTTGGGGTACTTCTGGAGTCTCCCCAGGGGAGTCAGTCCTCGTCTCGAATGCGGGCATGCACTTGCGCTTTCCTCCAGAGCGGTAGCAGCAGTGTCAGGCAGTCCGCCGTGTGGATCAAAGGATCTATGGTTTTCCCTCGAGTCTTTCCCACGAGTCTTTCCCACGGGGCTTTCCCACAGGGCTGTCCCACGTGCACACGTGGTGGGAGTCGATCCTCGGCTTGAACGTCAAGGCAGTGCAGGGAAAACAGGTTCCTCTGGAATGGACTGACACATCTGGGGGTCTCTTGGAATGGTGGCACGACCCTGGAGTTCCTCTCGCCTTTCCTGTGGAGAGCGCCACCTCTTGAGATTCCACGGGAACGCCGGGAATTCTTTCCCTACGAAACAGGGAAAGGATTCCTCATCTCGAGCTAGGAGGCGGAAACGGGGCTCACCTGGATGTGTGCGGGACCCCACGTGCTTCCTCGCGAGTGGAGACGGGTATGTCGCGGAAGTGCTTCAGTTGCAGCAATGGTGTAGGACCCTTTGGAAGTTCCAGTGGTTAGACGTGATTAGCCTCGAGAAGCCTCAGCGGAAATGGGCCTCATCTCGCCTGGAGGGCAAAACCTCCTGGATTTTCTCGAGTTGCGGCAGGTGCTCTCGACTTACGACGGGGACCTCAGGGACCCGCTCTGTTGGCCTCAGGAAAGGCCAGTCCCCATGCGAGTTCCTCGGGGGCCTCTCGGGATTCCTCTCCCGTCGATGCCGGGGCCTAAGACCTTGTGTGGAGTCGGGGCCGGAACCTGAGGATTCCTCTCCAGTGCTGACCTGGATCTTGGGGTACTTCTGGAGTCTCCCCAGGGGAGTCAGTCCTCGTCTCCAATGCGGGCATGCACTTGCGCTTTCCTCCAGAGCGGTAGCAGCAGTGTCACGCAGTCCGCCGCGTGGATCAAAGGATCTATGGTTTTCCCTCGAGTCTTTCCCACGAGGCTTTCCCACGAGGCTTTCCCACAGGGCTGTCCCACGTGCACACGTGGTGGGAGTCGATCCTCGGCTTGAACGTCAAGGCAGTGCAGGGAAAACAGGTTCCTCTGGAATGGACTGACACATCTGGGGGACTCTTGGAATGGTGGCACGACCCTGGAGTTCCTCTCGCCTTTCCTGTGGAGAGCGCCTCCTCTTGAGATGCGACGGGAACGCCGGGAATTCTTTCCCTACGAAACAGGGAAAGGATCCCTCATCTCGAGCTAGGAGGCGGAAACGGGGCTCCCCTGGATGTGTGCGGGACCCTACGTGCTTCCTCTCGAGTGGAGACGGGTATGTCGGGGAACTTCTTGAGTTGCAGCAAGGGTGTGAAGGACCCTTTGGAAGTTCCAGTGGTTAGACGTGATTAGCCTCGAGAAGCCTCAGCGGAAATGGGCCTCATCTCGCCTGGAGGGCAAAACCTCCTGGATTTTCTCGAGTTGCGGCAGGTGTTCTCGACTTATGACGGGGACCTCAGGGACCCCCTCTGGTGGCCTCAGGAAAGGCCAGTCCCCATGCGAGTTCCTCGGGGGCCTCTCGGGATTCCTCTCCCGTCGATGCCGGGGCCTAAGACCTTGTGTGGAGTCGGGGCCGGAACCTGAGGATTCCTCTCCAGTGCTGACATGGATCTTGGGGTACTTCTGGAGTCTCCCCAGGGGAGTCAGTCCTCGTCTCGAATGCGGGCATGCACTTGCGCTTTCCTCCAGAGCGGTAGCAGCAGTGTCACGCAGTCCGCCGCGTGGATCAAAGGATCTATGGTTTTCCCTCGAGTCTTTCCCATGAGGCTTTCCCACGAGGCTTTCCCACAGGGCTCTCCCACGTGCACACGAGGTGGGAGTCGATCCTCGGCTTGAACGTCAAGGCAGTGCAGGGAAAACAGGTTCCTCTGGAATGGACTGACACATCTGGGGGTCTCTTGGAATGGTGGCACGACCCTGGAGTTCCTCTCGCCTTTCCTGTGGAGAGCGCCACCTCTTGAGATGCGACGGGAACGCCGGGAATTCTTTCCCTACGAAACAGGGAAAGGATCCCTCATCTCGAGCTAGGAGGCGGAAACGGGGCTCCCCTGGATGTGTGCGGGACCCCACGTGCTTCCTCTCGAGTGGAGACGGGTATGTCGCGGAACTGCTTCAGTTGCAGCAAGGGTGTGAAGGACCCTTTGGAAGTTCCAGTGGTTAGACGTGATTAGCCTCGAGAAGCCTCAGCGGAAATGGGCCTCATCTCGCCTGGAGGGCAAAACCTCCTGGATTTTCTCGAGTTGCGGCAGGTGCTCTCGACTTACGACGGGGACCTCAGGGAACCGCTCTGGTGGCCTCAGGAAAGGCCAGTCCCCATGCGAGTTCCTCGGGGGCCTCTCGGCATTCCTCTCCCGTCGATGCCTGGGCCTAAGACCTTGTGTGGAGTCGGGGCCGGAACCTGAGGATTCCTCTCCAGTGCTGACATGGATCTTGGGGTACTTCTGCAGTCTCCCCAGGGGAGTCAGTCCTCGTCTCGAATGCGGGCATGCACTTGCGCTTTCCTCCAGAGCGGTAGCAGCAGTGTCACGCAGTCCGCCGCGTGGATCAAAGGATCTATGGTTTTCCCTCGAGTTTTTCCCAGGAGGCTTTCCCACGAGGCTTTCCCTCAGGGCTGTCCCACGTGCACACGTGGTGGGAGTCGATCCTCGGCTTGAACGTCAAGGCAGTGCAGGGAATACAGGTTCCTCTGGAATGGACTGACACATCTGGGGGACTCTTGGAATGGTGGCACGACCCTGGAGTTCCTCTCGCCTTTCCTGTGGAGAGCGCCTCCTCTTGAGATGCGACGGGAACGCCGGGAATTCTTTCCCTACGAAACAGGGAAAGGATCCCTCATCTCGAGCTAGGAGGCGGAAACGGGGCTCCCCTGGATGTGTGCGGGACCCCACGTGCTTCCTCTCGAGTGGAGACGGGTATGTCGGGGAACTTCTTGAGTTGCAGCAAGGGTGTGAAGGACCCTTTGGAAGTTCCAGTGGTTAGACGTGATTAGCCTCGAGAAGCCTCAGCGGAAATGGGCCTCATCTCGCCTGCAGGGCAAAATCTCCTGGATTTTCTCGAGTTGCGGCAGGTGCTCTCGACTTACGACGGGGACCTCAGGGACCCGCTCTGGTGGCCTCAGGAAAGGCCAGTCCCCATGCGAGTTCCTCGGAGGCCTCTCGGGATTCATCTCCCGTCGATGCCGGGGCCTAAGACCTTGTGTGGAGTCGGGGCCGGAACCTGAGGATTAGTCTCCAGTGCTGACATGGATCTTGGGGTACTTCTGGAGTCTCCCCAGGGGAGTCAGTCCTCGTCTCGAATGCGGTCATGCACTTGCGCTTTCCTCCAGAGCGGTAGCAGCAGTGTCACGCAGTCCGCCGCGTGGATCAAAGGATCTATGGTTTTCCCTCGAGTCTTTCCCACGAGGCTTTCCCACGAGGCTTTCCCACAGGGCTGTCCCACGTGCACACGTGGTGGGAGTGGATCCTCGGCTTGAACGTCAAGGCAGTGCAGGGAAAACAGGTTCCTCTGGAATGGACTGACACATCTGGGGGTCTCTTGGAATGGTGGCACGACCCTGGAGTTCCTCTCGCCTTTCCTGTGGAGAGCGCCATCTCTTGAGATGCGACGGGAACGCCGGGAATTCTTTCCCTACGAAACAGGGAAAGGATCCCTCATCTCGAGCTAGGAGGCGGAAACGGGGCTCCCCTGGATGTGTGCGGGACCCCACGTGCTTCCTCTCCAGTGGAGACGGGTATGTCGCGGAACTGCTTCAGTTGCAGCAAGGGTGTGAAGGACCTTTTGGAAGTTCCAGTGGTTAGATGTGATTAGCCTCGAGAAGCCTCAGCGGAAATGGGCCTCATCTCGCCTGGAGGGCAAAACCTCCTGGATTTTCTCGAGTTGCGGCAGGTGCTCTCGACTTACGACGGGGACCTCAGGGACCCGCTCTGGTGGCCTCAGGAAAGGCCAGTCCCCATGCGAGTTCCTTGGGGGCCTCTCGGGATTCCTCTCCCGTCGATGCCGGGGCCTAAGACCTTGTGTGGAGTCGGGGCCGGAACCTGAGGATTCCTCTCCAGTGCTGACATGGATCTTGGGGCAACTCTGGAGTCTCCCCAGGGGAGTCAGTCCTCGTCTCGAATGCGGGCATGCACTTGCGCTTTCCTCCAGAGCGGTAGCAGCAGTGTCACGCAGTCCGCCGCGTGGATCAAAGGATCTATGGTTTTCCCTCGAGTCTTTCCCACGAGGCTTTCCCACGAGGCTTTCCCACAGGGCTGTCCCACGTGCACACGTGGTGGGAGTCGATCCTCGGCTTGAACGTCAAGGCAGTGCAGGGAAAACAGGTTCCTCTGGAATAGACTGACACATCTGGGGGACTCTTGGAATGGTGGCACGACCCTGGAGTTCCTCTCGCCTTTCCTGTGGAGAGCGCCTCCTCTTGAGATGCGACGGGAACGCCGGGAATTCTTTCCCTACGAAACAGGGAAAGGATCCCTCATCTCGAGCTAGGAGGCGGAAACGGGGCTCCCCTGGATGTGTGCGGGACCCCACGTGCTTCCTCTCGAGTGGAGACGGGTATGTCGGGGAACTTCTTGAGTTGCAGCAAGGGTGTGAAGGACCCTTTGGAAGTTCCAGTAGTTAGACGTGATTAGCCTCGAGAAGCCTCAGCGGAAATGGGCCTCATCTCGCCTGGAGGGCAAAACCTCCTGGATTTTCTCGAGTTGCGGCAGGTGCTCTCGACTTACGACGGGGACCTCAGGGACCCGCTCTGGTGGCCTCAGGAAAGGCCAGTCCCTATGCGAGTTCCTCGTGGGCCTCTCGGGATTCCTCTCCCGTCGATGCCGGGGCCTAAGACCTTGTGTGGAGTCGGGGCCGGAACCTGAGGATTCCTCTCCAGTGCTGACATGTATCTTGGGGCACTTCTGGAGTCTCCCCAGGGGAGTCAGTCCTCGTCTCGAATGCGGGCATGCACTTGCGCTTTCCTCCAGAGCGGTAGCAGCAGTGTCACGCAGTCCGCCGCGTGGATCAAAGGATCTATGGTTTTCCCTCGAGTCTTTCCCACGAGGCTTTCCCACGAGGCTTTCCCACAGGGCTGTCCCACGTGCACACGTGGTGGGAGTCGATCCTCGGCTTGAACGTCAAGGCAGTGCAGGGAAAACAGGTTCCTCTGGAATGGACTGACACATCTGGGGGACTCTTGGAATGGTGGCACGACCCTGGAGTTCCTCTCGCCTTTCCTGTGGAGAGTGCCTCCTCTTGAGATGCGACGGGAACGCCGGGAATTCTTTCCCTACGAAACAGGGAAAGGATCCCTCATCTCGAGCTAGGAGGCGGATACGGGGCTCCCCTGGATGTGTGCCGGACCCCACGTGCTTCCTCTCGAGTGGAGACGGGTATGTCGGGGAACTTCTTGAGTTGCAGCAAGGGTGTGAAGGACCCTTTGGAAGTTCCAGTGGTTAGACGTGATTAGCCTCGAGAAGCCTCAGCGGAAATGGGCCTCATCTCGCCTGGAGGGCAAAACCTCCTGGATTTTCTCGAGTTGCGGCAGGTGCTCTCGACTTACGACGGGGACCTCAGGGACCCGCTCTGGTGGCCTCAGGAAAGGCCAGTCCCCATGCGAGTTCCTCGGGGGCCTCTCGGGATTCCTCTCCCTTCGATGCCGGGGCCTAAGACCTTGTGTGGAGTCGGGGCCGGAACCTGAGGATTCCTCTCCAGTGCTGACATGGATCTTGGGGTACTTCTGGCGTCTCCCCAGGGGAGTCAGTCTTCGTCTCGAATGCGGGCATGCACGTGCGCTTTCCTCCAGAGCGGTAGCAGCAGTGTCACGCAGTCCGCCGCGTGGATCAAAGGATCTATGGTTTTCCCTCGAGTCTTTCCCACGAGGCTTTCCCACGAGGCTTTCCCACAGGGCTGTCCCACGTGCACACGTGGTGGGAGTCGATCCTCGGCTTGAACGTCAAGGCAGTGCAGGGAAAACAGGTTCCTCTGGAATGGACTGACACATCTGGGGGTCTCTTGGAATGGTGCCACGACCCTGGAGTTCCTCTCGCCTTTCCTGTGGAGAGCGCCACCTCTTGAGATGCGACGGGAACGCCGGGAATTCTTTCCCTACGAAACAGGGAAAGGATCCCTCATCTCGAGCTAGTAGGCGGAAACGGGGCTCCGCTGGATGTGTGCGGGACCCCACGTGCTTCCTCTCGAGTGGAGACGGGTATGTCGCGGAATTGCTTCAGTTGCAGCAAGGGTGTGAAGGACCCTTTGGAAGTTCCAGTGGTTAGACGTGATTAGCCTCGAGAAGCCTCAGCGGAAATGGGCCTCATCTCGCCTGGAGGGCAAAACCTCCTGGATTTTCTCGAGTTGCGGCAGGTGCTCTCGACTTACGACGGGGACCTCAGGGAGCCGCTCTGGTGGCCACAGGAAAGGCCAGTCCCCATGCGAGTTCCTCGGGGGCCTCTCGGGATTCCTCTCCCGTCGATGCCGGGGCCTAAGACCTTGTGTGGAGTTGGGGCCGGAACCTGAGGATTCCTCTCCAGTGCTGACATGGATCTTGGGGTACTTCTGGAGTCTCCCCAGGGGAGTCAGTCCTCGTCTCGAATGCGGGCATGCACTTGCGCTTTCCTCCAGAGCGGTAGCAGCAGTGTCACCCAGTCCGCCGCGTGGATCAAAGGATCTATGGTTTTCCCTCGAGTCTTTCCCACGAGGCTTTCCCACGAGGCTTTCCCACAGGGCTGTCCCACGTGCACACGTGGTGGGAGTCGATCCTCGGCTTGAACGTCAAGGCAGTGCAGGGAAAACAGGTTCCTCTGGAATGGACTGACACATCTGGGGGACTCTTGGAATGGTGGCACGACCCTGGAGTTCCTCTCGCCTTTCCTGTGGAGAGCGCCTCCTCTTGAGATGCGACGGGAACGCCGGGAATTCTTTCCCTACGAAACAGGGAAAGGATCCCTCATCTCGAGCTAGGAGGCGGAAACGGGGCTCCCCTGGATGTGTGCGGGACCCCACGTGCTTCCTCTCGAGTGGAGACGGGTATGTCGTGGAACTTCTTGAGTTGCAGCAAGGGTTTGAAGGACCCTTTGGAAGTTCCAGTGGTTAGACGTGATTGGCCTCGAGAAGCCTCAGCGGAAATGGGCCTCATCTCGCCTGGAGGGCAAAACCTCCTGGATTTTCTCGAGTTGCGGCAGGTGCTCTCGACTTACGACGGGGACCTCAGGGACCCGCTCTGGTGGCCTCAGGAAAGGCCAGTCCCCATGCGAGTTCCTCGGGGGCCTCTCGGGATTCCTCTCCCGTCGATGCCGGGGCCTAAGACCTTGTGTGGAGTTGGGGCCGGAACCTGAGGATTCCTCTCCAGTGCTGACATGGATCTTGGGGTACTTCTGGAGTCTCCCCAGGGGAGTCAGTCCTCGTCTCGAATGCGGGCATGCACTTGCGCTTTCCTCCAGAGCGGTAGCAGCAGTGTCACGCAGTCCGCCGCGTGGATCAAAGGATCTATGGTTTTCCCTCGAGTCTTTCCCACGAGGCTTTCCCACGAGGCTTTCCACAGGGCTGTCCCACGTGCACACGTGGTGGGAGTCGATCCTCGGCTTGAACGTCAAGGCAGTGCAGGGAAAACAGGTTCCTCTGGAATGGACTGACACATCTGGGGGACTCTTGGAATGGTGGCACGACCCTGGAGTTCCT